>NC_056500.1:28592409-28659231 GCF_014905685.2 Nematolebias whitei
CAAGCTACAGTAAGCTGAAGTAGCTTACTGTAGCTTGTGTTACATTAAAGATTACTTGATGTAGCTTTTGCCACTTAAATATCACTGATTATTTCTCACATTACTAAATTATTTATTTTGCCTATGACTGCTTTTCATACTTAAATTTGTGGCAACAAAATAAATCATTTGTAATTATTGCTCAGTCATATTATTTAACGTGTTACAGTACATGTCACTGGTATTATTAATTTTCCACTATGACTGCCTTTGTTAATAAAGTTAGTGATGAAAAATTACAATTTGGTAACTCCTTTTAATCCATTGGTTAAATGTTGTTTTAAAACCCTGAAACAAGAACAGCATTTTAATTGTTTTCCTCCTTTGTGTTGTATTTCTGTGTAAGGTTCTCCCAGAAGATGGATGAAACTCCACTTAGTCCAGAAGTTGTGTGCAGTTGTGCACCACAGCAACAAATGAGTGAAAATATCATTTCTATAAATGAATCTGCTTTTCAAGTACATTTAGTGTGGTTGTGAAACATGCATCTACATGTGCTTACCTTTAGTTTGAATAAAACAGTTTCACCTTCTTTATTTCAATAATTAAGATACTCTGTTTAATTTCCAATACTGAGAAATAGTTTCATTGTAGTGTCACCTCTATAGACATTATTCTACTGCACATAAATAAAACCTAGCTGTAGTGATTGTTCTTTGGCAACTTATCAGTTTAGTGTTTTATTTACATGTGCAAAACATAAAAACATGCATGTTGCTGTATGGTTCCTCCTCCAGGAGGAGACTGACACAGTTCTAAGTCAAAGCCTATAATTAGAAATTCAAAACGGTTGAAACTGAATAAAATATGAGAACTGTGGGTGATTTTATGTCTTTTAATGAAAATGACTACATGCAGCTTATCATAGTGGGCTACAGAATAAATACCAGATCAACAACACTCTTCAACAAGGAATGAAGGAGACCAGTGTAGTTTCTGACTTTAAACAAACTGGAACGGATTCCTCGTCATGTGGGACCGCCCGATTGGAGCAGCCAACCCCTCAGGATCCAAGACTGGACCCAGGTCTAGGAGAGTCCTCGCACTGGAGCTTTTCTTTGGATCGAACTCGGTCCTTCACTCGTCTGTACCTTTAAAAAAAAAAAGATTAGTAAACAGTGTCATGTTTGCATCACAGTCTAAAATAAGACAATTAATACAGTTGCTAACATTTTTACTCATTCACAAAGATATATGTTCAATTTTATATTGATTTTAGTAATTTTTTTAAATCTCCGATTTACTTTAATATTTTTGAATTATTGTGCTGGTTGCTTGTGTCATTACCTGCTGGTCCTCTGCTGCTGACTTTCTCAGAGTAAGTGTGTCTGTCAACTTCAGTGTAGGAGACCAGTCTGTGTTTGATTTGTGTGCAGGCCTTCCTGGAAAAACAAATAATTCAATTGAACAAATGTTGTAATACACAAAAGATGAACTTTTGTTATGGAATATTTTCATTACATTCAGCGTCCCACTGCTTTATTCACACATGAGAGTAAAGAGGGACTCATAATCAAAACAAACTGATAGTTCTAGTCTGACAGTGTTGCAGTGTTCAAATATTATGTATATTAACTACAATGTGTGTGTGATGCATATACTGTACAGTATATACAGTATACAGTTTTTTGGGGATCACGCTATCCTTGAGTTATTCCAATCTGGCTTCAAATCTCTCCATAGCACTGAAACTGCTCTACTGAAGGTTTTTAATGACATTTTCATATCCACAGACGCAGGTGATTCTGTGCTGCTTGTCCTATTGGACCTTACATCTGCTTTTGACACCATCGACCACAATATCCTCATTTCTAGACTGGAGCAGTGGGTGGGCATCACAGGGTCAGCCCTTAAATGGTTTGGGTCCTACCTCTCTGACAGAACCTTCTGTGTCAATATCAAAGATTTTAGTTCGGCATCGACCGCACTCCAGTGGGGGGTACCGCAGGGGTCCATCCTCGGTCCCCTTCTCTTTTCTTTATACCTGCTGCCACTAGGTGCTATCTTCCGCAAACACGACATACCCTTTCATTTCTATGCCGATGATTGCCAAATTTACTTCCCCCTGAGGCACAGAGGCACACGCTCTATTCAGCCTCTTCTTGACTGCCTGGCTGACATCCGGGACTGGATGGCTTTAAACTTCTTAAGCTTCAATGAGAAGAAGTCTGAAGTCATGCTGTTCCATCCCAGTGGCTCACTCATTAACCATGACATTGACCTTTTCTCTCTAGCCCCGCTAGAGAAACAAAAGGTGACTAATCTGGGGGTGATAATGGACCCGTCCTTAAAACTCAACAGTCACGTAAACATGATGGTCAAATCCTGTTTTTTTCAGCTGAGACGGCGGTCTAAGCTGAAGCCTATACTCAACAAAAAGAACCTCGAGACAGTGATCCACGCCTTCATAACATCTAGGCTTGATTACTGCAATTCACTTCTGTTTGGAATCAGTCAGTCCTCCATTGCTCGTCTACAACTGGTCCAAAATGCTGCAGCCCGATTTTTAACTGGCACAGGCTATAGAGAGCACATCACGCCAGTTTTGGCCTCCCTGCACTGGCTACCCACTCACCTTCGGATCCATTTCAAAATTCTCATGTACGTTTTCAAATCACTGAACAGTTCCGCCCCATCCTATCTCACTGATCTTCTGCAGCCATATGTCCCACCGCGCTCTCTGAGGTCAGCAGACCAGATGCTTCTCTCAGTCCCAGAAACCCGTCGTAAGCTCAGAGGTGACAGGGCTTTCTCTGTTGCAGGTCCACGACTGTGGAATGAGTTGCCACTGAGTGTCCGGCAGGCTCCCACACTCTCAGTCTTTAAGTCTCGCTTGAAGACCCTCTTCTATTCGCTTGCCTTTAACACGGTGTGATTTGTTTTGGTCCGGTCTGTTCTCTACTCTGTTGGCCATTTTAGTTAGCTTCTGCTGCTATTTGTATCTGTATTTCTATTTTATGTTTTCCTGTTCGCTGTGCATGTTTGTGTTTCTTTTGTACAGCGCTTTGGTTGGCCTTGTTGCTGTTTTAAGTGCTATATAAATAAATTGGTATGGTATGGTATGGTATATGCATCATACACAGTGTGTTATACTGTATATGTATAACACACGTGTATTTATATTAATTATTTAAGATTTGTTTAGTAAATGCTTTAACTGATATTCACTCACATTTTAGTACAATTTTAGCTTCATGTGTGTTTTTCTCTTCTTTTATTCACCATCATTTTAAGTGTGCTTTAATAACTCTGGTTTAATGACGGGTCATGTTTCGTGAGCTGCTGTAATGTCAAATTGACCCGGTCGATCTTGAAAAAACGATGTGTAAACTGTCTCAATCAGATCTAACGAGCTAAATAAAGGTTTAAATAAAATAACATGCAGCCTCCTGACAACAAACAGTCCAGGCTCAACACGGGACCAGAACCAGAACTTTGTTGCTGTGAGTGTTACGGTGTGGGGGTTAGCACGTAGCATAGCATTCTAAGCTAACCACAGTAGTAGAGATGCCAAATCATGAAAAACAACAAAGTCCATGCTCAATAATCCAGGTATACAATCCAACATTTTTCAGTCAGGTCATCTGGACAGTTTCTTTTTTTGTGCTGAAACGTTTCGCCTTCGGTCCGGAAGGCTTCATCAGTCAAGGAAACATGCAACAAAACTGATTCTTCCTCCAACAGCTTACTCCAAATTGGAACAAACCAGTTCTGCTTGTGATAAGATGGTCTCTTTGGTACAGTCCCTCTCCTCCATTGCCGGCCCTCTTCCTTGTTGACATGAAAAAACCAGTTCCAACACACACACAGTTATACTCTGACATTGTTCTGACGTTGTTTCACAAAATGACTTGTATAGAATTTTTTGTTTACTGGACAAAAAGTGATCGGAGTACAACGTCTTTGAGGGCAGATCCTTAGCCAGACTCAACGATGTTCTACGGTGAGCTCCTCCATGGAGGTCCTTCACATTTCTTTATTTTTGGGATTAAGTGAAAACTGTGCTTTGCCCAAATGTCTCCCCAGTTGTAACATCTAACCAGCACGAAACAACCATTGAAATTTACTTAAAGGAAAAAAAAAAAAAAACTCGAGAAAATTAACTACCGGTAAACTTCACTGTGTCTGTACCTACTGCTAGAGGCAGCCTCCCAACATGGAGGACGTACCGGAAACGCCCCTGATTTGACGTCACATGGGAACTATGTATTGTTCTTTTGCTTTTTTCCTTCTCATTCATACTAATCAAGTACGGCAAGAAGTGTTGTGATTTTAATTAGACTTTATTGTAAAACTGAAATTGTCCTGTTATATTTGATAAAATGTAATTTGTGTGCTTGCAGGTAACGACCAGTTGAAGAAAAAGGCCCTTGAAGCAGGAAAGGGACAGGACAGTTGGCCTTTGAAAGGACAAAATGTAAAGATTCATCTTAAAACACACTTGATGGATGGTACGCTTGTCGAGGAGCAACAGGATCTGTGTTTCACTCTGGGAGATGGTGATGTTATCCAGGTACAAGACTTTCTCTGTTAGAATAGTTGTGTTGTTTGTCTTGTTGTTGTTGCTGTTGTTTTCCCTATAAAAGCTGTCTTTTCACATATCATCAGTATAACTTAATACAACTTGTTTCCATATAGGCGCTTGACTTGACCGTGCAGCTCATGGAAATGGGAGAGAAGGCGCTCATTCAGACCGATTCTAAATATGCATATGGTGCACGGGGAAGGTAGGAAGATGTTTTTAAATGGCTTTAAAGCCAGTAATTGTTGTTCGATAGGTTCTGTGTCTTTTATCAACCTTAAAAAACACTACTTGTTAGGAACATGACTTCCATAGCAGCATCAAATCGTTCCTAGTCTGTAATTGGGAGCCCCTCATGCCAAGAGTGGATTTAAGGATATGTTGACTTACACTTTTAAACCACATTGCTCAAAAGCAGACAAATAAATCTAAAACTAAAACAACTGAAGGCACTGCTTCTCACTAACTATTTAATCAAACGAGAAACTGTTTTCTTTCACTTCAATAATCCCTAAAAATTCAGATTACCGGTACACTAGGATCACAGGATGGACATTTTCTGGTAAAATGAATGGGTTTTTTTTGTGTGTGTGGCTCTTGACAGATAAATGCCAGTAAACAATAAATAGGCCTACCAGTAAATAAATAAGCAGTGTGGTAAATAAGGGTTTTTATGGTAATCAGTTTGGCAGTTTTTGTTGTTTACACAAATAGGATATTTTACAAACTATTACTGATTAAACAGCCTCTGTTGTCTCGGCAGGTTGCACATGGACACATTATAGTTTTTAAAGGCCAAAGTTGTGCAGCTATTTCAAGCATTATTGGTTGAAACTGCAAAAAAGAAAATGTCAAGCAGTGTCGAGCTTAGTTTACAGCATGAATTGACAAGAGAGAGACCGTTACAGAGTCTTGATGGTCATTAGTTGGGTCGTGTGTAAGACATCTGACTTTGTTCCCAAAGAAAAAGCAAAGCTTAAAGTTTAATTTTCCATAATTGAATTCTGGAGAACCAGAAGGTTATAAAATTTACCTAACTGAAAAAAAAAATACAATCAAGCTTTACTTTCTTTGCTGGGACATAAAATATTAATTTGTTTAATGCAAATGCCTTTTTGTGTCCTTACATCTATTGTCACATCTTTCTCCTGCTAGTCTTGACCCTGAGGTACCTCCAAATGCTGCATTGTCTTTAGAAGTGGAACTGTTGGAGGCTACAAACGCACCAGACTTGGAGCTGCTGACCCCACCTGAGAAAATAGCCCTGGCCATTAGTAAGAGAGAGAGGGGCAATGTGCATTATCAGCGTGGGGATTATGCATTTGCTGTCAACTCGTATAGCAATGCCCTGCAGATAACAGACTCTAGCTCCAAAGGTGAGATTCACATTAAAGAATCAGGTGTGAGTGTAGTGAGTAGTAGTGAGTGTCTAGTATTTTTACCTTGTTTTATATGGCACCTTGAGTTATTGTTTTAAAACACTACTTTTATTTTGGTTGCATTTTTACTGTGGTTTATTGTTGTCTGTCTAAAACAGGTCTCTCTTGTAAATGAGTCCTCGTGACTCAGTGAAACTAAACTGTATAAATAAAGGTTGAATGAATGAAAAAGTTATTCTATCTTTCTGCTTGTTAATACTTGGTCTGATTATGTGATAATGTATGCAAAAAGATATGAAAAACATTTTGATATAACCGAGTCACAGTTGGGATCTTTTTGATTTTTGTTTTGTTTTGTGGAGCAGTCGACATTAGCCCTGAGGAGGAGACTGAGCTGTTGGATGTTAAAGTCAAGTGTCTAAACAACATGGCTGCTTCTCAGCTGAAACTGGACCACTACGATGCAGCTCTGAAGTCCTGTGTCTCAGTGCTTGCACACGAGCCAGACAACATTAAAGCACTTTTTCGCATGGGCAAGGTACGGGCTGCTCTCGTTCTTTCAGTTTTGTTGTTGTTGTTGGATGATGTTTGGTTTCCTAGTTAAATTCTGTGTTTTTGCTTTAGGTGCTGGCTTTGCAGGGTGAATACACAGAAGCCATTCAAACCTTACGGAAGGCTCTAAAGCTGGAACCAAGCAACAAGGTAGTTTTGGCCTCATCTTGTTAATATTAGTTAAAATTCATCTTCTGACGTATGGAAATGAATGTCCCCTCTTTTGGCCAATAGATGGTGCTGTTGGGTAAAATATAAAGTAATTTGCAGCTGAAGGTCAGTTGTACTGCTGCTGATTCATCATTTCAGAGGATCTGTTTTCAAGTTGTTGCTGTAAATAGGTTCGCCCTGCACCCCGGCCGTATCTAATGCCTAGCCACTGTTTCTGTTCTCCTGCTTATGCAGCCGGGTGTATATATGGTTCTGTGGCTATACAAGGCCACTCTTCAGTGCATATTCTCCTGTGTGGGCTTCTTGGATCAGCTGCAGCATGGTGCTTGTGCCCAAACCTCCTCACTTCTGTCCTACACCAATCTGTCAAAGAGCACATAGGATTTTTACATGTTTTTAGCCAACACAACAATGTAATATAAAGTATTATTGCACTTTGTAAGGCTACTTCATAAACTAATCACTTCAATCATTGACTTGTTTATATCCAGGAACTTAAAGCTTGAAACTAATGTGTGCCATCTTGAACAGGTCTCCCCTGAAAAACGGATGTTAATCTCCCAGAGTCCCTGAATTAATAACAGTTAACTAAAATAAAATAATTTACGCCAAAACTAAAAAAAGGTTAAAAAAACAAAACATTTGGACTTCTATTCTGTAGCCTCTCCAGTTTGTTTTAAAAACTTTTTTTGGTATTTAACATGTCCTGGATGATGGAGGATTTTCACCAGCATGTGCACAAACACTACTTTGCTTGACAAAGATACAGATACTAATAATCACATTTGTATTTGAGTTGTTGAATGAACTAGTTGGGTTGAATAAAAGCCTTGCGTTCGGCCCTCGCTATATTGCGGTTGACTTCCCGCAGTTTCACTGCATCGCGGGTTTTTTTAAACCCGTTTTTTTTTTTTTTTATATATTGTGTGTATTTTATATGCTGTGCAGTACTGTACATTCATCTCATCGTCATCATCGTGTGTAAGAGCATACAAAGTGTTTATGAGAGTGGGAAAGGCTTGTAGGAGTGTGGGGAGGGTTTATAAAGCCTTACAATGTATATAAATAATAAAATAACTATTAACGCCACTACTTGGCAGATTTTCATCTATCGTGGGGGTCTCTGGAACGTAACCCCTGCAATAGGTGAGGGATAACTGTAAGCACTTTTTATTGTTCTTACCTTCCAGACTTTTTATCAAACAAGCTTCTAGAGTCAGTAGAATATAAAAAAATATTTTTTAATTATGCATGTTTAAGATGGTTGCTCTGTTCTTTTTGCTCTGATAATGATGGGTTTTTAATCAATAGCAGGACTTTGACAGACGTAGAACGACTCTGTTGCAGTCTCCTCCGTGCGCTGACAGACTGCATTTTGCCTCTATTTTTACTGCAGCCTTAGCTTGTCACTCCTCCTCTCTTTCACACTTAAATAGACTAGAAAATAACTATTTGTCTGGTTTGTTTGATTTTTCAAAATGAACTGCAGACTTTACATTTCAAGTTTAGATTGCCTTTGACTGTTTTTGCACCTGTATTTGGATAAACAGATTCTGGCTGCATGTTTGTTTAACCTACTTTATCCTCTCCCCTCTGGGACAAGTCATTGTAACATGTCTGGTGGGTAGGTAATTGTACAATACCAGTGACAACTTTCACAAGATGCATCAGTCAAACATTATCCTGTCCATGTAACATTTAAGTTTGTTAAAAAAAATAAAAAAAAACAGGACAGAGATCTATATGCAAACACTAAATAAATCTTTCAGGTCTGAACTGGCAGATTTTTACTCATATTGGTATTTTAGTATTAGATGAGCAATTTTATTGACTTGTAAACAATAGCCCTCAGTCTTTTTGAAGTGCTTCTAGCAAGTATAAATACTTTTGTCTCATATATTGATTTGCTTCGTCACCAGATTTAAGAGCAGTGAAGTGACTCACATCAGAGTCTGTGCTGAAACGATAATTGAGTCCAGATCCTGGAAAAATTGTGTAGATATTTGGGCTAAAAGACACACTTATTTTGGGATTCAAGATGTTTATTTCTTGGAAGATGAACAGAGGAATAAGCATTATTTTTCTATCCTGATGCATGCTCAATAATCCAGGTAGAAAAATCCAAAAAAGTTCAATCTGGTCCTCTGGACATTCACAAAACAAAACAAAGCAAAAAAAAATGTAGAAACGTTTCGTCTGTCATCCGAGAGACTTCCTCAGTCTGAGGAGCTGTTTTCAGCTCAGTCTCTTAAATAGCACCTTCTCAGAGTGGATCAACCAGTTTGCTGCTGACAACCAAAACCAGCTGATCACATGCTCAAGAAGGACCATCAGCCTAACAATGGATCATTAGCACACTGATGGCTGTTTACTATTCACAGAGGGCTGAGTGATACTAGCAATCACAGCATTGTAAGAGTGGGACAGTTGAAACCAGAGGCTTCCACCCCTGTTTAATGATGGACGATTTCTTTTCACAAAGATGGCCTCCTTTACTCCTCTCTCAAACCATCGTTCCTCTCTGTCCAGGATGTGAACATCTTCATCCCTGAAAGAGTGACCGCTGGCCTGGAGATGAGTGTAGACCGCAGAGTCCTGGCCTGATGATGTTGATCTTCTGTGCTGGTCCATCCTTTTGGCCAGTGGCTGTTTAGTTTCCCCGATGTAAGACTGATCACACTCCTGACACTGAACAACATACACAACATTACTCTGTTTGTGCCGGGGGACTGGATCTTTGGGATGAACCAGTCTTTGCCGTAATGTATTTTGGGGTTTAAAAGCCACTGGGACGTTATGTTTAGAAAATAAACGTCTCAGTTTCTCTGATACTCCCTCAACATATGGAATGACCACTGGTCTGGGTCTGGGTTCCTCCTTTTCACCTGTTGGCTGACTGGAGTCCTGTTTGGGTTTCTTCTCTGCTTTCAGGAAGGCCCAGTTAGGATATCCACATTGCTCTAGAGCCTGTCTTGTGTGGGATTTCTCCTTCTGCCTGGCTCCTGAGCTAGTGGGGACACTGTCTGCTCTGTGGTACAGAGTCCTGATGACTCCTAACTTGTGCTCCAAAGGGTGATGGGAGTCAAACTGCAAATACTGGTCTGTGTGGGTGGGTTTGCGGTACACCTCAGTTTGCAAATGTCCTCTTTCCAGTCCCCCGGCACAAACAGAGTAATATTGTGTATGCTGTTCAGTGTCAGGAGGGCTGTGATCAGTCTTACATCGGGGAAACTAAACAGCCGCTGGCCAAAAGGATGGACCAGCACAGAAGATCAACATCATCAGGCCAGGACTCTGCGGTCTACACTCATCTCCAGGCCAGCGGTCACTCTTTCAAGGATGTAGATGTTCACATCCTGGACAGAGAGGAACGATGGTTTGAGAGAGGAGTAAAGGAGGCCATCTTTGTGAAAAGAAACCGTCCATCATTAAACAGGGGTGGAGGCCTACGGGTTCAACTGTCCCCCTCTTACAATGCTGTGATTGCTAGTATCACTCAGCCCTCTGTGAATAGTAAACAGCCATCAGTGTGCTAATGATCCATTGTTAGGCTGATGGTCCTTCTTGACCATGTGATCTGTTGGTTTTGGTTGTCAGCAGCAAACTGGTTGATCCACTCTGAGAAGGTGCTATTTAAGAGACTGAGCTGAAAACAGCCCCTCAGACTGAGGAAGTCTCTCGGATGAGAGACGAAACGTTTCTACATTTTTTTTTGCTTTGTTTTGTTTTTTTTTAATGTCCAGAGGACCAGATTGAACTTTTTTGGATTATTTTTCTTGTGTAGATAATCTTATTTTTGCTTAAACCAAGATGATCATGTTTAATGATTAAACATGCTTGCCTCTAGTTAATATGAGGGCATTATCATCTTAGCACATTATTGGTTTGTTTGTTACACGGCTGCAGGACTTTGTTTACTTCATATCAGGACAACCATATTGATTGACACACAGGTTTGTGACGTTTGAACTGTCCTCTTGCAGTTTTTATTTGTCTCGTCTCTCCTGCACAGACGATTCACGCAGAGCTCTCCAAGTTGGTGAAGAAGCACTCTGAGCAGAAGGGAGCAGAGCAGGCTATGTATAAGAAGATGCTGGGTAACCCTTCTAGTAGGAGCAGCATGCAGAAACCTCAGGCCAAGTTTTCATGGGTGAGGAAGTCTTAAAGAAAGAAAGGCAACGTGTTGCATGTAATGTTAGAATAGTTGAGGTAAATAAGTCTTTGATTGTGTCATGTTTTTAATCCACTCAACGTTTAATTCTTATTTTTGTTCATTTTTTCTACAGGGTCTCAGCTGGAAGTGGCTCTTTGGTGCCACTGCGGTAGCCATTGGTGGTGTGGCTCTCTCTGTTGTCATAGCTGCCAGAAATTAAAGTTGCGATGACTTGACGAGTCAAATGCAGTGAAAGAGTCGGTTAACACTGAAGAACATCTGGCAACGCCTTCTGATCTGTGGTCAAAGGAGATGGAAATGTCAGGTGGTCAATCGCTTCTTCACAGTCACTCTCCTTTCTCTACTATGTTTGAGAATTATACGTGACAAATAATAAATGGTAATATTAGAATACGGGAAATCAATTTCCAGCCTTTTAACTGTAGGTCTATGCACATCCATCACATCGCCAGACACTGTTTTCATTTACTTTTATGGTTTTGTTGTTGAAAGTTGATTATTTGAAATGGAAATACTAAATGAGAACAGATTCAGACCCAAAACATTTAACGATCTTTTTTCATAAATACAACAAATGGCTTTATGCTATGGTTCTTTAGTGTTGGGATAGTTTTAAGTCATTAGATTTTGTTTGTAAGATAATATTTATTATCCGAGATGTGATTTTTATTTGTTATGGTTCAGAAGCTCCAGAAGATGCAAGATATTTGGGTGTGTTAGCTCTCCAACATTTTTTCAACAGACTTTGCTCACACATACACTGACCAAAGTAAAGAAATCTGTACAAAGTGGTGCGATAAAGCAGATCTAGATTTAGTTATTAGGTTTTTTTTCTCAGACATATTAGAATATTACACTGAAAGATAGTTGTAAGGAAAAAGTTTAATGCACATCAATTTGTTTTAGTTAAATAAAACAAACTATATTCATATTGGATATCATGGAATTGAATGAACACCCCTGTGGCATCAAACAGATGTCACTGATGGATGTAGATTACACTTTACTGCAGAGAGATTTCTTCATAGTTTATTACTCGTGTATGCACAACAAATACAGCTCACCTCTGGAGCAGAGATGAAAGATTTTAATTTAATTTCAGTGATTTATGTTATTTTTGATGATTAAGACCAAATGTGGAGCGATGTACTTGACCATAAGTTTGCATGGGAAGTTGGACTAAAATTGTTATGTACTGCTTCTGCTCATTCCAAAACGTAAACGTGAGCATACCAAACGTGTGGTTTCCTCAGAGTATACAGCAATGGAGCCAAAAGTTGTGTAATCTATAAATATTTCCTTACAAACCAATTCATTGGAAAATTTCTTGACATTCCCTGCATTTGTTCAGTTTGAATTCATCACAAATAAACATAAAAAAACTACAGTGTCAGTTATGTAATTTCTAGTTGATTGTTACAAATTAAACATGTTGTTTTATATTTAGCAGGGATTAACTCTGTTGCCCTTTTGTCAAAATGACCCGTTAAGTCTTGATACTAAAACTGGTTAATCAGTTATTTTGCTGTGACGAGAACATGTTTTGCTAAATCTTTGAAAGGCTGTCAACTACCTCGTGTGACTGTTTACATACGGAAAGAGTCAGAGTGACAGATTAGGTCAACAGTGGCAACGTCCATGAAAGGGCAGTTTGTGATTGACAGGTCTGAAAATTTTGATTTATTGGTTCATATACACTCATATTTGTTGAGTGAAGTATATAGATGAAAGTGCTTTGTTTACATTGTGTGTACCAAATTTCACATTTGGAAAACTACTGGAATTCATTCAGACTGCACTATTTTGATATAAATCAAGGCAACCTTTTTTTATTTTTAGATTTCAATTAGTTAATTTCTTGACCATAAATGCCTTTTAAGACAAAAACATTGGAATATTTTAATTTTAAATCTATTTATGACCTTTTCTTCTCAAATGTCCAATTCCTCCAGAGAAGTACATGAAATATGATGCAAAGATCTGCTTCTTTTGACCATAACAAAATGTGCTGAGGAAAAACAAGCAAAAAAAAAAGAACGTCAAAGTTCATGCTCTTTAATCCAGGTAAAAAAAATCCAACAGTTAAGTCAGGTCCTCTGGACAGTTTCTTTTTTCATCCTTCATCCAAAGGACTTCATCAGTCTGAGAAGCCACAACAGAGTCCTATAACATAGTGGGCCAGTCTTATCTAGTGGTCCATCTTATCATCATAAAACTGATTGGCCCACTGTGTGAGTAAGCCACTTATG
This sequence comes from Nematolebias whitei, assembly GCF_014905685.2. Taxonomy (NCBI): domain Eukaryota; kingdom Metazoa; phylum Chordata; class Actinopteri; order Cyprinodontiformes; family Rivulidae; genus Nematolebias; species Nematolebias whitei. The sequence continues at coordinate 28,605,496 of NC_056500.1, forward strand.
GGACTGAGTTTGTTGTGGCTCCTCAGACTGATGGAAGTCCTTTGGATGAAGGACGAAACGTGTCAACAACAAAAAAGAAACCATCCAGAGGACCTGACTGAATTGACTGATTGGATTGTTTTTTACCTGGGTTATCGAGCATGAACTTTGATGTTTTGAACCACTTTGGCTATGGCTGCCCCAGAGAAGTTGACATTGGAGAGGGCGGACTCCAGAAACCACCTTCTCACCATAAAACTGGTTGGCCCACTATGTGAGCCAGTTATGGGACTGAGCTTGTTGTGGCTCCTCAGACTGATGAAGTCCTTTGGATGAAAGACCAAAAAAAAAAGTCCAGAGGACCTGACTCAACTTTATTGGATTTAGAATTAACATTAAAACATGAAAATTTACAACAAAAAAGTCACACTAAATGAATTTTGTGTAAATGTTATTATTAATATGACTCTGTTGACTGCAGCAGGTGACTTTAATAACAAGTTTTAATGGTTGTTAGTTCGGTTAACTGAACTTGTAAGCTGCTGTCTGACCTGACCTCATACATCCTGGTTAAGAAAAAGGCCCAGACACGTTTCCTGTTACTCGGTGACGTCATCGCCAGTGAGCAGTCGCTGAATATTCATTGAAAAGCGATGGGACTTCTCGGTTTACGACAGAGCGCGTCCGTCCGTGCGCGTGGTGGGAACGCTGGCAAGATGGCGGCGCTGAAGGAGGAGCAGTGTTACGGACTGTCCTGTGGAAGAGTGAGCAAGAGCAGCAATGTCACCGTCTTTCACGTTAAACTCACTGACAGCGCACTCAGGGCGTTTGAAGGCTTCCAGAGCAGCAAGGTAAAGTGTCCCCTACGGTACCGTGGCGGGTTCGTTGGGTCGCCTTGAAGTGTGGTCCTGGCGGCGGTGACAGGCAGCCGGTGAGGTCAGCCCCTGCTCCGTCTGCCCGCTGCCGTCTTCAAGCCGCGATACCTGGCAGCCCTGACACCCTGACAGATGCCTGTGACTCGGACATTTGTGGAGCTCTGCTACCGAACACAGCCCTGCTGGTTATCCGTTTTATTTGTCGCAACGGTTTTAACTTGACGTCTTAATTTGTCGTGTTCAGAAACACGCAGGGGATTTGACAGATAACACAGGTTGTGTGGGCAGATGTTTCCAGAAACTTTAGGTAGTGAAAAAACAAATGTTTGGCAACCTTTGCTAAGAGCTAAATTAGCTTGCGACTGCCTGGTGCTACTTCAAGTACAGTTGGATATTTAAATTTTGGCTTAACCTAAAGCCTTACATTGACTTATTTAATGACGACGCTGGGAATATTTATTTATTTATTTATTTATTTATTTATTTGGGGGGGGGTGATAGCCAGCATTCATAGGAAAGATTTCAACCCCCCACCCCCACTTAAAGACTCACGCACTCGACTCACGCACTCTTCATGGCTTCAGAATGGCGTCAAACTTAAAACACTGAACTCCCCCTTTTTTGTTTGCAAGTCAAGTGGTGTTCAACAAACATATTCTCTGCTTGATATGTTTTTAAATAATACTTTTTAAATTGTTTGCTTGGCTCGTTGAGCCCCAGAGCTTTAAGCTTGTGTTTGTGGCCATCTAATGTTTCAGCTTCTATAAATATTTGACGGGGACAACCTGACAGGACAGGAGAGGACAGGGGCTTAAATGTCCAACTGCAGGGACTGTCCACAGCAGGACTGTCAAAACGAGAAAACTGGTAACTGGGTGCTTGTAGGGAGGAGTGATTATTGAACAAATGTTAGTGTAAGTCTTTTATTAAACTACTAGTTAAATACTAGTATGCATGTTTGTATAATTATATAAAAATCTAATGAGGTTGTTTATACAAAAATGCAAAGCATGCTAACTGATTTGTATTGCAAGTTATTCAAGTTTAATGATTTTTGTCATGCACTCTTATTACTTGATTTTGAAAAGATGTCTGGCTAATATATTTTATTTAGGGCAGCACGATGGCTCAGATGGTAGAGCTGTTGGTTCAATTCCCGGCCCGGGGCCTTTCTGGGTGGAGTTTGCATGTTCTCTCTGTGCATGCATGGGTTTTCTCCAGGTATTCCGGTTTCCTCCCACAGACCAAAAACATGCATGTCAGGCTGATTGGTAACTAAAATGTCCCTAGGTGTGAGTGAGAGAGTGAATGGTTGTTTGTCTCTGTGTCCCCTGTGATGGACTTTTAAGTTGCGACCTGTCCAGGGTGTCCCCGCCCCACAATAGCTGGACATGGGCACCGGCGACTCCTGCGACTTGAAAAGGAAGAAGTGGTCAAAGATGATGGATGGATATGCATTATTTATAAAGCCAAAGATTTTGTGTTTATGTGGCTGAGGGCCACAGGCACTTGATCAACTAGTTGAGCTGCCTGGTCCCCCATGTCTCAGCTATGTCCACCACTGCTATGACTGTAGACGAGTTGGCCAAAAAAAAGCAAGGACAGTAAAATTGTTTTAGAAACCTTGTTTTTTTTTCCTCTCCGTCTTCATTGTTGGAGCTTGTCATAATTATAGGATGCCCAAGTAAAGCCAGACTTTCTTTTTTTTTTTAAGTGCCTTAAAAGCCAGTTTTGAGCAATCCTATTAAATACTGAATTTTTCTTACAGAAGTCGAGCTGGCTTTTCTGACTGTAAAAGGAAAATAATGGCTTTGACTTTGGTACAACTTTTTTTAGTTGTAAACTTACTAAAGTTTTGGATGCTGTATTGCTGAAGGCTGTATTGTTTTGAAAGTTGACCATATCATTGTGTTTATTCTTATGGTCGCTAATAAAATCCTTAAACCCAGTTTTATCTAAAGGAGGCGACTCAGAAATTAGATATATCCACGTCGAGAACACGACGTTTGGTTTGGAGAAACGTGCTCAAAGCTTTAGTGTGGCAACAACACATTCATCTACATCTGGACGATGTTAGTTAAGTGTTCAAATCTCATTTAGATTTTTTTATGTTTCTTTTGCAGTCGACAGCTTTTTGGGAACTATTTGTACAGAATAGTAGCTTTGTTTCAGTCTATTTTTACTACAGATAAAACAACAATAATACTTGGTCAGCATATAGACGAAATGTGAGAGCCTCACATATACAGTATCATAATATACCTGTAATATTAAAGCTTTAAACACCAGCTGATGCCCAATATTATGAGCAATGGGCTTTTGTAAATATTGGATTTCACAACTAATGCAGGCCTTTTTCAACAAAGGACATAAAAACTCTTAAAATGTCTAAATACAAACTTGCTGTCATGCATGTCAGGCTAACGTTGTGAGATTTGCACTTAACTGTTTGTTTTGCTCTGTTTTTCTACATATTAACATAAAATATTAGACAAATGGACCAATATACAAATTAAACTAGTCTAGATAATTCTGTTAGTCATTTCTAAACAAAACAAATAGGCTCCCATTTATTTAACACTGCATAACTCTATACTTTTCAGTGTAACCTGGGTGGCGTTTTAGCTGGGAATTTGCACGCTTTTAGCTTCCTCATAACTCTAACTCTGGCCAGTACTCGAATGCAGTGGAGTTTCAAGGGGAAGAGTTAAAATTTTAATTGCATCATTGTAGAGTGGCTAAATGTGTGTTTGGAAGAACAAGAATGTCTCGTTAGCATGTTCGTCTCATTTCAGAATAAGCTAACCAAATGAAAAGATGTTTGCTTAGGTGCAACGCTAACTCAACTTTTGTTTGTTCCTTGTTGAGAACAAAGTATTTTCATTTTGTTTCTGTGTATTGTGCAATCAAAGCGGCAGTGGCTCAGAGTATTCACTGCTTCCTGTATGAGACGTGACTATCAGCTGGGCTCCTTTCATGGTACGTTTGAGGATGGCGTTAACTAGAGCTCTTGCTGTGAGACTGGAAGTCGGTCTCTTTTTTTTGTGTGACACGCATGAGGAAATTACTAAGTCTGCAGATTGCCATGAAGCTGAAAGATATGTAGGGAACATACAGTGTCTCTTTTTAGTATACTGTATGAATGAACTGTCATAATTAGCACTGAAAAAATATGATTCAGCAATGTATTAAACATTGTAGCCTATAAATAGTCAACAGTTATAGAAGTATAATGACCAACTGGCAATACTGATATTTTTTGTCCTAATGTGAATTAAAATATTCAATATATATTGGATTTGGCAATAATGCAAACTGTTATGTCCATCAAAATTGGCACAAGGCTTCGTAATTTCTTCACCATAATTCAAAAAAATGTACAAAATTTACTTTTACTGTTTGTCAGTTATGTTACGAGTGCTTTGTTTGGATTTTGTTTGTTATGTTTAGTCTTAAGTGACGGGCAGATTTTTGGAAATGACAGGTGAAAATACATTTAAGAATTTAAATTGTGAAACGGATCATGTAGATAACGTCCATCAGTCGAACAGACTGAAAATCTTTAGAAACCCTCATGCAAGTAAACTTGTATTCTTACTTTGTCACACTGTTTTGTGAACACAACAAAAGCAGGGTTTAAAAAAAAGTTAGTTTTTTTTTTATTGTGAGCATTATTTGGTCTAAAATACTTCAGAATGTGATTTTATCTTTAACATTTTCCGCATTTGATCTTTACAGGAAATTTTCACAAGTACTTTTTAAAGTAATACTTCTGTTTGAGGATGGATGTGAGGTTAAACAGGGGCTTTGCAAACAGCTCAAATGTAGTAAATGGAAATTCCCCAATTCTGGTTTTAACCTGGTCTTCCTGTGATGCTAGAAAAGGCCTCTGTCTGTCAAAAGGTGTAGTCACAGCCCACCTGTTGCTCTTCTCAGTGCCCCTTCTAACCACTAGGTGAGGAGTGCAGAGATGCACCCACTCCCTCAGTGAGAGAATGGGGAGACTGGTGCATGGAAAGATGATTGTTCAATCCCTCGTCCACTGAGAAGGAAGGCAAAATGCCAGTCAGGCCATGAACCCTAGGACTTTGCTGCAACTCTAAGAAGTGCTTTTGTGTAAACACAGTTTTTTATTGAATAAAATGTCTGAAAGGACTTTGGTCACAATGTTTCTATGCCGATGAAGGCATTCTAAATGAGTTGTGTTGAGCTATAAACCTGGGCTTATATGTCCTGTCTCCACCCTGATGGGGGTGATGAAAGTAAATCACGGCTGAAGATTTTGTAGCTTGACGTTGGCTGATTTGTGCCAGTGCTGTGATTATTTAAGGCATGTTTACTCCTCAGTCACAGCAGATCATGAGACAGACAAGAGGTGACTGTAACCACTAAGGCCAAATATGACTCTAAATGTCACAGTGTTCCTCAATCCTGCGCTGCCACAAATGACCATGTCGGTGCAAACTCTCTGACCTACTTTCTCTGATATCCAATAGATTGTAGTGCAAACATACTTTGCATATGAAGTTTTAACATTTCTAGCAGCATATCTCTTTAACCCAAGCACATCTTTTATTTATTTTTAATTATCATTTTTAGAAAAGCTTCTTTACCACTTTTTTTTACGTTTGAGTTTTATATGACGCAGCATTTACTGGAACCCTGTTTTTTTCCATGTCAAAGAAGGTTGCCTCATCAGTTGCACAGATTCAGTCCTTGAAGAAATCTGTGCACTCTGTGATCTTTTTATATACACTGCCTGCCCCCCCCCCCAAAAAAAAAAGGTTGCACACTGATATTCTGTTGGACCGCCTTTAGCCTTGATTATGGCATGCATTCACTGTGGCGTTGTTTCGATAAGCTTCTGCAATGTCACAAGATCCATTTCCATCCAGTGTTGCATTAATTTTTCACCAAGATCTTGCATTGATGACTAGACACTAGACATGATGGGTGCATCACTTCACCTGCCTCTCTTCTTACCCTGATGCACCCATCACTCTGGAACACGGTAAATCTGGACTCGTCAGACCACATGACCTTCTTCCATTGCTCCAGAGTCCAATCTTTATGCTCCATAACAAACTGAAGCCTTTTTTCCCAGTTTGCCTCACTGATTAGTGGTTTTCTTAAGCTACACAGCTGTTCAGTCCCAATCCCTTGAGTTCCCTTCACATTGTTCATGTGGAAATGTTCTTACTTTCACTATTAAACACAGTCCTGAGTGCTACTGTTGTTTTTCTTCCATTTGATTTCACCAAACGTTTAAGTGATCGTCGATCACGATCATTCAGGATTTTTTTCCGGCCACATTTCTTCCTCGAAGACGATGGGTCCCCACTATCCTTCCAATTTTTAATAATGTGTTGGACAGTTCTTAACCTAATTTTAGTTTCTACAATCTCCTTTAGATGTTTTCTCTGCTTGATGCCAATGATTTGACCCTTCTCAAACAGACTGACATCTTTTCCACGACCACGTGATGTGTCTTTCAACATGGTTCTTTAAGAAATGAGAAGCAACTCATTGCACCAGCTGGTGTTAAATAACTTGTTGTCAGCTGAAAGATGATCGTCCATGCAGTAATTATCCAATAGGAGGCTCGTACCTATTTGCTTGGTTAAATCCAGGTGGCGACTTTTTTTTTTTTTTTTTTTTTGGCCAGGCAGTGCATTTATAAAAGACAATTTATATAAACTGTTTTTCCCCAAGCAAGTTATTTTCTGTGACTATCCACTTCAAAATGTATATTCTTGTCAGTTAATGTTTTGTTTCATTATACATATCTTTTGTATTTTCCATGTTTGCACTTGTCTAGTGATGCTTCATGGATGAATTACCAAAATATTGTGACTCTTAACATGTTCGCATAAAGGATATCCTTAGGTAGTAAAATTTGAAGTACTACAGCTCTTATGTTTTGAAGTATAGCTCATTCTGAACACGATTACATGTAACGACAGTGAAAGAGTAAGAAAGTAAGTGTGACATAAGTTTTTATTGGATAACCATTTCATAACTGTCACTAGTGCAGTGGTTTGTACAACATTGTATCTCTGGTAGTGTTATTGTGTTCATTTTGAGTTGTATGTAACACACATGCACCACATATCCTGACCTAATTTAATCTTCTACTAAGGCTGTAATCAACAACATAAACATGCTTCCAGTTTGAAGAACAAGATCAAGAGTATCTCTGGATTAAACAGATAGAAACACCAAAAGGGTGTCTCCTAGTAGCAAAACCACAGTCATGCTTTAATAAATAAGCTCAATAACAACGTACATTAGTTACGTCTCACTCAATCACAGTTTTTTAAGGGACTGAGTGGTACATCAGGTTTTTACAAACAGGACCAACTCAACAATGATTCATATATACTGACTGAATATTTTAAGTCCCAGTATCAGGAGTACAAGGCACAACATGCTCGTTCCTCATCTGAAAAGTGATGCAAGTAAAAGTCCTGATAATTTCAGAAACAAAGTAGTTAGACTTTTGGACAGTATGCATAAATATTTTACTGTAGCTTATTTTGTTGAGTGGTAATTTACATCCTTTAACATTCTGCCATTCCGGCGGTATAACGGCTTGTATAATTTATTGGGTTGAGCAGGAACCTTAAGCTTGTTTTCATTAAGGCGTCGGATATCCTCACATAAAGGGTAAATTTTGGATCCAATAAAAGTTTAATGAACTTTTTCAACCTAAGCAAGGTTGATTGTAAAATGCTAGTTCGTTGGCCAACTCATTTTTATTTTATAAACCTATTCATGTTGTAAAGAGTTGATGGTTAGACCTTACAGCGAAGTTGTTTTGTCAACTTTTGTTTTCAGTAAATCATTTTAATATAATTTTTTTCTTTGTTCAGAACATTTTTTTTTTTTTTGAAAGTAGATGTGAAGTTTTGGAATAACTAGATTATTTTAGAAGTTGTATATTACATTTAGTGTTGTATTTGCATACATTTCAAATTTTATCCTTTTCTCAACTGGTAAGAAATCCTCAAGTATTTATGAAAATAAATTTTGCAGCTAGTTATTTTATTAGTACAAAAGAGGGACATAGGTTTAAGACGAGAATTAATTTAGCAGGAAACGCATACAACGATCATCAGTTCACTTTTATTGCAGAATGGCTGGCTTAAGTCCAAAGTATGTCAAACTGATCCCAGATCTGGTGCTGGTGGCAGTGTGCAGGAACATGTATAGGTCAGGGCCTGCTCCCTGTCCCTAAGGTTAGCTCTGTGGAACATTCTGGGCTCAGGTCCCAGAGAATAGTGACATGTCAGCAGCCCATTGAAATGAACAGGCTGAGGGTAGCACTATGTTAGCAGTGTCACAAGGGGGGAGGGAAAGGGCATCGAGTGGATTTGCTAAAACCAGTGTTAACAGTTCAGAGTAGACCAAGCGTGGCTGCACCAAAACGTCTGGTGCTCCTGGATAGGAGGTTCGCCAAGTTCAAAAAGTCAAATGCAGTATAACAATTGTGAAAATCTGGTGAACCTATGACTTTCTTTTCTCTTATTTTATAGTTGATCTTTTCAAGAAAATGTCAGGCAGAGACTGTTTTTCTCAAGTCTCAAGTGTGCCTCATGGGCAACAACAGGGCAGTCAGTCAAGACTTCACTTGGAGCATAATTATATGTACTGTGAAGTTTCTGTGTGTGTACTTAGGCGTAGGTGGTAGTTTAATTGTCCTTGTAGTATAACTCTGTGCCACTTGCAATGCTTCATATTGGTTCAGAAATGCCTTTGTTTAGAACTTGTGTAAGTGAATGCACGATATAGAGCATGGTCATCCTGGCATACAATAAAAGTAAATAGTGTGTATTCATACTATATACTAGGGCTGAACGATTTTGGAAAATATTCTAATTGCAATTGTTTTTTTTTTACATCAATATTGTGATTGTGATTTAATATGCAATTATTTTTCTATGTCTTTTCGTGTATTTTTCAATGAACACGAACAATAAAAAATCAGTTTTCAGCTCTGCTGCAACTCTTGTTTCTGCATTTATTTTGTGTAGCTCCAGGATAGCAACTTGGCTAAAATATGTGCGCGAGGGCATTCCGTACCGCTTATCCACTGTGTTTACCAAAGCTGTAAATCCAGGCTTGGTCACTATATTAATGGGCATCATGTCTTTCGCTATGAACTCCGTTATTACTCGAGTTATTTCCATGTGCTGTTCAGAGTAATACTTTCGAACATTTCGGTCAGTGATCCCTGCCGGCTGGTACTTTACTTACTTTAAGTTGAAACACTGGTCGTTGGCATTCTAACCATGCAGCTATCGTAAATGGCTTTGTGGTGTTTTTTAAAGTGTTGATAAAGATTTGTGGTGTTACCTCTTGTGCAGCGTCATCTTTTTTTATATCTAAAATAACTCCAAACAACGGACGTGCTGCTCCTCTTTGTTACCAAACTTTCATATGCATCAGCTTCTGCCGAGCCCGATGCCATTGTGGAACCAGTTAAAATGCATAAGTGACTTCTCCCTGCTCTGCTTTGCTCTGCTACGCTCACTCGCAAATCACGTGACCAGTCAAATCCCAGCCTTTGCAATTAGAAAATCTTGTTTCATCATATCGCAATATTATTGCAAATGCAATTAATTGTTCAGCCCTACTGTGTACAGACTTGTGTAACAAGCTTTGCGATGAGCTCTTTAGAAACCTCAGAGATTTACACAATTTTATATAAAAAACGAAGAAATATTTGAGAATCACCGTGGTCCCCAAGAAACCAAGGAATTATTTCTGATTTAGGCCAGATACAAATGAGTTACAAAAGAAAAATACTTAATTCAGTGCTAATTTTGCACTTATTATGACATAAGATGTGATTCTCTAACATAGGTAGTTATAAACTCAGATAAATAACACATGGCTTATTACTGTCATAAAAAAGTTAATTTTTTAGAATAATTTTTAGTAGCAATAACTTAAAGCAACTCCCAACAGTGTCCTTAAGTGTTCTGTCTTTCGTTGTTTTTATTTAAAAATGATACATTAGTTTGAGTTGTTTAGTTATTTTGTGGTAACTCCATTTCTTCTCAGACAGGTTGAAGTCTGGACTGGCTGGGATAACGTTTTAGATTTATTTATTTTTTAACCAGTCATTATGTTATAAAGATTTAGATTTTTAGGGCTCATCGTCCTTTACTCTCATGGTGTAACCACTGGTTTTGTTTACCCTTTTTAAAAAATTTTGATTGGTATATTTGATTCTCACTTTCTTGGAAATAATCTTCCCTAACTAAATTGTTTGTTTTGTTTATCATTGCAGGTCCTGTCATCGCGGCCCATGATTAGATTTGATGGAAACAAAGGGGTAAGAACACAATCTCACCATCTCAGTAGTGACATTATGAGATAAAAACAGTTTGTACCATACAGTATTACTCCAGATATGTTACTGCTTAACTTGTTGGATCATTTGTATGTTCAATATTTGATAAATTAGCATTCCTAATATTAAAGATTCCCTCATTTTGATGCTTTAATGCAGACTGAGGTTTCAGCTGGTGTTAAATAAGGTCTATTTCCCCCTCAGCATAATACTTCAGTTGAACTGTATAATGGCTTGAAAAAAATCTTTGATAGGTTGATGCCCTAAATACATGCTGAGCTTTTTTTTTTTTTTTTTTTATCATTTTGTCATGTTGGGTCAGCAATGCTTGACCCAAAAATACCCTGACCTCTTTAGGTTTCCTCATTCCTTCATGATCTTTTAACACACAATTAGGGTCATTTCTGTTCTGCCTCAACTGAATAAATGGCAGTTTTATCTTATGCTTTTTACTTGACTATAAACAAATTATTTTCATGCAATTCTTTTTATTAAGCAACTCTTTCAATATTGTAATGTTCTGTTGCTTTGCTCCTTCTGAATTAATTTTCAGGCACTTGCAGTATAGGAGACAAGATGATGATTTATGTTTTTGCTAGCATGCTTACATTTCTGTTCGTAGTATAAACATCAACCAATGAGAACATTTTATCTTTGTCCATCAGGCTCTAAACCAGTGGTTTCCAACCCTGGTCCTTGAGGAACACTATCCTGCATGTTTTAGTTGTTTCCCTGCTCCAACACCTGATTCAGTGATTTAATTACCGGTACGTCCTCCAGTTCTGCAGAAACCTGTTCATCGCCCATTCAGTCAAATCAGGTGTGTCAAAAGCAGGGAAACGACTAAAACGTTCAGGATGGTGTTCCTCAAGGACCAGGGTTGGGACCACCTGCTCTAGACATGCAAGGAAATTTTAGATTGTTCTTTTAAATACTTGGGTCTTTGCATTTGATGCTTTTCAAGTTTTCTCATTTCTCTGGTTTGTTTGACATGAACTTATCCGTTTTACTTTTTAATTTGCCATGTCCAAACATTGTGCTGATGACGGTGTCCAAAATATTGTCAATATAGAACGCTTGGAACACTTGTGTCAACTTGATGCTGACTTTTGTGGAATATTTGCATGTGTACACCAATTGCTGACTACTGGGGAAAAAAATACAAAAGAACACAAATTAAAGCGTTAAAATGTCAACAGTGATGACACTGAAAGTATGACTAACAAACGTGTCTCTAACGTGTTATCTTTTCTAGTTATTGTAAAGTACAGAGTTTAACAGGATGTGATGAAGTTTGTAAACTGGTTTTCAGAGCTCATCAGATGTGCAAGATGGTTTGTTTCACAAACCCGTTTGAAAAGATTGCCAGAACTGGGCTAGCATAAAATACTATTTGGCATGTGACTGGATAAATGATTTGTCTATCAAAGTCTTGCTTCAATCAATCAGACCAATAAAAAAAAACAGACTTATGAAAGCCTGTCTAGAATTACAGCTTCTCTTCTGAGAAAAACCATTTCAATGGTGCTCTTTGCATCCATAAACCCATTCAGTAGCTGCTTTTCCCATCACAATAAATCCATTTAATTTGTACTAACCTGTTTGTTCTGAGAAATTAACTTTATCATGGCAGATGACTGCCAAAGTGTTGCAAAAAGCTCCTCTTTAATTCGTTTTTAGTGTCTTTCTCTTTAAGATCCATTAATATATTCAGCACGTACAGCTGAGCTAATTTATAATTTGAGTATTCAAGCTGACAGAAACTTTCATTGATGTTGCAGATTCACACGAGGAAATATTTGACATTTAGCTCATGATGCTCGTCAGAAGTGTGAAAGTGGCTAAATTGTAGAACAGATGGTCTGGCTGTCACAAGATCCCATTTTTCATTCACTTAGATTCATTCGTCTGGTACTTCCTAACAAACTATGAACACACTTTTAGAAGGGAGAGAAGGCAAAATGAAAAACTTGGATATATTTAAGCTGTTTTTTTCTTATATGGCATATATGCTTTAGTTTTCATTCTGTTGCATCTCAATGTGTCTTTAGAAACCTAAAGTTTCTGCGTAATAATGTGCTGATTTTTGAACGTTACAGACCCATTCTACTGTCATTTTTTCTGCATTAACATTGCATAAACAATGTTTTGCAATAGGTTTATGGTGATGTTTAATCAGACTCCTGGGGAGCACCTAGTTTTTGTTCCATAATCTAACCCTGACCATTTTCACTGTTGAAGCATATTCTTTTCACAATAATTTTGGTATCTTTAGTAAACTTTGAGATCTTTGTCTTCATGTCTCTGACACATTATAATTTGGGTGTCATCACTTAATTCCCACCCTTCTGGATTAGGAATAAAGATTAAGTTTGCGAGAGCTCATCTTTACCATCCGTTTGAAAGGAGGTGGTGTTTTTGAGACTTTATGCAGAGTGAGAGGATTAAAATTTGCTGCACAACGACGATACAATCAAGAACTTATGTTGCACTTCCCTGGATGCTCTTTATTATTGTAAGATTATCTGATCTTTTCTTTGCTCTTTAGGGTATAGGTTTAACAGTAACAATATCTGACTTAAGCTCCTGATGTTTCAGATGTAGACTTGATCAGTTTTGGCCTTTTTGAAAGGCAAATAAGATTTAACAAAGGAATGTTAATTTGCTGTTGGAGTATCTGCAGACACCTTACTGCATTTCTTTGCCAATTGAGAAGGTCATAAAGAGTATTTGGTTTAGTATTCTGGTTCATTTGAGTCTAGTTTTGTCAGATTTACATATCTTGACATGTCAAGTATTTAAGTTTTTGACCAGTATTTGATGGTAATAATTGTGACCATACATAAACTTCTAGTTCAAAACCATTCCTGTACTCTGTGTTCAACCACAACTATATAGATTACGTAGCAGATAATCAATTATACAAAAAGACTGGAGGTCCATAGTAATAGAAAATATGATGGCCACTAAGAGTCATGAGTAGAACTAAAATTTCAGGTCAAGTATTGATTCACTCAACTTTATCCATCTGTTCACATCCAACATTTGTTCGTTCCATTTTAAGGATTGTGTGTGCATACATTTGCTAGCTGAGATGCTGCTTGACAGCAAGTGACAGTGTTTGGGTTCAGTAGCATGAAAAATATAAACCAGTTCTTACTTCCAGGGTCACTAACTTCTAAATAGGTTCTCAAACCTGTAAAACTACAAACATCACCACTTGTCAACTACAGGAAAGTACACAGTACAACACAGGCTCATTTTAATTAAAACAAGTCAAACTCTTTACTGAACAAATCTTTTGAACAAAGTAGCACAATGATAAAAATTATCCTAAATTATACACTACTTTCTAATTTAACTATTGGAAACCTTCATCTTGTCAAAGCTCCAAAATTCACGGTTGAAACCCATGCCTTTGCATAAAAAGTTGTTTTTCCTCTGCAAAAAGAAGCTGAGAACTTGTTTACTGATTTTTTTTATTAAAAGTTTTGTGTGAAAAATGATATGCTAAAGAGCTCAAACCACACCGAGCGTCCGTCATTTTGAGAACCGAAAAACAGGAAGGAGAGACAGTCCATGTCACGTCAAGGGGCCTCCCTTCCACTTTTCTTAGGGACACACTGCTCGCTCTCTCACTATCCATCCTTCGGCTCAGTCTTATACTTCCATCTAGTGGTCAAAAAAGGTACTGCTCAAAAATTAACATTTCTTCTTAAATTTTACAATAATTACTAATTATTGTAAAATTTCAAACAATATTATCGTTTATCGCAATAATTTGAGACAATTAATCACCCAGCAATATTTGTTATTGTGACAGGTCTACTCCTGCTGCACCAAAACAACAATGTTATTGCAGACTGAATGAGCTCAACATTTGTCTACCTGTGACCCTTGGCTGACTTCAGACATTGCTGTCTTGTAACAACTAAAACAGCAATGTCAGCTTTGATTGTCTCTCTTATTTTATTTCTTTTAGTAATCCATCTTAAGAAGCAATGTTTTCTGCATACAGTGAGTGGTTTCAACATGAATGTTAAGCTGAAACCTGAGCCATTTGGTGCGGAGGAGCCTCCTCTCAGTGTCATCCTCTACAGCGTGAGTCAGTGAGCCAGCTTAGTCACACCCCTGAGCTCTGGTTTTCAGCCTCGTAATTTGATCTGGACTTGCACGGTCATCTTATCGCCTCTCCCATTTGTTCTTTTAAATAATTACAAATTACACATAATTTGTGTTCCAACGCTCGCGATCGCTTCTTTATACAGACCTTAAGTTGGACCATGTTGTTTTTCATAATGTGAGAAAGACTGCGCTCATACCTGCAAGTTTTGTAATTCCAAACTTTATCCTTCTGATCTGTGTTCTTGACATCAGTGCTAGATATTAAAATATATATATTCTGCAATACTCTTGCCATGAAGCAGTATCTGTATTCTGACTGTAACGATGCTTAGGTGGGTGGTAGATGGTGATTGCCAAGACCCAAAGTTTTTCCAACAGAACATTGCCCCCAGCATCACTGTGCCTCTGCAGACCTGTCCTCTTGCTATTCTGCATTCTGCTGCAGATATACAAACATGCACCTGGCTATAACGGCTGTAAACACTAAGAACAATACTCATAATGATAAGTTCACTGATAACGATGGACAAAACATTATGAAAATGAGGCCAACCACACACTGCACGCTCCAACTGCATCAGCTCTCAAAATAGATTTTGACTTGCTACTGTTGTGCATTACTCAGAGAAAATAATGCCTTCTCTTTTTCATGATGGTAAAAAACAACTCCCAAAGCTCTACTAATTACTATTTGTATTGATTTTGTAAGCTTTCGTATTAAAAGAGGAATTTGATTTATATGTTTGTGTGTATCAACATTAGTCAGATATTTATCACACAGGACTTGAGTAAAAAAAAAAAAAAATTTAGAGAGCCCATATGCATTGTGTCAAACAGAATTTTCCACTTTTCTATCTGAGTTTTGGCCCAATTTTAAATTAAATGTTTCATAAGTGGTAGGCCAACTAAAAGCAATTTCAGGGAAAGATGTCGTACACCGTCCAAAATGGAAAACAATGAAGTACGTGATTTTTGTCTTCAGTTTAAATGGCTAAAATGACTGTATGTACAAACTTAGTTACTTATTTTCACATCATGAAAGAGAAGGCAACCCTGCTGGTATTTTTTGTTCATCCATCCATCCATTGATTGTTTTTTTTTAATTAATATTATTGTTTAGAAAAAAGTTATGCCTCCCAGTTGTCCAGCCATCCCAGTTTCTTATTAAAGTTGCAATAATGTTAAATCTTTGCTCAGAGACAAACTTCTGGGAGAATTCATAAGCCCACAAGTTAACTTACAGAATCAAGCCTTTTATTATATTTTATTGTACCAAGTACATATTTGAAGAACCCAAACATCTATTACTGATTTTAAGCAGTCTGTGGAAAAGGTTTCCATTAATCTTCTGATACTCTAAATCATATGTCAAACTCAAGGCCCGGGGGACAAATGTGGCCCTAGTTGACATCTTATCTGGCCCCCAAGATGATATTTTAAATGTAAAATACTTTTATCACTTTAATTTTTTTTTAGTAATCTTTGATTATGATGTCAAAAGTGCAACAGAGAACATCAAATGAGACCAATCAAACTCTTGTTGAGGAACCTGCAACCAAGAAAAGACGTTTGGTGTCTAACTTGAGTAAATGTAGATTCTGAAACCGGCCCTTAGTTTGAAAAAGGTTTTAATTTTGGCCCCCTTTTGTAAGTGGGTTTGACACCTTCTCTAGATGGTGGAACATTCAGTCCTGTACATCAAAGAACAACATAAAGACACTGTTTCAACCTTTTTTCAAACTTGTTGCAGCTATTAAAACAAGATGAACTTTTTTGTCCCCTGTCGTGGAACGAAGAGTGGGATTTTGAAATGCTGTCCATCTGTGCATGTTGTGCACATAATGTAAAAAATAAGTGGGGTACCAACTTCCATGTTAGTGTGTGGCTGCATCTATATGCAAGAAATTTTCCTTTCAGAAATTGGATTGCCACGTCCAAATTCAAGATGGCCAGCACCATATTTTTATGTAAACCGACTACCACTATCATTTGAAGAAACTGTGCTGTATAGTTTTCATATTGCTGAAAAGTATAGTTTCCTCAAATGATTGAGGTAGCCAAAGATTGATCTTTGGTGGCCAAGGCCACCATTGGCCACCCTCTGGCTTTGCCGTTGTGCCTGGTCATGGATAAATTTGCTCCCTCCATAGAACGACACTTGACACTAAAAGTCTTACACCAAAAACATTAAGGTTTACTTGCAATCCCTGTTCAGTACCTGTCCAGAAAAACACTTCTTGAACATCATTCACTATTCAAATCCCTCAGCGATCCCTCAGGGGACATTGGCATATCACATGTTTAAATAATAGTGTCTCTCTTTTCACATTTGAAAAGTTCTCTACCGTAACTTTCATCTTGATAAGGTCTGCATGACATCGTATTTTGTTTAGAGTACATTTCACACAGTTTCTGTACTATTTGTGTCATAGATAATTCGTTAGTTTTAAGTTGTCAGCTAGATTGACTTTTCTTTATCAGATATTTTCTAAACTAGGCTGTTACTTGTTCAATCTTTTATCTATTACAAAGAACTGGATTTGTCCACCTTCCTCTAAAATAAATATGCCCTTTTCAACATGCTGCCATGTTCTTTTAAAAGCATTGTGGGGACAAACAGTCCAACTGTAATTATACATAATAGTAAAATAAAGACAAAAACAAATCTGTTATTTGGATTCATGAAACACCTCAGTTTGTCTCGGACAAACTGCAGCCAACTGTATTAAAGGGTAAATTATTGCTAACTCACATTTAAGCTCTTTGTTGAACAGAGCCGTGCTGCATGCAGCTTCACCTCATGTCACCTCTAGCTCAGAGGAAAAGCCAGTGAGTCACATCCTGAGCTTAGTCAGGTTAGGTCGTTTGCAGTAAATGGCCCTCTGGGCATGAGGACTTGTTACAGAGATGCAAACCCAGCTGCTGCTCCCTGTTGTACATCTGATTCAGTGAGATTTATAGTTCTTGACTCTGACGCCACATGAATTCACTCAGCCACCCAGTCGTACCTGGAAACACAACCTTCAGCCTCATGCCAATTCTTGAACAGAATTTAAGTATTTATCTTTATACGACTTGTAAAAATCACTTCAACCTTGACTTCACAGCCTAGTTGAACAATTTTGAAGTGAGAGAAATTTGTTTCAAGAGCAACTTTTCGTTGCCTACTTGTTCTGCTCCTCCTTTCTCACTGCTCTATTAGAAGTTTAACATACAACACCTAAATTTCATTCATGACTTGTCAAGTTATTGTCTTGATATAAGCAGTTCCCAGCAGTTTATAGCAAATAATAGAAGGTTATTCTGTAGTAAAGGTGATTATAAGGGTGGAAACGTGTGTGAACAGTTGTGTGCTGAGGATACCAATAATTTGAAAATCTAAAAAGAGCATTTTGCAACTTCTATTTAACAATTTTGTAAGATATTTTTCACTCTCCTGCTCTGTAGTGTCCGTTACATATGAAATGTAGAAACTCCTCTTTGATTTTTATTTTCCCATCTTGTCTTTAACAGAAAATTTCAATACCACGGTCAGAGAATTCCAGCGAACTGCAAATGTTTACCTTCGACTTGTCCAATGTGGGCAGAGATAACCCTCAGGGCAGCTTCGACTGCATCCAGCAGTACATCACCAGGTAAAGCCAAACACTGAATTACATTTATCTGTATAACACAAACTCACAAAATCAAATTACAACTGCAAGTTCTGCATAAACCCTCCATTTTAATGACAAATTATTAGGCTCCACGAACAGTGTTTTTAACATATTCACAACCTGAGTGAGGCAACAAGCATCCGTCATTAAATACTTGACAGAACACCTGATCGTGAGCCCTTTGAGCTGTGCAAACAGAAAATTGTGCATGTGCATATTGTCTTTTTCCAAATGTGTGTATTCTGCCTCTTTTTCGATTATTTCATGGTTTGTTTGTTTGTTTGTTTTTTCTTTACAATTAGAACATTCTACTGGATGCCTCAATTCCCCCCCTGGGATTAATAAAGTATATATATATATCTTGTAAAATGTTGGAAACAAAAAAAGCATTTTTCAGCAGTAAACTGAGTGATACAAGTTGGTGGCGCAGAGGTTAGAGAGGTGGGCTTGTGATCCGAAGATCGCCGGTTCACGCCCCGGCCCCGACAACATCAAAATTGTGGGTGGGGTAGGTGAAACACCCACACTTGCCCCCACCCTCATTCGCCCCACTCTGGGCCCATGAGCAAGGCCCTTAACCCCCACCATGTGCTCCCTAAACAGGTCTCTCTTGAAAATGAGTTCTCGTGGCTCAATGAGACTAACCTGGATAAATAAAGGCTAAATGAAAAAAAAAAAAAAAAATTATATGGGTCCAGGTTTGTTGAACAGTTTAGTTGACCACAACCAGAGGTTTGTGTTAAAGAAGAAAGCAACAAAGAACCAGAATGCAGAGCAACAAAAAAATCTTGTATTTCCTGTCTAACCAAATTATTCTGAAAATATTTTTAACAAGTGGGTCAGGCGGGAGTTCATTTAGATCTCTGGCCGAATTGTTGCAGTTTTTAACTCAAATGACAGAGTTCAGATTGTGCTGGCTGTGTCAGCACATCTCATTTTCTGCCCAACCCTCATCAAAGTGGAAGGAAATTAAAGCAAGCCGAGACGTTTGGGAAAGAATGGGATTGGATGCAGCACTGAGCCGTACTGTGGGAACCCACGGTTGGATGGAAATTGAAAAAAAAAAATAGTTGTGCCCTCAGAGGCTTTATTGGATCTCCTCTTGGCAGCAATACTAAGTAAAGAGATGAGTTACTGCAAGCAGTTGAATCTTTAATATATAAAAGTATAAATGGTTATATTGAGAATTTGTCAGTTGTTTTTCAGGTCTTTTTTGGGGGAAAAAATCTATTTTAAGTCATGGTCAAATAAGCTTCTGACTCAAACTGTCTTTATGTGTGCTCTTTGTTTTGGCAGTAAAGGGAGTATTCAGCTGGACTGCTTGGGCAGCATTCAGGACAAGATCACGGTGCGAGCCACCGATGACTCCTACCAAAAGGCCAGGGAAAACATGGCGCAGGTTGAGGAGGAGACTCGCAGCAGAAGCGCCATAGTCATCAAGCCTGGTGGAAGATATGTAGGTGAGGAGACTTGAAGAAAAAGCCTCTGGTCAGTTTGGGAATGATTTTTAACCAAATGCAAACAAAAATGAGCATTTAATACCTTTGGTTTGGCTTTGTGTGACAAGTAACAGAATATTTTTTGATTACGACGCCCTAAAGTTGTCAGGAGTTGAATTATTGGAAAAGGCTGGGGTAATTTTTGTGCCCTGCAGACACTCAGGTGGTCTGTGTGTTTGTAGCTTTGCTCTGCTGGTGACTGGGTTCACACGGAGCCTGACGGACTGTTTGGGTCAAGGACTAGATGGCTACGGGCGACGATGCCTGATTCATAATGAAGTTTACTGAATTTGATGTAGGTTGGTTCCTCAGCTGTATATATGTATATGTGCCTCATACACACTGATCCTTTTTGTCCCTGAATTTGCAAACATGTTTAAATGCACGAGAAACATCAGTAGGCTCTCTGGCATAACTCATCAACTTCCTGACTAGGTGTTGGTATTAGACCTGCTGATAAAGCACATCATGTGCAGTTGCAGTTAGGCCTGTCACGATAATGAATTTTGCTGGACGATCGTCTCAGACATTATTACGATAAATGATGATATTGTTTGAAATTTGACAGTAATTCGTAATTATTGTCAAATTTAAGAAGAAATGTTGGTTAATTTGTTTTGACCTTGTTTTGACCACCGGATGGCGGTATAAGACTGTTTGAACCGAAGGATGGATAGTGAGGGAGCGAGCAGCGTGTCTCTAGGAAAAATGGGAGGGAGGCCCCTTGACGTGACATGGGCTGTTTTCTCCTTCCCGTTTTGGGGTTCTCAAAATGGCGGACGCTCGGTGTGTTTTTAGCTCTTTAGCATAGCATTTTTCACACAAAACTCTTAATAAAAAAATGGTGAACAAGTTCTCAACTTCTTTTTGCAGAGAAAAACAACTTTTTTTAGACGAAGGCACGGGTTTCAATCGTGAATTTTGGAGCTTCGACAAGACGGAGGTTTTTTCCCCGAGGTCAGCCTGTTAGCGTAGTTTGTAGCTTAGCTTCTCAGCTTAGCTGCTTTAAACGATCCAAAAACGCGATTTTGGTTGGTTAAACATGCCCCCGCTGAGACGCTCCAGACCGGTACAAAAGAAAGTTAAATGCTGGATCCAGGACAGTGGCCCCATACTGAGAGATTGTTTTGATCGAACAGACTGGCAGGTTTTCAGAGAAGCTGCTGAAAATGGAGGTTCGCTTGATCTTGACCAATACACATCCTCAGTACTGGGTTACATTAGTACATGTACTGACACAGTCTCCACTATCAGAAATGTTAAAAGCTACCCAAACAGAAAACCTTGGCTGAATGCAGAGGTGCGTACCCTGCTGGAAGCCAGGAACACTGCCTTCAGGTCTGGAAACTCAGAGGAGCTGAGTAGGACAAGAAAAGAGCTGGTTGCTGGTATTAAGAGGGCCAAGGCCACATATGCAAAGAGGATCGAGGGTCAATTCATCTCACAAGACCCTCGGAGCATGTGGAGGGGCATTAAGTGCATAACGGATTATAAAGAAAGGAGTGAACAATGTCCCAAAGACCCATCTCTGCCTGATGCCCTCAACAAGTTCTATGCACGCTTTGAAGACCCGAACAGACCACCCAGCACCAGACTCACCTCATCACCGGATGAAGAGCATCTCAGCGTGACCTCAGCAGAAGTAAGGAGTACCTTCAGGAGGATTAATCCGCACAAAGCAACTGGCCCAGACAACATCCCCGGAAAAGTGTTGAAGGAATGTGCTGATCAGCTCTGTGAGGTGCTGGCAGACATCTTTAACACCTCACTTACCCTGGAGACAGTTCCCACCTGCCTGAAGACTGCCACCATCATCCCAGTCCCAAAAAGCTCTACAGTGACTGGTCTGAATGACTATCGGCCAGTGGCCCTCACCCCGATAGTCGCTAAATGCTTTGAAAAACTGGTCATGACTCACATCAAAACAACCATCAACATCAACGAGGACCCTCATCAGTACGCATACCGTGAGAACCGATCAACAGAGGATGCAATCTCCTCTGTGGTCCACACTGCACTCAACCACCTGGAGCAGAAAAACTCTTACGTCCGTATGCTCTTTGTGGACTTCACATCCGCCTTCAACACCATGATCCCCCAAACCCTGATGGACAAACTATCCACACTAGGACTAAGCCCCTCCATCTGCAACTGGGTACTAGACTTTTTAACAAACAGACCACAGTTAGTGAGGATCCACAACCTCTCCTCCTCCACCATAACCCTCAGCACTGGCTCTCCTCAGGGATGTGTGTTGAGCCCCCTCCTGTTTACTCTGCTCACATATGATTGTGCAGCTACCCATCCAGGCTGTCACATTGTAAAGTTTGCAGATGATACAGCGGTGGTGGGATGCATCACAAACAATGATGAGTCCAGCTACAGGCAGGAGGTGGAACACCTGGAGAGCTGGTGCAGAGAGAATAACCTTCACATCAATGTGAAGAAGACAAAGGAGATGATTGTGGACTTCAGAAGGAACAAAAACACCTACACCCCCCTGAACATAAGAGGATCTGCGGTGGAAGTGGTCTCCAGCTACAAGTACTTGGGTGTACACATGAATGACAACCTCAGCTGGAGCAACAACACCACCAGCCTGATCAAGAAAGCTCATCAGAGACTCTACTTCCTCAGACGGCTGAGACGAGCTGGTCTGGGAAGCTCAGTCCTCACCTCCTTCTGCAGGTGTGCAGTGGAGAGCATCCTGTGCTCGAGCATCAATGTGTGGCATGGAGGCTGCACAGCTGCAGAAAGAAAAGCTTTGCAGAGAGTGGTGAAGGCTGCACAGAAATCTGTCGGAATCAGCCTCCCCACCATCACAGACATCTACACCTCCAGATGCAGGAAGAGGGCCACCTGCATCATGAAGGACCCCACCCACCCAGCACACACACTTTTTGCTCCACTCCCCTCAGGAAGGAGGTTAAGGAGCATTAAGTGTAGAACCACTAGACTGAGGAACAGCTTCTACCCTGAGGCTGTTAGACTCATGAATCTCTAACTAGAATAATCACTGTGAAAAACCATATCATGTTGCTGCTGATCTGTTTCATGTTGCTGCTGATCTGTTTCAATGTTGATGTGTTCATGCGTGCACATCTGCTCACAGACTCATGTTCATGTTTGTGCTGATGTTCAATGTTTTATGTTATGAGTGCTTAGTGTATATTTAGTTGATGTTTTTCTTATTTCATATCTTAGATGTTATTACTGTTTTTCTTATACATTTTATTGTTGGATGTAACTGGGACCCTGCGTACATAATTTCGCTCCACCACATGTACCACATGAGGTGCGAATGACAATAAAGAAACTCTGACTCTGACTCTGACTCTGACTTAAAACATATTTTAAAGAGAAATGGAGGGGTCGGTGAAGAGCACCGGAGTTGAGCCTTTTGTCATCCGGTGTCTTCAGTAGAAAGAGAGACGAAGAAACAATAAAGCCGATAAATGAAAATGTGGTCGATAATTTTCATTTATCATCCGATTAATTGATTTATTGTTTATCACGACAGGCCTAGTTGTAGTAGATGCGCACGATTGTAAGCCTCTAAAGCAACTAGCAAAGAAGTCCAAACATTGTTTCGGTCTCAAGCTAAGTACACATTCATATGTTTTAAACCCGAGTTGTTTGTTCATTTTGTGTAAAAGATTTAAATAATAAAAAAAATAATAAAAAATCTCTGCCCGCATGAAAAGACACCAACACCAATGTAGTGCTGTCAAAGAACAACCAGTTGTCAAGGCCATCACTAGACTAGTTGGATTAAGTTAAAATCCTTTCTCTTGCACAGCTTTTAAAAGTTCTTATGATCTTGGTTCATAAACTGGGTTCATATGATGACGACAGGTAAGAACTGCAGTTGACTAAATACCATTGTTTGTGTATGAAGGGAGAGTCTGTGGTAACCAGTGTTTGTGTAGGTTTGTTGAGCTGTATGTTGCAACATGAAGGATGTCTTTGTGAAACATCATTTATGAGTCATCTACAAGTTTTCTCAACTTTACAGAAACACTGGTATAAAAGATGACCTTCTCTGGGGCGCCTCCTTTGCAGCCTGATTTTACATTAGAGGAGTGTAGTGAGTATATAATGTTGTTTTGAGTCTTGTGGGTCGACTGTGGATGAGTGGTTAGAGCAGTCATCCTCCAATGCAAGAGTTGAGGGTTCGATTCCACCAGCAGTCACATGTTGAAGTGTCCCTGGGCAAGACACTGAACCCCTCATTGTCTCTGATGCGTGTCCCGTTGGTGTATGATGTGATGAAGCACTATAGATGCACAAAATTGATTTTTGGCCGATTTCTGATATGCCAATATGTTAAAACTTATTTGGCCAATACCAATACCGATATTTTTCCCCTAGACCTACTTACAGACTACATCGCTTTCGCTGATGTGGAATTAAAATACATTATTCTGCATGGTCTTTGTCAGTTTGGCCTGCAACCAAATGCAGATGTCCAAAAGGGGACTGAAAATGATGAAACACTTCAACTTGGATTATGTTTAATGTCAAATTTATTCATTTACGCTCTCTAACACAACGACAACACTCGAACAGTGCAAATTTGTAAATGTTCATAAATCTAAACTCAACCTGTTCACAAGCAACAAGTGAAAAGTGCATAAGTAGTGCATTAATAGATATACTTACCATACCATACCAATTTATTTATAGAGCACTTAAAACAGCAACAAGGCCAACCAAAGTGCTGTACAAAAGAAAACAAAAATGCACAGCGGACAGGAAAACATAAAATAAAAATACAGATACAAATAGCAGCAGAAGCTAACTAAAATGGCCAACAGAGTAGAGAACAGACAGGACCAAAACAAATTGCACCGTGTTAAAGGCAAGAGAATAGAAGTGGGTCTTCAAGCGAGACTTAAAGACTGAGTGTGTGGGAGCCTGCCGGACACTCAGTGGCAACTCATTCCACAGTCGTGGACCTGCAACAGAGAAAGCCCTGTCACCTCTGAGCTTACGACAGGTTTCTGGGACTGAGAGAAGCATCTGGTCTGCTGACCTCAGAGAGCGCGGTGGGACATATGGCTGCAGAAGATCAGTGAGATAGGATGGGGCGGAACTGTTCAGTGATTTAAAAACATGCATGAGAATTTTGAATTGGATCCGAAGGTGAATGGGTAGCCAGTGCAGGGATGCCAAAACTGGTGTGATGTGTCTCTATAGCCTGTACCAGTTAAAAATTGGGCTGCAGCATTTTGGACCAGTTGTAGACGAGCAATGGAGGACTGACTGATTCCAAACAGAAGTGAATTGCAGTAATCAAGCCTAGATGTTATGAAGGCGTGAATCACTGTCTCAAGGTGCTTTTTGCAGAGTATAGGCTTCAGCTTAGACAGCCGTCTCAGCTGAAAAAAACAGGATTTGACCATCATGTTTACGTGACTGTTGAGTTTTAAGGATGGGTCCATTATCACCCCCAGATTAGTGACCTTTTGTTTCTCTAGCGGGGCTAGAGAGAAAAGGTCAATGTCATGGTTCATGAGTGAGCCACTGGGATGGAACAGCATGACCTCAGACTTCTTCTCATTGAAGCTTAAGAAGTTTAAAGCCATCCAGTCCCGGATGTCAGCCAGGCAGTCAAGAAGAGGCTGAATAGAGCGTGTGCCTCAGGGAGAAGTAAATTTGGCAATCATCGGCATAGAAATGAAAGGGTATGTTGTGTTTGCGGAAAATAGTTCTAGTGGCAGCAGGTATAAAGAAAAGAGAAGGGGACCGAGGATGGACCCCTGCGGTACCCCCCCCTCCCCCCCTCTGGAGCGCTGTCGATGCCGAACTAAAATCTTTGATATTGACACAGAAGGTTCTGTCAGAGAGGGAGGACCCAAACCATTTAAGGGCTGACCCTGTGATGCCCACCCACTGCTCCAGTCTAGAAATGAGGATCTTGTGGTCGATGGTGTCAAAAGCAGATGTAAGGTCCAATAGGACAAGCAGCACAGAATCACCTGCGTCTGTAGATATGAAAATGCCATTAAAAACCTTCAGTAGAGCAGTTTCAGTGCTATGGAGAGATTTGAAGCCAGATTGGAATAACTCTAGGATAGCGTGATACTTGACAGTTTCTTAAATTAAAAATTAACTTAAAACAGAAGCCCAATATGTGGTTATACAATCGTAATGATCAACTTAAATCTCTACGAATTATGCTGTGCGCAAATAAAATCAAAGTGCAAAAAATATTGTCATCTTCTTTCCTTTGTCAGAACATGGCCCTCTTATTTAGGCTTATTTGCTACAAAAATTGTGGAACGGATAATAGAAAGTTCAAACAGGCCTTTTGTTTCAGAGTTATTTTGATAGAATGGCCGATGACCGATATTTAATTTTATCGCAAATATCATCTGATACCGATACTGTGCCAACAATATCTTGCATCCCTATAAAGCATTGATTATTCTTTGTATAAATGTAGAGTGCTGTATGAATGGGTAAATGAGGGCACAGATTGTAGTGTAAAGCACTTTGAGTATCTTGATAAGATAGAAAAGTGCTATATAAGTACAGTCCATTCGTTTAATAAGACTACTGTTCAAGTACACACAATCAAAGGAGAGGGGGTACTTCCAAACTTGTGACAAGAAGTTGAATACTTCTGTGTGTGCTTTAAAATGTGTTCAATTTTAACAATAAACTGTGCTGCCTTTAAAATTTCACTTGATTTTTTTTTTTTCTTGCTAATTCTCTGTACACTCCTCCACCTCTGCATCTTTTCTCAGGTAAGAAGGTGCAGATCCGGAAACCGGCACCTGCCCTCTCAGATATCGCCCCCTCACGGAGGACGTCTCGGCCTGTCCTCATCTCCAGCAGTACGGTAAAGAAAGGCACGGCTCAGCACCGGCCTCTTCGTGAGCGCCTCATACACGTGCTGGCCCTCAAGCCTTACAAGAAGCCTGAGCTGATTTTAAGGTTGCAGAAAGATGGCCTCTCGTTGACAGACAAAGATTCCCTGGACAGCCACCTGCAACAGGTCACTCACCCACACACAAAATGACTTACCGCAAACATTCACTGTTCTTAAACCTCAGAAAAATGAATGGCATCTTTCTAAATTGCTCAGTAGAATATGAGCGTGTGTGTTTCTTGTCTTTTTTTCTTAGGTTGCCAACCTAAATGGGAAAGAAAACACCTTCACATTGAAGGACTTCATGTATAAGGAAATCCAAACGGATTGGCCAGGATACACAGAAGGAGACCAGCAGCTTCTCAAGAGGATTTTGTTCAGGTACATCTCAAATGTTTGGATGTGAGGTGTAAAAAGTGTGCGCCTTTTTAATTTAATTTCTTTTAACCAGTCACTGGTTTTAAGTCTTAATGAGAGGTTTGCTTTTAACTTTTACTAGGTTTTTTTTTGTGGTCATTTTAGGATGTTTCATATTTACAATAAATTAATACAATCGTCATACATGATGTGATCTAAAAAACAAAATGAGATTAAAAAAAGAAGTCTAATAAAATAAGTCTACAATGATCAGTTTTTATTTTATTTTATTTTTACTTTAGGAGACTGTATCAAAAAAATATTTCTTCCATGTTGTTTGCATATAAAATACACCTAATAGTTGAAGTGCACACTTATCTTTTCTGATTATCATAACTTTTACAAAGGTTGTACTTTGATAAATAAAATAGATTATTTTCATTATTCTGTATATTTAATATTATATATATATTTGTGAGTTGGTGTATATCTGCACACTCCGCTTCCTGTTTGTCTCTTTACTGCACTTTGTGCTTCGTTTGTGATTTGTATCAGCTGACTAACAACCAGAGCCTCCCACTTAGAACTACTCCCCCTCCCCTGCTCCTCCAGAGTTTTGAGCTAATGCAGTCAGTCACGCAGCAGCAGCAGAGCAGCATGACTGGAACGCACATGATGCAACGGTGTCCCAGCACATGCTGATCTGTGTGTAAGGTGGCATCTGTCCAAGGTTCAGCCATATCGGTGTGACACACGAGCAGGGTCTCCACATGAGAAGGGAGGCAGGCCGTGTCCACACCACAGACACAAGCCCACACACCCTTATGAGGGGCAAGGGTTTGATATCAAGTGCTGCTACTGATATTGCCAACCCTCGAGGCAACATTTGCTCTGCTTGAGCAACATACCTTTTACCCTATCAATCAAAAGGTTTGCTGGTGTGGCCTCTTGAACTAGTGTTGTTTAAGCAGCAAAGCCGAAATGTAGCTTTAATGTTAGCTTTTTACCAGTTACTGTATATGTTAAAATAAAAAGCGGATCATTTGTTTTATATTTTCATCCTGAGAATTCACTTCTTCTGTGCTGAGATCAGCACAGTTTGTCTTGGTTGGACAGCTCTGCGTTGGCACAGCTCTTTGTTTGGCTGCTACACTGTGACAGATTTATCTGGTACACACTGAGGCCCTGTTCATACCTAAAGCTGAGGTGTTTTCTTCTTTTGGCTGAATGAGACTAAAAGCGAAGCTCTCCTGAACTGGGTGTAAATGTTACTATCACAGGAAAAATCATAAACGAATCCTGTTCATGTTTGAACACCATACAGTTGGCCTCTTCGTGGTCCAAATGGCATCTCTCCTCCAAGTGAGCTGCAGCACCATATTCTCTCCTCGTCACTTCCTCTCTCGCTGCAGGGTGTCACGCCACTGTCTCACTTGTCCCCAACAAGCTGGCATAATCGCTAGGCTAATAAGTAAACAATTATCAGTGTCCACATCACAAAACATTACGAATAATGTAAAGTGTGAATAAAATCACTAAACATTGATAACTGTTGGAAAATACAGATTTAATTACTAAAACTTTGCCTCTTCTAGTTATGATTTAAAAGCTGCTTTGTCAAGTACCCCCCCCCCCCCCCACACACACACACACACACCACCCCCACTGTTGTCATAGAGACACTCAGCTTGACAAAGCAATATTAACTTGTCTCTGAGGTCTTCCTGCATACAATTTGCTTGTCACCAAAGACATGACAGCGGCATGATTTGTATCATGCTGGATTATTTATTTATTTATTTGACAAATGTAGTTTAAAACTTTGCAGACACGAGCCAATTAAAACTCACTTTATAACTGTTTTCAGTGCATTTCTGTGTTACCTGAACTGAGTTTTTGTATTGATTACAGTAAGTTTCAGTGGGTAACCTTTGTGAAATATGATCTCAAGCTTCTTTGTGTGTATATATGTGTATATCGTGTTGCGTGAATTCATCCAGGAAACAGAACAGTTCTGCTCCTCCGCCTGAGAGTCCCCCCAACGAGCTGGCCGGCAGTTCTCCATCTCAGGTGAGCCTCTTCTTCCTCCTGCCACACTTCTCTGCACCTAGACTTTCAGACTTTAGTTACCATGTTTTTCACCCTATAAGTCGCAGTGTTTTGCATAATTTGCATGCCCTGCAACTTATACGCCGAAGCGACATATTTGTTTTTTTTTTCCCATATTTATAAACCAGTTTTTGTCTGAGATATGACCGTTTTCATTCCTTCTGACAGAAAATATTGAACACTACCATTTTCAGCCGCTAGATGGCAGTCGAGTAGCGAGTCGCCGTCTGCGTGTTCATGTTTCCGCATGTCGGCTTTTGAAATGCAGCTGATTTGACCCTCAAAATGCATTTATTAAGGAAAAGTTAAACTGAGACACACCTTTGCTATAATTTTGAGCAAACAGTTCGAAAGTTAATCTTGTTAAATTCTTGTTAAAGTCCTCCCATGCACGCTCCCGCGGCTGCCTTTTGGCAGCCAATCGATTTTTGGCACAATACCGGCCCACATTTCCATGTTGTCAGTGGTGGCGCGTAACAAACGCAATGTGTCAGCTGTGACGCATAATAGATGTCAGGTATTTATGGATTTTTCCAGTTTATTAGACATATTTGGACGATGCAACTTATAGGGCGGTGCAACGTTTACGGCGGAAAATACGGTATACACAATTTCCTGTGCAATAACTAAATGTTTAAGATTATAACAAAGCTAATGTGTGAAGTTTTTAAAAACTTATCAGAACTTTTTTTTTAGGATATTTCTCTCGACCTTGTTCTGGTAGTGGTCAGTATTTCAACGAATATATGGAGGAATGTAAACGCATGAATTGCTTTATTGCTTCACCAGCTTTTTCTAAGTTCTTTAGCTTTATGACATCATTAGTTTCCTTTCATTTTCCTCCTGCTGCTCTTCCTCTCCTGTCTTTTTAACTGGTTCCAGTTGATGTTCGTTACCTGCTAACAGTTATCAGGAGTGCTTTGCAATCTCCTGACAAACAGGATTATTTATTTAGGTGGAGGGACGAGGACATACGTCATTATATTATTAGCTCCTTTTTTTCCACCTCAGACCCTTAAGTGTGGGCCCCATCCTTTCCACTAATTTCTCAGTAAACACAACGCACATAAAAGACGGCAGTAACTGAGACTTTATTTATTTCTTTTTAAAGAGCTAAAGAGCTGTACTCGTCAGATTGGGGTAAATTAGGGGGGTTGACTATACTAACAAGGTCTGATAAACGATCTTCTTACAAGTTGTTATTTTTAGGAGGACTTCCATTTCCAAATTTCTTGTTAAAGAACAGTGAACTAAAAATAAATGTGATCTTGATTACTTGGTGGAGAAATGTGTCTGAAGAACCTTGCAGGTGCAACCAAAGCTTCTCACTTCCTGTTAAAAGAAACCACTGTGGATCTGCCCCTCCTGAGGTTTTTGTGTAAGCCAGGTCAAACAGAGCCTGTCTGTAATGTAATCTCTAGTATTGTGAAAAAGTGGCGCAGTCAGACGCTGTTTTTATTTGCTCTGGCCTTGATTACATTTTTTCTCTTGATCTCTCCTAAATGAAATAATTCACACTGCGTTCTTTTCAAGCTTTTGCCATTAAAGCCACTGATTTATTTATTTTCTCCTGCCAGAAACGTCCTGCTGCTGACTTTATCGACCCCCTTGTCAACAAAAAGCCAAGAATATCACATCTTGCCAACAAGGCTGCAACAGTCCCAGTGAATGGCAAGCTCAGCTCTTCCAACGGCAAAGGAGAACCGGGTGGAGCAAAGTCAGGAGTGGCATCATCTATGTCGGACGGCGGCGTAACATCCAGCTCGCAGCCCCTTCCAGTGCTGGACATCCCTCGTCCTTTTGAAGTGCTGTCGGACGTCAGCAATGATTCGAGCCACAATGGACGTGACTGCGACTCTCAGGAAGTGGCTGTATCCGAGAGGCTCGGTCAACCACCTTCAGTCTTGTCTGCATCAACGGTGGTGGCTGCACCCAGCATTAGCGCGTCGTCCTCTGGACACACAGTGCTGAAGAGCCCGCAGGACAATAGTTCCTTATCTTTTAACAACAAATCCAAAAAGAAGTCAAAAAAGCATAAAGACAAGGACAAGAGCAAAGCCAAGGAGAAGGGGAGAGAAAAGGAGAGGAAGAGTGGTGAGGAGCCCAACACGGCCTTCAAGACGAGCCCAAAAGATTTGAAAAACAGTGTTCTGCTCAAAAGCACAGGTGGGAGCAGCGCACACAGCTTCATAGCATAGGCTCAGGAATTGTCTCAGTAAACATGCTGCTTGTTGTGTGTGGATGAGTGGAGTTAGTCATCTCAGTGAGTAGGTGATGAATCATGTGACCAGTATGTTTCTCAGTGACTGAAGTGAGACCCCTGCTGTTCATCTCTGTGCCTTAGTGAGATCAAATATACAGTTCAAGTGGTGGATGTCATCTTCAGGGGATACATTTACTTCTCTCGCTTGTGACTTTGTTACAGATCTGAATGGAACGTGCAACAGTACCAGTATTTCTTCGTCATCACCTGAAGTGGCAGACTATTTATTGTGAGTATAAAAGGGTTATCTCTTACGGTGTACTAAAGTCGTGCTGCCGTAAAACTGATTGAGTTCCCAATTAAACTGGAATAAACCTGCTTTTCTAACATTATCGGTGACACACGGGCGCAGAAAAGACCGAAGGAAAAGGAGAAAAAGCACGGAAATGGTGTTGGGCAGGGATCTGAAAACATGTCATTTTGCCATCACGCTCTACAGCTGCAGCTGACTCGCATCATCTCCTTCATTGCTGCAGTTTAGTCACAAGACGATCACTGTTCTGTCAAACCTGAGCTCACATGTAAATCTCATAAGTGTGCATTTGCAGTTTACAATGTTTAATTCCTAAGGGGAGAGTTATATTAATACAGAATGGGGTGGGTGGTATAGCTTCAAGTGTATCAATTTAAAATGATGCAGAAAAGAAGAATCACTGAACATTGTATCTGGTTGCAGGTAGAAGCATTTATCACTGTGAACAAATGAGGGATGATCTTCATCTTTATGTTCTATGACCAGCTGTGACAGTGTGAATTTATCTACCAACCTTATACCACATCATATGGTCTGATACAAGAGTGCTGATATCCTAGGTGGTTTTGTCCAGGATTCTTTGGTCGCACCATAGCATAATTTTCTGTTGGATGAATAAAAATCTTATCTGTATTTACTCAAATAAGCCACTCTGAGGACACAAGAAGATTGTTAATCGTTTTTTTAATTGCAAGGGTAGACGGACACGAGAAGGCTTATCACAGATGTACAAAAATGACCTGCTTAGAGCCTCGTCCGTGACAGTCTGCATCGGACAGTGAGGCAGGAAGTGTTTTTTATAAAGCTTATCATACATATGCAGGTGCAAATCAGCTCCTCTCTGAGCAGACCAAAGACTCTCTGACCTCACACACATGGTTCAACATTAATTTAACATTAGTTAGTGATAAACATCCATAACCTTTCCCTGACATTTTCCAACAACATGCAACTCTACAGGAGTCTTCACAGTACGCTGTCATCTAATAAAACGGACCCCAAATTTGAAATACAAATGCAAACAAGGAGCAAAAATACAAATAAATTAAAATATTAGCACTATCTATACAGGTGTCAAAGCTTTAGATAAATGATGATTTTTTTTTATTTTTATATATAAATCATTTGGTCTCTTCGGTGCACCAAGGGGTTAGTTAGTACAACAATCCATTGAGTTGTTTGCCTTTAGAGCACTAGTACAATGGAGTACATTTTACTCCACTTTTTTCTTCCAACAGTGAAAGTGTTTCTTTTTTCACCCTGAGCAATAGCACCTTTCTTTCTTATCTAATAAGATAATCTGTTTTGTTGGAGGTCGGCCCTCTTGTAACCAAGCCATGTGCTGCTCTAACCCTCACTGTTCCACAGACAACAAATGATATTTTAGTCTCCGACACTATGACTGTTGTGATAAACAACTTGAAATGATGAGGAAACTGTTTGTCATTCATTGAACAGCATTGTGTATCGGTGTGTAAGTGATGTAGACCTCTCTGTGCGTAGTTGTGTGCCTTCGTGAATTCACAAAATTATATTTGTAATGTGAACCGTATGAAGTGGCACAACCCTGTTTACATTATATTATTGGGGAAAACAATTACTCCTGATGGGAAGAAAAAATGAAATGAAAAAATAACTAGAGAAATTGTATTTCCTGTGAAAATGCATTTTGAATGCTTATTGCTGAAGAACAGTTGAAATTGGCTAAAACATCATGCTGAAATGTAGCTGAAATGGAAGAACAAGCTCAAGTTAAGAGAAGAAAGCAGAAAGGACATGTTTGCTGAATTAGGTTTAAATAAGCAGAAATTACCACAAAAATTATGACATTAGCTAAAAAAAGGCTGAAATTAACGATTAAAAAAAGGCTGAAAAGTAGATGAAGTGTCAGAAAAACGCTTAAACTACCAGAAAAAAGCAAAAAGCTGAAATTAGCTAAAAAAATGTGGAATTGGCTAAATTAGCTAAAATTAGCATAAAACAGCTAAATACCAGTAGTAGCTGAAATAGCAGATAAATGCTAAAACTAGCAGAAATTAGCTGCAAGGCACATAATGAGCTGAAATTAGCTGAAAGAAGTTAAAGAAGCACAAAAATGTTGTCGTTAGCAGAAAAAAAAATCTAAAAAGAGCACAAAACAAGCGGATATTGGCTGAAAATAGCTGAAATTTTTTAAATCTGCTCAAGGAAGCTGAAAGAAACTGAACCAGACCAAAATGTGAAAGGCGCAGTAAAAGGTTGTTAACAGATCTAAAGATTTGAATGATGTAGAATGAGCTCAATTCATTTGGTATGAGGAAAAAGGTGGCATAAAAGGCTAAATATTTCAAAAAGCTAAAACTGCACCAATACCAAAAGTCATAGCAGGATTGTCCTGAAAGAGCTGAACATTTTGATATGATTTGTTGAAATAGCGTAAAAATTGTGGAACGAGAACGATTCTGAAAAACGTACGGAAGAAAAATGGATCTCAACAGTGAGTGCTTCATAAACATTCACGCAGTAAATAGTGTTTAGAAAATCATTGTCTCGTATTTGCAAAGGGGGAAAAAAACTGCATCCTTTTGTGATGCAGGTAAACTTTTATGTGCACTTTGTGTCCATTTTCTATTAAATAATATATTTGTGTTCTAACTGTAGGAAGTACACAGTGATTATCTCTCCAGAACAACGTCAGAGTTATAAAAACGATTTCAACGCAGAGTACAGCGAGTACCGGAGTCTGCATGCTCGAATAGAGGAAATCACCCGGCAGTTCACCGTGCTCGACAATGAACTCAAACAACTTCCACACGGCACAGAAAAGTACAAGGTACGAGTAATAAACAGAACTAAACCTTGTTAGTTTTTGTTTTTTTTGTACTGTTCTGAGTTTAATCCACCACACGCCTGTGTTCCTCAACAGACAATCCACAATCAGATACTTGAAGAGTATCATAAAATAAAAAAGGTAAGCGTTACCTTAAATGACTTTCACAGCAAATTATCAGAGTGGATTTTCAGACTTTGATGCTACTTTTTTTTTGTTTGTTTGTTTTTTACTTTTCCAGACTAATCCAAACTATAGCCAAGAGAAGAACCGCTGTGAATATCTACACACCAAACTGGCGCATATAAAGAAACTTATTGCGGAGTACGATCAACAGCAAATTTAAAAGTAGCTACTGGACACTTTTCCTGTTATCTCTGGAAACCAGGTGGATAAAGGAAAACTGCTTCCACTTCAATAAATGTGTTTTTCTTCATTATGATTTGGGGCAAAAATGCAGTAGAGGGGTCTAGACAGCATAGATCTGTTTTTACCTCTTTTCTCCCGTTTTGTTTTGTTTTTTTCTTAAGATTTGGCAGCACCTGCTGCGATCAGGTCTGAGTGTAGATAAAAGTGGATCCAGATTTTTTTTCTCGACAGCCCGTCTTGCCTTTAAGTGCAGAGGTCTGAGTCGCACGAGGACATTTTCAACTTTTCTGGACATTTTTTTCTCAAAAATCCTCCTTGCTTTTCAAACTGGAGAGAAAAGGCTCTGAGATTAAAAAAAACGTGCACCAAAAAAAGCATCTGTTTTGAGTTAAGAGAGTTTAACAAATTAGTTTTTGCCACACACTTGCATTCTTACGAGGTTGAACATCGTCCTTATTTATTTTGGACTTCATGGGAGGGTGGATTTATTTACACTCGATAAAATCCGTACTTTCAAATTTCTTATGTCCTCATCTTGAATGCCTGCCAGTATTTTATTCAAAAACTGCCTTTCTTGTGTAGTTATCCAAACTGTTTGGCTTTTTTTTTTTCTTTTCTTTTGAAAAGAATAGATTAGTGTTTGGGGAAGAAAAAAAAAAGAACGAGTCCGACACAAATTTTTGTGTTGGCTTTTCTAAAATTGTGGACATTAGTTTGCAGCCTCTCTGAAGCAGCAGTTTCTTTAAAACTGGTCTTCTCCCTGTCCTGACGAGCAGCAGCGTTCCTCGTCGGTCATCTCGTGTCGTCAAAATCAAAAGTATTTGACTCTGAAATGTTTGTCTTTCGAGCTTTGCTCACAATGGATTTTGTAGCTACAGAAAACCTTTTCTAGTCTGCCTTCATCAATCTATAAAATAATGAGATGAAGCATCGAGGGTGCAAACCTGCTCGTTTTTCCATCTTTAAAACGTTTATCCACAAATCTGTTTGAATTTGTCATCTTGTTCGGAAAGTGTCTAAAAACGGTATTTCGTTGACTTGCCCCTCTCGTGTCCGTTTGAGGCGACTGTTAAGATGAAGCCATCTTGGTTCTTCCTCCCAGTGAAGCCTGTTGGCGCTCCTCCACGGAGAAGGACCAGCGTTTGCCTTTTTAAATGCGATGTCACTTATTCAGAGTGAACAGACCCTAAAATCTGTTGCCTGCATCCGCTCCCCTGTCGGATCCCGTGAGCTAAAGGGCGAGTTGGATTGATCGACGAATGTATTTCTTATCTCGAGCTTTTTTATGTGAATATGAAAAAAAATCAGCACTTTTTCCTCCCGATCTTGCTGTTACTGAGACGGGGTTCATCCAAACGACACTTTATCTCTTTGTCCTACAGAATGCATGCTAAGTGATATTAGCACGGATGTTAAGATTTAATCCAGCTGAATGAGTATATCAATTAGACCTGGCTTTGACCAGCATGTGTACCGAAGTGCTTTACCAAACGTCGGCAAAGAGAGAAGCTGCAGTATTCTTTCCTTCCTGTTGTCATTTCCTCAATCTGAATTCAGACAAAGTTAGATCAAAGTATGTTTTCTGAAAACACTACGTTAGCTTCACCTCTTTAGCATGCAGAACGTCAGAGCTGAATGGAACATTTTGAAGAACTTGTCAACGAGTTCAGTCATTATTCTGCACATGGTTTCCCTAAACATCAACACGCTGTTGTAGAGCATCTCTGTTACAGTTCAAATCCATTATGAGTTTATGAGGAAGTGATATGAGCCAGTGAGGAGCAAAACTGTAAGGACATGCCAGCACAGTGCCACTGTATGAACTGATTGTGCCAAAATGACTTGATGTTGTTTTTGTTTTTTTTCCACAACTATGTAAATGCTGCTGTAAAAGCAATGAGGGCTTTGAAGGAGTCATAAAATGTTGGCGCTAAAATCCAAAGTATGTTCTTTTATTTATTTTTTTTTCTTTTGAAAACCATAAGGGACTGGGACTTAAAGTGATTTTAGATTCAATAAAATTCTCTCAAACCCTTATTTAGAAAATTACAAACGAGTTGTGCCTGTTCCTTTTTTTTTTTTTTTAAGCTTGATTTAATTTAATTTTATAGTTTTTCCAAAGGTCTCTTGAGGGGGGAAATGACCAGAACTGTCTATTTGTTTGACTTGAATGGTGAAAAATGATTTTATTTTTTTGTTTGTTTTATTTTGGGGCGGAGTGGGGCATGTCAGGACATTTGCAGAACAGTATTTTTAATATATATAAGTTTTAGTTTTAGCACAAGTGTTTTCATTTTTGATTTGTTTGTTCCTTCAGAAGGTGTAATGAAGACTTGTAGTACCATTCATGTATGCTAGATGGCAGCAATCTCCCAATATTCACCTATTTTGTTCCCAAAACAACCAGATTAAATAAGAGGTTGTATTTTCCCAGACTGCATGCTGTTGCATGATAAAATTAGAATTAATGATAGAATTAGGAGTCTGTCTGGTAGATTGACGTGGGGGCAAAAGCAGTAATTTTGTCTTGAGGGCCAGAGATGGCAGCATCAGCAGGAACTGTTTCAGCAAAACACAAGTCGAGGCTCTGTGTAATCTGACACAGATCCCAGAAATCTGCATGGGGACCAGTTGGCTGGGATGGACTTCACTGGGCCTGAGCCTTGTTGTGCTGGATCCCCTCCCAAAGCTGGCCTCAGGAAGGAGGAAGGAGGTGGGGCGGTCAGCAAGTTCACTGTGGCTGCCTGCCAACTCAACATACAGCAGCATATACATGTCAAAGCAGGGAGGCTGAGCTCTCCCCCCCACCCTCCCTCTGCTTTAAGGCTTTATTTTGGATTTCTGATCCTAGTAGAAGTGTCTGCTTACATTCGTACTCTGTGCAAACGGATCCACTCACCTTTGATTCATGGGATCGTTTGCAGCTTTTGTCGAGCATGCACAAAAAGCATTGACATTTCTTTTGAAGCATCAGTAAAATCTAAAATGTTTCGTGTGGTTATGGTTTTTAGGATGACCCGACTGTAAGACATCTGTGAGAAAACCCTCAGCTCCAGCACGCAGGTTTGGGTAAATCATTTTGGACAAACGTAACTAATGCAGCATGACGAATGTGCTTAAACACTTGTGCAAGCAGTGCTTCTCTCGGCTCCCAACATTAAAGGAGACTCAACTGTTGGTAAATTTGTTGCTATTTCAGTCATCTACAGTCAGGTTTTCAGGCTGTTTAGTCCATATTTTTACTGATTTAAACCATTGCTTTGTTAATTGTCCCCGTTACCTGACTGAAGGACTTTTAAAAGCCACAGTTGCTGATATTTGCTCTAAACCAGGCGTTGTATGGGGAAACAAACTTCTCTTATCTCCTCTTCCCCTGCTCTGGTTGTTTGCTTGGAAGTAACACACGCTTAGAACACACGTCAGAACTAAACATCTTTATTTCTACAGACTTGAAAATGAGTGCACAAGAGAGAATTGTATATATATTACCTGACATCAAGGGGCCCCCGTACAATACAATTTGACATGTCGTCAAGTCTGTTCCCACAGACTGTTTTCTCCACCCTGTGATACTTACTGTTTTAAATTTCTATCCAATCATTCGAGCACACATTAGCTGTCATCTCTTACAAATGAGTACATGACATACTTCTCTTTCCATTAGACAAATTTTAGCACCCACACATAATCTCACAATGACTGAGACTGATTTATCCTTTTGATAACTTATTACCTTATCAAGTCTTAGATTGCTTCTACGGTCATTCTGACCTATTAAGTTGTTCTTTAACTTATCATTAATTAGTTTATAATCCTCACACATGCTCAAATGACGTGATCTATAATCTAACTTTAAAGTTAATCTTATTTAACTGAACAAGAACCTTTGAGTTTCGGTTTCTCATTAAAGACCTTATAAGGAACTGTGAATAGTGAACAGCCATCAGTGTGCTAATGATCCATTGTTAGGCTGATGGTCCTTCTTGAGCATGTGATCAGCTGGTTTTGGTTGTCAGCAGCAAAACTGGTTGATCCACTCTGAGAAGGTGCTATTTAAGAGACTGAGCTGAATACAGCACCTCAGACTGAGGAAGTCTCTTGGATGAGAGACGAAACGTTTCTACATTTTTTTGTTTTGCTTTTTGTTTTTTTGAATGTCCAGAGGACCAGATTTAACTTTTTTAGATTTTTCTACCTGGATTATTGAGCATGCATCAGGATACTTATAAGGAACTATTTTCCTACTGACAGCAGAAAGTGTCATGATTGGTTTTAAAAGTTAGCAGTCATTAAAAATATATTTATCAGCTAATGGCCTAGTTTACACATCTGACGGATATTCTAGTCATATTTATATGATCTATGTTCTATAATTCGTAATTAAACCTTATATTCACCAACCCATATTATGTTATTTCCCACAATTTATCATCAATTATTTTATTCCTAACGGAGTCTGCAACCTTTATGATCAAAAGAGCCATTTCTGCCCCTTTTCACACTAAATTAAATAAAATTTAAATAATTTCCCTTTGGGATTAATAAAGTATTTTTGAATTGAATTGAATTGAAATAAAATGTCTATGGAGTCACACAACCTGCTAAAACTGTGATTATCAACTGGTGGCTCATGGCCCACTTCAAGCCTGTTGGAGGGGGCTTTTTCAGCTGTGATATGAAACTATAATGTCAAATTATAATTGATATTTTTATATTTTAGGGTAAAAGAAAAGACTGGATTTATGTAAAGAAGAAAAAAAAAAGTTTTTTTTTTTTTTTACCAGTTTTATAAAAATTCAAACACGAGTATGCAGGCTTATGTGAGTTTTCTTTTTAATTGTGGCAACTATTCATAAAATATACTATTCTGAAGCATAAAGTAAGAAAAAAAATTAGGGCAGTTTGTTGGAAACACAATTGACATTTTTAATGAAAATAAATACTGTACTTCCATTTACTTTTTTTTTTTTTTTAAATCAAGTTGACTCACCATATTTCTTCTCGGCAACTTGCCTCAAAGGTATTTCCCCCAAAACATTTGGTAGATTTGAGAAAAAGATTTTTGTCCAATCTTTATTTAGAACTTTACTTCTCTTACAAGATTCTCAAGAAATACACAATGAAGAACAATGAACATATCGAAGAAGGAGGAAAAATGAAGTAAATGATAATAAAATAAAGTACAAAAATAAATAAATGCGAGTTACAAAGTTAAATTGTGCATTACAGATATTTGTTGTTTTTATAGCCTTTTTGTTAGTCGAGTGAGTCAAGATACAGTTTTGCATCTATTACAAAGAGAAAGATCACGCTGTAAGAGTGTAAGTGAGCTAAAAGAAGTGGCTAACAAACCACTATCATGATGTAGTCAACTAGTTTTACTCCTTGTGTTACTATCATTCACATGTTGGCAAAAGAAATGACTAAAACTGTTAAAACTAGCTGTTTCTTGTTGATACAACATCCAGTAAATGTCAGTTTAATGTTAGTTTTGATCAAAACTTGGAGCGGCTGCAGAGGAACCATGAGCTGCATGTGGCTGCAGAGCTGCAGAGCCAGAACTGTACAGATGCTACATTTGCATCTTTATATGCATTAATGAAGACATTTTTGTTTTTACATGACATTAATTTCTTGTTTTTTTATAGGACTGTCACAAAGCTTTTAGGAATTTTTAATATGGAGGCTTTTTTGTGCAGGTAATATACTGTTGCATTAGAAGACAATATACCGGTAATTGGTTAAAAATAAACATTTGATTGCTAGTCACAATATAAATGATCTACGGAGGCTCATTCAGTTATATTGTGAACTCTTATAACATGGTGTTTTAGCTGGCACCTTTTACAAAACGTTCATTTGAGACGTACTTTCATAAACAGAAGCTTGAAATCTGCACGTTACAAGCATTTTGTGCCGTATAGAACGGAGTCTCCAAACAGTTTAGCTTCTGACTCCAAAAATAACAATAGCCATGACTTGCAAATATTGTGACCCGCTGTGTTTTAAAGTTTTTGTCAATGTCTCATATTTGTGAGGTTTTTGTAATTTTGGTTTTGTACAGAAGCTTCCGTACAAATGTATTTATCTCACTGTAAAACAACAACAACAACGCCTGGCTTCCTTCCAGAGTATTTTCTACAATGAATGTGATATTTTGCCATTAGAATCATTTATAAAGTAGCTAATTGTTTTTATGTACACGTTTAGAGGCCAAGCAACACATGCCTTCACAGAAGCACAAAATATGCTTCGATGTTATTGTGATAAAGTCACATAGTTTCTGTCTAACGGTGTCGAATCAGGTGGAGAACAGTTTCATGACAAAAACCACAGTTAATATCAATTTCTTTCTTGAAACTAGTTTTAATACGTCTTCACTGGATATATTTTATGGATAATTCTGTAGGAGATTTCTTTAATCTTGTTTGTAATCAAATATCTGTTCGGCACCCTTTTCCATGATATCCCATCAACAAACCCGTTCCAATGCATAACAGCTGGTCATGCTGTGATCTTCTGGGACAGGCCTCGTATAAGTTTATTACTTACAGGATGACCGGATAAACAAAATTTCTGTTGCTGCTGCTGATGGACAAGGATGTCAATGCTCTGATGGCCTTTAAAAATCATACACCACATGGGACCTTGAAGTTACGTTGTATTTTCTAAGAAATTCTTCATAGGTGAGCAGTAGGCCCTCACTATTGAATCTATTCAATATATATCAAAGACTATATCAATATACATTCATAATATGAGTTGACCCATATTCTGTTTAAACCAATATTCCAAAAATAGGGATTTGCGTTTATATAAAATGTCTTTATTATTCCAAATCAGACAGTTGTGAGTGGAAAAAAACATGTTTGTATTTGAGGGACCACGAGAGAGAGGATTAAACTTTGTACGTGCAGCGTTTATCCAGTTCTACGTAAATGGGTCATTCGGGCACTTCTCTAAAGATAAAAAAAAAATAAAAGAGTTGTGATGTCACGTCTCTCACGCGATCTGGAACGGGTGGGTGCTCGTGCTCGGTGCGATTGGGCCACGCGCTTTAGGGCAAGCCGATTTATCACGTAATAGGATCTTCAACCCATGCACAGTTTGGAGACCTGGCTGACTCAGTCGATATTTAAAATTGTGTAAACATTTTCCTTTCCAGGAAATATGGCATCAGTTGTATTGGTTTAATTTTAGATATTAAATATATATATAAATTTAGGCTATAAAATCTTTAGAACTGTAGCCAAAGTCCATCTAAACACTGTAAGTAGTGAAAACATAGCTACAAAGCCAAAGAGTTGTTAAAATTTAATCGTGGCAAAAACTAAAATAAGAATAAAAGTATGATAAAGCAGAATTCTAATATGAAAATGTATTTGAACAAATTGACGATATCTATTTTTGAGGAAATATTAGTAAAGTTAAATATTTTGAAGCACAAAAACCTAAAGTGATGGCATCCATTCTCTGAATGTGTTGAACAGTTTAATATATAATTGCTAAAATAGCTAAGTATATGCAAAAGTAATACTGAATCAGTATACACATAATAAGAATGTACATGTAGTTATCTGGAGCTAAAGGTTTGATACTGTACAAATAAATGGAAAAGTGATGCCATTTCTGTTAAAAATCCATCCATCCATCCATTATCTTTACCCGCTTCTTCCTTTTTTTGGATTGTGGGGATCACTGGTGCCCATATCCAGCAGTCACTGGGTGAGAGGCGTGGGACACCCTGGACAGGTTGCAAGTCCATCACAGGGACACACACAGGTGCTGGTCATAAAATTAGAATATCATGAAAAAGTTTATTTATTTCAGTAATTTCATTCAAAAAGTCAAACTTGTATATTATATTCATTCATTACACACACACTGATATGTTTCAAATGTTTTTTTATTTTAATGTTGATGATTATAACTGACAACTAATGAAAACCCCAAATTTATTATCTCAAAAAATTAGAATATTACTTAAGGCCAATTAAAAAAAAAAGGATTTTTAGAAATGTTGGCCAACTGAAAAGTCTGAACATGAAAAGTATGAGCATGTACAACACTCAGTACTTAGTTGGGGCTCCTTTTGCCTGGATTACTGCAGCAGTGCGTCGTGGCATGGAGTCGATCAGTCTGTGGCACTGCTCAGGTGTTATGAGAACCCAGGATGCTCTGATAGTGGCCTTCAGCTCTTCTGAATTGTTGGGTCTGGTGTATCACATCTTCGTCTTCACAATACCCCATAGATTTTCTATGGGGTTAAGGTCAGGTGAGTTTGTTGTCCACTTAAGAACAGGAATACCATGGTCCTTAAACCAGGTACTGGTAGCTTTGGCACTGTTTGCAGGTGCCAAGTTCTGTTGGAAAATGAAATCTGCGTCTCCATAAAGTTAGTCAGCAGCAGGAAGCATGAAGTGCTGTAAAACAACAAAGTCCATGCTCGATAATCCAGGTATACAACCCAACATTTTTCACTCAGGTCATCTGGATAGTTTCTTTTTTTTTTGTGTGTGCTGAAACGTTTCGCCTTCAATCCGGAAGGCTTCATCAGTCAAGGAAACACAACAAAACTGATTCTTCCTCCAACAGCTTACTCCAAAGTGGAACAAACCAATTTTGATTGTGACAAGATGGTCTCTTTGGTACACCCCCTCCTCCATTGGCGGCCCTCTTCCTTGTTGACAGTCATGTCAAACTGGTTGAAAACAACAAAGTCCATGCTCAATAATCCAGGTATACAATCCAACATTTTTCAGTCGGGTCATCTGGACAGTGCTCTAAAACTTCCTGGTAGACGGCTGCGTTGAACTTGGATCTCAGAAAACACAGTGGACCAACACCAGCAGATGAAATGGCACCCCAAACCATCACTGATTGTGGAAACTTGACACTAAACCTCAAGCAACATGGATTCTGTGCCTCCCCTCTCTTCCTCCAAACTCTGGGACCTTGATTTCCAAAGGAAATGCAACATTTACTTTCATCAGTGAACAGAGAACTTTGGACCACTCAGCAGTAGTCCGACGCTTCTGACGCTGTCTTTTGTTCAAGAGTGGCTTGACACAAGGAATGCGACAGCTGAAACCCATGCCTTGCATACGTCTGTGCGTGGTGGTTCTTGAAGCACTGACTCCAGCTGCAGTCCACTCTTTGTGAATCTCCCTCACATTTTGGAATGCGTTTGGTTTCACAATCCCCTCCAGGGTGTTGTTATCCCTATTGCTTGTAGAGTACACTTTTTTCCTACCACATATTTTCCTTCCCTTAGCCTTTCTATTAATGTGCTTGGACACAGAGCTCTGTGAGCAGCCAGCCTCTTTAGCAATGACCTTTTGTGTCTTGCCGTCCTTGTGCAAGGTGTCAATGGTCGTCTTTTGGACAACTGTCAAGTCAGCAGTCTTCCCCATGATTGTGTAGCCTAGAGAACTAGACTGAGACCATTTAAAGGCCTTTGCAGGTGTTTTGATTTAATTAGATGATTAGAGTGTGGCACCAGGTCTCTTCAATATTGAACCTTTTCACAATATTCTAACTTTCTGAGATACTGACTTTGGGGTTTTCATTAGTTGTCAGTTACAATCATCAGGATTAAAAGAAATAAACATTTGAAATATATCAGTCTGTGTGTAATGAACAAGTTTAATTTTTTGAATGGAATTACTGAACTAAATCAACTTTTTCATGATAGTCTAATTTCATGACCAGCGCCTGTAGAGACAAACGAGACAACCATTCACTCACTCACACCTAGGGACAATTGACAATTAACAATTAGCCTAACATGCATGCTTTTGGTCTGTGGGAGAAAAGCCACGCATGCATGGAGAGAACATGCTAACACCACCCAGAAAGGCCCTCGGCCGGGATTTGATCCTGCGACCTTCTGCTGAGAGGCAGGCTCTACCAACTACCATGCTACCAGTTTAAAATATTGAATGTAAAGAAAATAAACTATCTGAATATGTTTTTTTTTTACCAAAATGAAATTTATCTTGCCATAAAATGTAATATTTGTGTCCATCCTTAGTTTTACTTAATACCATCATTTGTGTCTAGAAATTGTGTACTTTAATTATATATTACAACGGCCTGCCTTAATGATCTTCCTTGCCAGTGGCCTCCTGCCATATTTATTCATGCCGGGCAAGATGGCGGCGGTTCAGAGTAGATGTTATTACTGGTAAACATATAAAGGCATTTTATTCAAATTATAATTGGCAGTCAGATACTTGTACACACGCGTTCGCACTGTGTGTCAACTGATCACGTAACAAGCGTCGAGGTCTTGTTTATTTTACACGTCTTGGAGGTTTTTTTCCCGACTAAATGTTCACGTTTCGAGTCGCTCGCTAACAGAGCAGCCAGCAGCCATCTATCAGAGCCAAGCCGCCGTCAAGTGTAGAATGG
Source organism: Nematolebias whitei (assembly GCF_014905685.2). Classification (NCBI taxonomy): domain Eukaryota; kingdom Metazoa; phylum Chordata; class Actinopteri; order Cyprinodontiformes; family Rivulidae; genus Nematolebias; species Nematolebias whitei. The sequence continues at coordinate 28,650,438 of NC_056500.1, forward strand.
GGGAAAAGCTGGAGCTCAAGCTCAAATCGCCGGTCGGAGCAGAACCTGCTGGTTATCCCTGGCCATTACCAGTATATGTAAGTGTTAAACTTCGACACTCAGTCGTGTCATATTTGTGCTTCGTCTCTTGTTTTTGCCTTTGTTAGCTCCTGGCTAGCACTGGTTAGCAGAAGATGTGACATGCTGGTCGGGGGGACTTGTGTCTGGTCGGTGACAGTCACGGATTGTTTAGTGTGTGCTGTCATTAATGCTGCTTTAAATGGATAAAACTGTGCTTAATTACGTCACGGTAAGATTTCTAGGTGAGACATGATTGTTAATTTTTTAACTTGAGCTATCATTTTTAAGATTATTTCCGTCTAGCAATGCACATTAAAAGTCATAATGATGTTGTGCATGGCTCCTAAACTTGTTTTTTTATTTTTAGCTCTGGTTCAATAAGTGACATTTTGCAATCACAAAGTCCACACAGCAGCATATAGATTGTGTACAAGATGTACTATTACCTCCTGCAGTGGTAATATGTTCCTGTGGCATGTTGGATAGAGAAGTCACTAGCTCTCATTTCACTGATACGATGATGACAGTTTTTGTTTTTTTTACCTCAGTCATCATAACACTAAATGAGAAATTGTCATTTGCAATAGCAGTATTTAGACCTTAAGGGGTCACATTGCAACTATAAAATAAAAAAAGTTGTCCTGAACTGTATCAAATGGTGCAGTTTGAAAGAGCTTATGTGCAGGTATGCACCCACTGTAAACAAAGCACTTGGCTGAATCTTCTGAAAACCACTTGGACGCTTGAGGGCATGTGATTGACCTACGTTAGGCTGACCTTAGTAGGTAAGCAAATATGGAGGAATCGGACAAGCCTAGAATCACTGACGAGAGGTTTAGATGAAATTAATGAGAGTAAATCTGCTGCTAAATGTAAATAAAGCATGAGTATCAGTATCATGGAGATCAGGGATCAAGCAGGACAGTGGAGTATCAGTGCTAGGCATGCAGCTTTTGCCAAACTTCTGCCAGATTGGTAAGTTTAACTTTTTTTTGAAAACCTATCGACACACTTTACTCAAAAAATCTGAGCTTAAATACAAACCAGCTCATCAAAATCGTATGACTTTGTCCCAAACAGCTCGTCCATGGACGTCACCATCGTTGACCTGTTTTCAGTCACTGATCTTGCAATAAGTACCTTTTTAAACAGTTATATTGTTTAAATTTTTTTTTAAATATAATTTTCATTCATTTATTTTTTCCCAATTTGTATGTTTTCTTTTATGATTGTCTGCTGTTGTCATTTCTCTTCGTTAAAATCAGGTCTCTGTTGTAAATGAGTCCTCGAGGCTCAGTGGAACTAACCTGTATAAACAAAGGTTGAATGAATATGTTGACACTTTTACTGTTTTAAAGACTGTGTTCCCTGGCTCAATAAGATTCTTTAAATTCTTGTAGTGTTTTGTTATTCATTTATACAGTATCTCCATGAGTGAGATCAGCTGGTTGTCTGGTATTTTACACTCCAAGCACATGGCTGATACCTGATCTGGTGCAGTACTAGTCACGCTTGTCTACGGTAGCTCTATTTCCATGTCAGCATGCGAGCGCATGAACTCAGGAAGTTAACTCATCCAATAGAAATGAAAACTGAAACTGTTGCGAGTTCTGTGTGTGTGACGCTGTGCGTGTGCGTTTGAAGTTTTTTTATTTATGGTAGCTGTGGTGAGACACCCAGTGCTGACTGAAAAGAGCTAAATTTTCTCAGAATGTCTGGTTTCTTTGTAGTTCTCCTCTCCACCCACACTTCTCTGCCTCAATCTGGTTCTTTAAGTTTCATCTTTTTGTCTATTATCACCTTATTTCTTATCAGACTGAATGAGTTACTAGTTACTGAATCACAGTTGCCACCCAGCTACGTGTCTTGGCATTCGTTATTTTACAAATTTTAATGAATTGTATGGTCTGTGTATTTTGTGATAGCTGTTTGTTTATACTGAGACTAGATGTCATGTACTGAATTAGAAACGGGTGATCCATGTCGAGTTTGAAATATGGACTGCTCTTCTGTTTTCATAATGCTACTGACGCATGCTCAAAAATCGAGGTTGATAAATCTAACAGGGTTTAGTCAGATCATCTGGACAGGTCCTTTGTTGAAACATTTCATCTTGTATCCTAAAAACTTCTTCAGTTCCTCACTCTCTGTATCACAGAGCTGAACATAGGAGCCAGAGAGAAGGAGAAATCCCACACAAAACAGGCCCTGGAGCAATGTGGATATCCTAACTGGGCCTTCCTGAAAGCAGAGAAAAAAAAATCCCAAACAGGACTCCAACTAGCCATGGGGTGAAAAGGAGGAACCCAGACCAGTGGTCATTCCGTATGTTGCAGGAGTTTCAGAGAAACTGAGACGTTTATTTTCCAAACACAACGTCCCAGTGGCTTTTAAACCCCAAAATACGTTAAAGACTGGTTCATCCCAAAGATCCAGTCCCCCGGCACAAGCAGAGTAATATTGTGTATGCTGTTCAGTGTCAGGAGGGTGATCAGTCTTACATCGGGGACACTCAACAGCTACTGGCCAAAAGGATGGCCCAGCACAGAAGATCAACATCATCAGGCCAGGACTCTGCGGTCTACACTCATCTCCAGGCCAGCGGTCACTCTTTCAGGGATGAAGATGTGCACATCCTGGATAGAGAAGAACGATGGTTTGAGAGAGGAGTAAAGGAGGCCATCTTTGTGAAGGGAACTTGTTCATCATTAAACAGGGACAGAGGCCTCCGTGTTTGAATGTCCCACTCTTACAATGTTGTTATAGCAAGTATCACTCAGCCCTCTGTAAGTAGCAAGCAGACTTTAGAACACTAATGATCACTTGTTAGGCTGATGGTCCTCCTTTTGCTTATGAACATTTAGTTCTGGCTGTCACTAGTAAACTGGTTGATCCACTATGAGAAGGTGCTGCTTTAAGACTGAAGGGCCCACAGTACTCCATCTGAAGCCAAACAGTCGATGCACAGTCAGGTGGTTGCGGGACGTTAGTTTTCACACACACCTTTCTTAAGTTCATGAGACTCGGACACGGAGCTTCTCCTGCTGGAGTATATGTCACCATGCAGGTTTCTTTACCCCAGAGTCTCCAATCCATCCCTGCATCCGCTGTTTGGTCGCACATCTGTCATGAAGAAAGCACCACACTTTTCAGCAGACAGACTCCGCCATCTCTCCATCCAGGAGTTTTGGGTCATTTGATGGTTTTTTTTTTTTGGTCAAACAGCTGAATGTTCGAGTGCATTTCCGCATTGACAAACATGTTGACATTCATGCTCGGGCTGCTGTTGTTACAGCGTATTGTTTTCCATTATTAGTGTTTAGCGTATCCTTTAGTGCACCGTTTGGCATTTGTTTAGTGTATATCTTAGATCCTTATTTACTGTTTCTTTTATACTTTATATTTTTGGGTGTAACTGGGATCCTGTGTAGGGTACATAATCTCGTTCCACCTCATGCACCACATGTGATGGAAATGACAATAAAATTGACTTGAACTTGAACAAACACACTCACAAACTTCTGACCAGTCGCACAATACTTGGTGCATACGCTCAAGAAAAACTTCGGTCTGGGCCTTGTGTCGAGAAGAGGCGGGCGAAGCTGCTCTGAGAACAAAATGACGCAATTTTCGTTGCACAACTACGTCAGAGTTTTGAGGCTTTGAGTGGAGTATGCAGAGTTCTTGTGTTTGTTGCAGCTCCTCAAACTGAAGAAGTCTTTTGGATAAACGACGAAACGTTTCAACAAACGAACCCGACCAGAGGAGCTGACTCGAGTTTGTTAGGCTTAGTGCTGCTGCTGTTCGGCGTATAGTTTTGCACTATTAGTGTTTACCGTATTTCTTAGTTTATATTTTAGATCCTTATTACTGTTTCTCTTACAATTTTTATTGTTTTCTATTGTTGGATGTAACTGGGACCCTGTGTACACAATTTCATTCCACCTTATGTGTCACATGTGATGCGAATGACAATAAAGAACCTTGAACCTTGTGAGACTTCTTCACTCTTCTCTTGTCCATATGTTCAAGCCTGCAGGAAGATGTGAGACTACTCCTGCAGTCATTTTCTATTAATAGACTGCAAATATTTGTGCCAATAGTTTTTTCAAATCACGTTTATGGACCAAGTTTTACTTGTGTTGATTTGCTTTCTGGTAATGAAAGCTCACCCTTCACTAAGAATCATTCTCTACACCCACAGAGCTTAAAATTGGTTATCTCACCCACAGAGCATGAACACACTGCTGTGTGTTAATATGCATGTTGCTTGCACTGCCTGTCGGAGAACGAGGCCTGCCGTTAGAACCGGCCTCATTAAAATATGCTTTTTTTTTTGGTTTATTGATTTGGTTCATCCTGTATTTTAGTTTATTTTCTTTAAATCACTTCATCTGTAAATGCTTGCACATGAAGTCGTCCCCTGGTTTTATGCACCTCTTAGCCCATCTGGTTCTGGGTGCGGCCAAAACAAGCTTCACACAGTATAAAAAAAGGCTTAGCATTCCTTGAAGGGTTGCATATCACCTGCCACTTTTCATGCCAGATTTAAACTGAAATCATCTTGGGTTGCGAGTATAGAGTTATAATACCTGTTTTGGTCAAACCTTGCACAATCTCATTCGATATAGTAAAATCCCACGAGATGTATTAGTGTTCAGAAAATGCATTGAGGATTACTCTGTTACTGTCACGCCAAATTTAGCTCAATATCTGTCAAATTGATTGAGTTATAGCCAACTTTGTGTTTGCTGAATTTGATTAGTTATGGTTCTGGAAGCCATCTGGAATCAGGGTGGCTCAAACAGTTAATCAGTGATAGATGTGCATCTAATTATTACTTTCTGAAAGTTTCATTAAAATCCACTCAGCGGGTCATGACATTCTTTAGCAGACACCCAACAGTTAATGCCAAAGTTTGAAGCAAAAAGATTAAAGCAAAGTGATCCTGCGTTCACTGTAATTATATGAAGATGGCTCATTTACGTCAATTTATTTTTCACTGTTTACACAAAATGTTTCTTACTGGAAATAATCAAAAGTACACAAGCTGTCTTAGTCATTTGTTCTGGGCTACTCGTATCTAAAGTGGAGCAGTGGGAGGCGTAAAGCCCCCCCACACCCACTACTCGTCACGCTGCTGTGACAGGAGATCGACTGAAGAGGTGGCGTGTGGGGCGGAGTTGAACACGCATCAGTCAGAGCTACAGCTGAGAGAGAGGGAGAGGAGGGTCTTTCACCCTGGCATGGCAGACGGTGTTTATTTTTAGCAGCAGCCCTACGCTGGTGTTGCTGTGAGCAGTCTTTGTGAGAGCAGGTGACCTCCCCCCCGCTGCTCTCCTTTCACTTTGCTCTCACAGTCAGCTGAGTGAAGCTAGCTCTCACAGTCTGAGCTTCTGAACGTAAAGTTTCAAATCTGTGTTGCTTGTGCATTTTCAAAAAGGTTCAGAGACAATGTGCTGTTTTCAGCAGTGGAAGTTTTTGTTTTTGTGTGTGAAGGCATGCGATTTTGAGAACGTGCACGCCGCATGTTGTCAGTGAGGTAGAAGCTTGCATAGTAGTGACGGGCAGGATCAAGCAGGAAGATGGGAATTCCAAGACTGAGCTGCTAGCTGTGACTGCTGTGCCAAATATCAGGCTTCCCCTCCTTTCTGTGGCCCCTTTCTTTCTCTAGTTTGTGGTTTGAGTAACTACCCCTTTCTTGGCCTGTTGTCAGTGCTCTTACTCCCTAACAGATTCTTCTTGGCAATGTGCTGGGCTAGAAGACAGAAAGTGGGTCAGTGGGTCAGCTCAGGCATTGGGTTCAGGCTGACGGTGCTCTAGGTGAAACCTGAGCCCTGTTGCTCCCACAGAACTGATCAAACTTCTGCTAAGATTATGAACTACACATTTCCTGCATAGGACAAAAGTAGGTTGTTTCATTTTTTGCCTGTCACCAAAGGCAAACAGATGTAATTGCCTGAGTCTGTGCACAAATGTGTGCTTGTTTGTCTGTTAGCAAAATTCCTCATGAAGCAGTGGACAGATTTTATTGAAGCTCTCAGAAAGTACCGTATTTTTCATCCTATAAGTCATATGTTTTTTTTTTGCATAATTTGCATGCTCTGCGACTTATACACCAAAGCGACATATTTGTTTTTTTTCCCATATTTATAAATCAATTTTTGACTGAGATATGACCCTTTTCATTCATTCTGACTGAACATATTGAACACTACCATTTTCAGCCGCTAAATGGCACCAGAGTAGTATGGCATGCCGTTGTGTCATGTAGTAGGTAAAAGTGGCTATTAATGACACAATCGGCTTGCCGTAGCCATCCACCTTTGTCCAGCTCGCCTGGAGCAACCGTCAAGTCATCTTCATTTTGCTGCACCGGCGAAATGCAGCTAATTTGACCATTGAAGTGCATTTATTAAGTAAAAGTTCAACTGAGACACACTTTTACTGTAATGTCGAGCAAACAAATAATTGTTTTTTGGCGCTTAGCTTGTTAAATTTCTAAGAAATGCGCAGCATTCCTCCTTCAGGATTTCCTTCCTCTTCGCGCTCCTGGAGCACCGAGGCAGCACATACTTTTGAAAAACAGCTGATCTGACCATTAAAGTCCTTTTTATTAAGTAAACGTTCAACTGAGACAAACCTTTTACTATAAAGTCGAGCAAACAAATAATTGTTTTTAGGTGGTTATCTTTTTAAATTTGCACAGTGACTTGTCCCGTGCACGTTCTTACTTCTGCGTATCGGCTTTTGAAATGCAGCTGATTTGACCGTCAAAGTGCATTTATTAAGCAAAAGTTGAACCGAGACGCACCTTTACTATAATTTCGAGCAAACAAATAATTGTTTTTAAGTGTTAATCTTGTTAAATCCTTGTTAAAGTCCTCCCCTGCACGCTCCAGCGGCCGCCATTTGGCAGCCAATCGATTTTTGGCACAACACCGGCCAACATTTCCAGGTTATGGACTGTACTTATATAGCACCTTTCTATCTTATCAAGATACTCAAAGCACTTTACACTACAATCTGTGTCTTCATTTACCCATTCATACAGCACTCTAATAGATCTATACAAAGCTAATTGAACAAATCATTCTAAAGAGACTAATCAGTGCTTTAGATCACATTCATTCACCGATGGCACACACATCGGAGGCGACAAGGGGTTCAGTGTCTTGCCCAGGGACACTTCAGCATGTGACTGCTGTGGGGTTCGAACCCCCAACTCTTGCATTGGAGGACCACTGCTCTAACCACTCAGCCACAGCCGCCCCGGGTTGTCAGCGGTGACGCATAATAGATGCAACATATACGGCGAAGTGACATATTTGTTTTTTTCCACTTCATTAGACATATTTGGACTGATGCGAATTATAAGGCGGAGTGATTGTACCACAACTTTGGAACCAGCCTTATTCAAGATGGCCGACACAGCTTAGCGACCTTATTAAGCACCGAAATGAGTGTAACTCAGCCAGTATCACAGATACTGAGCTGAGATTTAGCGTGGTAGTAGCTGAGAGTCATCCCCAAAACATCCCCTGAGCACAAACTGATTGTGAGATCAATTTTTTTAAAACTTTACCAATATTTATTGGAGTCGTCCACATCCGTCTGTTGGCAAAATATCTTATGAACAATTAAACAGATTTATAGTGAAACTCTTAAAGTAATCATTGGCTGTCCTTTTAAAATTGATTACATTTGATCTTAGCCAACACAAAAGCGTCTCTAACTCAATGTTTTACAGATATTCAGCTAAATTTGTTGTGAGACTCATCCTTAACACATCCTTTGAGCATTAACACATCTCACAAAATCTTACAATATGGTATGACATCCTGCACAATGTCCTTTACAAGGTTTGAACAAAATGGCTATCTAATCTAAGCATGTCTTCAGAGATGGATTTTTTTAATGCAACTTCTGGGACACAGGGTTTCCGAGTAATTTTTCAGTCAAACTTTTATTAACATTTATGTCTCGTGTGGTTGTGTAGTTTGTCACATTTTTCTGCAATGACAGGATGAATTAAAGATAATGGAGGTTGTGGTCATTGCAGTTTAGTTGTGTAAAGGTGTAATTAACTCAATATCCTTGTTTTGCACAGTTGTTAACTTTCTTTTTGTTTATGCTGTTTTTATTTAGAGAATCTAATTACAGTTTATGGTCATTATGGTGTCGGTAATGAGTGATGCTGTTGAATTATGTGTCATTCTGAGGGTTTCATAATGACTCGTCTCTCCTTCTCTTGTAAGGATAAACACCATGATGCTGCTCATGAAATCATCGAGACCATTCGGTATGTGACCTCAGCCTCTGGCTCAGTCTTCGTTTACTCCCACATTCACATGATTTTTATCAAGTGTTGGGTTTTGGTGATATACATTTTCCTGTTTTGTTCTAGGTGGGTGTGTGAGGAAATCCCAGACCTCAAACTGGCGATGGAAAATTACGTACTCATTGATTATGACACCAAGAGGTGAGTTTTAGGTTGTGTCCTCTTTAAACTTGGTGTCACTGTAATGGAATTTTTTTTTTTTAAATAAATATGTTTACTAACCATTGTAAAGAGTAAAGAGTAATTATAAATCAATTCCTACTTAGTTAAAGTTATTCTCTCCAGCCTTTGAAGAGGCCTTTTAATATGATAACCACAGCAACCTTTTTTTTTTTACAGTTTAAGTTTTATATGCATGTATGTGTGTGTGTATATATATGTGTGTGTGTGTGT
>NC_056500.1:28661831-28662848 GCF_014905685.2 Nematolebias whitei
GAAGCTAAGCTACGAGCTAAGCTAACAGGCCGACCTTGGGGAAAAAACCTCCGTCTTGTCAAAGCTCCAAAATTCACAGTTGAAACCTGTGCCTTCATCTAAAAAGTTGTTTTTCTCTGCAAAAAGAAGCTGAGAACTTGTTTACTGATTTTTTTTTAATTAAAAGCTTTATGTGACAAATGTTATGCTAAAGAACTCAAACCACACCGAGCGTCCGCCATTTTGAGAGCCGAAAAACACGAATGAGAGACAGTCCATATCACTTCAAAGGGCCTCCCTCCCATTTTTCTTAAACGCTGCTCGCTCCCTCACTATCCATCCTTCGGTTCACACAGTCTTATACTACCATCCGGTGGTCAAAAAAAGGTACTACACTCAAAACAAATTAACCAACGTTTCTTCTTAAATTTGGCAATAATTACTAATTATTATCAAATTTCAAACAGTATTGTCGCTTATCACAATAATTTCTGAGACAATTAATCGCCCAGCAAAATTTGTTATCGTGACAAGCCTAAGGCTGACACTGTGTGGTGTTTAGACCAGGCTTAAGGTTTCTTTTTTGATAAGCCTTATAGTTGAAGTCTGCTTGGGTTTCTTGAGCTTCCCCTTAGTTATGCTGCTATAGGTTTAGACTACTGGAGGACAAATGGATCACATTTCCTCACTCTACTCTCCATTATTGTATTTGCAATTATTGCTGTTATTAACATGTGTGTTTCTTTGTCTTTCTTCCCAGAAAGCACTCCTGGAGCAGCCATTCTGTGTTTGTCTGTATTACTTTCCTGCCCTCTGTTTTCCCCCAGCCGGTTGAAGAAGATGGTTGCCTGTCCTAAGCCCGGTTCTGCTGGAGGTGTCTTCCTGTTAAAAGGGAGTTTTCCCTTTCCACTGTCACCTGTGTGCTTGCTCAGGATGGGAGATTGTGACGAAGCAGAGATTCGACACAATCTGCTGGATTCCTTGGAAAACTTTTCCTAGTTGGCATAAAAAATAAATAAATAAATAAATATATATATA
>NC_056500.1:28663248-28694092 GCF_014905685.2 Nematolebias whitei
ATATACATATATACATATATATACACATATATATACATATATACATATATATACACATATATATATATATATATATATATATATACATATAATATTTGTACAGTACACAGACATTTGTTGTGAATTGATGTTATATAAATAAATTCAACTGAATTTAATTAGAAGTTATTTTGTTTGTTAGTTGATTAGACTTCATTTCAGTGCATCTTTAAATATAAAGCTTTTGGGATAAAATATGCTACTTGAAATTATTATTATTTTGCATTTAAATAAGAACTATATTGTTTCATACAAGTACCTTTTTTATGGCCTTTTAGAAAAAAAACATGTTTTGGTCAAAATGCAACTGTTAAGCACTTCTCTTTTTAGACCCGTCTTTAGAGGTTTAGCAGCTAAACTTATGGATTGTGATGAGACTCGAATGAATTGTTTCTCCCTCTCATGTCGATTGTGGTTTTTTGTCGACCTCTTACTGACACAGACTAAAACAGCAGTCTGTTATTACTTACAGCTCCAAATGTGATCGTTCATTAAAGCACATAGAGCAATCTGAGCTCAGATTAGCATTTGATAACTTGACAGAAAAATAATCTATTAAAGTTTATTCTCAAATACTTAATTTTCTTCAAAGTGCCGAATGGTTTTGGATTTTTAATTGCTTATGTGTAAACTGACCCTGGTTTTAAAACACTGTACATGTTAAATCAATTTATTATTTATTATCATCCATCCGTTTTCCTTACCTGCTTCCTTCAGTGTCGTGGGGAGCTGGTTTCAATCTTCAGTGGTCATTAGTCTGTTGACATTAATATTTAATATTTTCCTTTCAGACCATGGATAAAGAGTTTAAAAAGTGGATGAAGTGGTATGGGAAGAAACATGGGGAGTACACAGTAAGTGCATTCCTTTGAGCTACTTTCAGTTCTTACTGTGCAGCCTTTAATAAACATTGCACGCTTCCAAGAAAGGCAGGCCATCATATCACTGCCAGTGTGTCTGTTAGTAAAATATTTCATAAATCACAAGACCATTTTTAATATTTTCTTTAAGTGATGTACATCTACAACTCAATGACTTTGGGAGTCATCCTACTTCAATATAGCTGCAAAGCTATGGTAATTGACTTTAGTAAGCACAGATTTGGATGTAACTTAATATATATATATTTTTACAAATATTAAGCTATAATTTAATAGTGTGGTAGTAGCTTAGAGTCATCCCCAACAAATACTTGAAGCTCTACTCTGTACAAAAGCTTTGTGTAGAAATTTGGCTTTAAAGGTTGTGGGTGATATGCATTCCTTTAAGGAAATTTATCGTTTTAAATACTTGTTTTTATATTTTTGGAGGATATGTGTGTGTAGTATGGTCTCTTGTGCACAAATAATCTGCACTTTTACTGTAAATCAACTTGTTGTTGTTGTTGTTGTTTACAGCTAGAGAGAGGCGATTTTCTGTCTGAAGAATGGAAAGAAAGAATTGCCAACACAAGGTGATGTTCTAGACATGGAAGCAGTGACAATGTCTTCATCAGTTCAGTTTACCACAAACAGTATATATAAATAAAAATTGAAATAATCCAGTTACTGAAGTTGTTAATTAGTTTTTACTTTAGTTTTGTTAGACTAAGACAAAGTTTATTCTGGGAAAATCCGTTTGAAAAACCTTTTCTTATCACAGATGTTCAACAATACTAGATCACACAGACCTGGACAAGTTATCAAAGAGCAGGGAAATTATTCAATAAAAAGTTACAATGATTTTTGTGGTTAAACACTGTTAACTCGTTTACAGATTTATTTATTTTTCCTATTTTATTGCCAATAAACAAACAAGAACATATTAATATAAATATACAATAGCTGTACAGTACAGTGACCTTGTTCATCTGAGGAGACAGATAAACTTCATCACTTGTAGAATTTGCACAACTTTGCTTCAGCATTTTTTTTTTTTAACATTTAAACATTTTTCAAACATTTATTGTTTGAATTGAACCGCAGAAACTAAAATGTGTAATTCTCTGTTTTTTTTGTTTTTTTCCAGTATTATTTTTGTGAATAACTTTGCCTTTGGTCCAGAGGTAGATCACCAGCTGAAGGAACGCTTCGCTAACATGAAGGAAGGTTAGTACCTGAAATTAATGTGCTTTTAAATAATTACTTAAACTGTGGGTTGACAGCTATAAACATCCTGAAAGAAACTGTTTTAAAGCACAATTTGGTTAGTTTTTTGGCTTTTATATCAAAATTCAAAAAAAGTGTTTGTAAAAATGAGTGACATAAAGCAAATGGGTCAATATTCTTGAGTAAAGGCTAATATAAGAGGCTGATATAATTTCTTTAGACTTGACATTTTACGAAGTTACTTAAAAAGATCAAATTTAGTTTTGAAATGCGATAAATATTTTCATGGATCATTGCATCTTAAAGTCAGAGTCAGAGTTTCTTTATTGTCATTCGCACCTCATGTGGTACATGTGGTGGAGCGAAATTATGTACACAGGGTCCCAGTTACATCCAACAATAAAATGTATAAGAAAAATGGTAATAACATCTAAGATATGTAGTGTTTAGGTTTATTACTGTTATTACTTCTACTTATAAGTATTGTAAGTTATACTTGTAAACTAAAATGAGTTGCTTTCACTTTAGCTGTTTTTCTTGTCCCTTCTACATTTCAGGGGGAAAAATTGTGTCCTCCAAACCTTTCGCACCTTTAAATTTTAGAATCAACAGTCGAAACTTGAGTGGTAAGTGCTAAAGTAATCAAAAGGAAGGGGCTTCTTATTTATTTTTTTATTTATTTATTGTGGGATTTTTTTTTTTTTTTTTCAGATATTGGAACAATAATGCGCGTGGTGGAACTTTCTCCATTAAGAGGATCTGTATCATGGACTGGAAAGCCGGTTTCTTACTACTTACATACCATAGACCGCACCATAGTAAGCCCTTAATGTCTTATAAAGGTTTATTTATGTCTGCAGCCATTGAAAACGTCAATTGATGGGCTGATCTTAAGAACTTGGTGAAAAGGAGATCTCAACAAATACGGATTATTAAAGCAGGAAAAGCTAAATGTGTTTTCCAGGCAAACAGGCTAAACAGAGAAGCTATCATAATAACTGGTGTTTTTTTTAATGAGTAGTTGCTCCTGAGAGTAAACAGCATGAAGAAACAAACGCTGTCACAGGCTGGGACAAGTCCAAAAGCTAACCCCTGAATTTCAGTAACTGTCTAATGTAATAGGTTGTTAAAAGTGAGGAAAACGTTAATAAAAGTATGCATCCTGGAAAAGTGGTTAAAACTGTTGTGGTAATCTTATTTTTTTCTACCACCTAAATTTGTTGCAGTCATTTAAAATTACGTTTTGTGTGCTGGGTACTAATATTTATATGTTTTGAATAATCAACGGATGTAAACACTGTTATTGTCTGAAATTGAATGGATCTTTGAAAAAGTTATGACAGTATTTATTAACCAAATATCCATTCTGTGTGTGTTTCAGCTTGAAAACTATTTTGCTAGTTTAAAAAATCCTAAACTCAGGGTAAGTCAGTCACATTACTTCATGACTTTTGTCACTATTCGTTTCTATGAAACTGTTAACGTGGTTCATCCTAAATTAGGAGGAGCAAGAGGCAGCTAGACGTCGTCAGCAAAAAGATACAAAGGACAGCAAAAGTAATAGCACCACTCCAACAAAACCTAAGGAGCAACCCAAGGTATGATATGGACTGATTAAAAAAAGCTGTTTCAATCATCAGATCTATCTTGATTAAACTCTATCTGCATTACGTTTGCTTTGCTAGCTAATTCCTTAAGCGCTTTGTCGTGTCTTATTAAGAAATGGACAAGACAAATGCAAATAATTGGGTTTGTGTTTTTTATCTGTATATAACAGCAGGACTCGGGTGGGGAGGACGAGCATCCTAGCTTGGTGACGGTGGTCAAACCACCTGCCAAGCCTCGGAGAACCCGACTGTTGTCCAAAGGTCGCAAGATAAACAATAAGAAACGTGGTCGACCCAAGAAGGCCACCCCTGCTGCTGAGAAGAACAAGAAGAACCAGAGCGCTTTGGATTTACTGCATGCAAAGACTCTTTCTGCAGCACCACCTCAGGGTGAGACCGTTAAAACACAAGAAGACGTTCAATCTATTCTCCTAAATGGAAATATAAAATAAGTTTAAAATATTTGGCTCATGTAACACTTTTTTTGTGTGTGTGTATAGATGCAAACCGGCCAGCGCAGAGTCCCTTTCACCAGCTACCTCTCAAGGTTCAGCACTATACTCCCAGTCAGCTTCTGCTGAGCCCAACTCCTCCTGCTCTGCAGCAGCTGCTTGGTAAGCTAAGAAAGGCAGATTCATGTGTTACACGTCACATTTTATTTACAAAGGGTTTTATTTCCACATCATATTTCCTCTGACATTAAAGCAACTGTCTTAGCCCTCAAGTTATGTTCATGTATCTAAACTAGAATTTTCAGTTTTCAGGTGACGAGTTAGACACAACTAGCACAACACCGCTCACTGCATTTCTTTCCTGTCTCATTGTAACCCTTCGTTTCCAGAAAACATCAAAGTCCAGTACCTCCAGTTTACGGCCTACATGAAGACTCCTCAGTACCGCTCCAACCTGCAGCAACTTTTAGAGCAGGAGAAGGTGATTAGTGAGCAGCTCACATAATTATAACTACGATGGAGGCTTTAGGCACAGTTCAGCAGCATCAAAATCTCTGTTTTTATACCTGGTATTTTAAACCACCTCTTATGTGTCTCCTCTTTCCTTGGTCTTTAGCAAAAGCACAGGGACTTATCAGGGCAGGCGGAGCAGCTGCATTTTGTCTGTCAGTCTCACAAGGACAAGATCAAAGGTCTATTTCAAACCAAACTAGATGAGGTAAAATCAATATTTTTTACAGTCAACATTATTACTTGAAATGTTATAATGATTTCCAGAAAATGAATTGCTTTGTTGTTCCCTTGTTTTGCTCCTTACCTATCGTCACATCCCTCTGCATACTTTTTAATAAATGACTAACCTAATTGTTTTACATTTATTTTATAAAGCAGTGGTAATAATTACTTCCTTTATAAATCTACTGACCATAAAACTGTCTTGCAAAGACTGGGATGAACTGTATTATTGTAAGAAGGAACAGTATTTTGCATATGTAGGACCTATTTATCAAATTAAATTGTTTGCTCAAGACAACAATTCTTGATGATGTTGTATAAATGTTACACCACTCTATTCTGTGATCAAATAAGACTCTTATGTCGACTAAAGAAATAGTAGAAAAACTAACTATAACATGTTACTGCCTGATTTCCAAACCTTCTGTTTAGTTTTTGAACATTTCCCCCACAATGTTTAGGATCAATAGGACCTATAGGCATAAAAACAACTTTTCAAGAATTAAAGTTAAAAATAAAAGTTTAAAGTGATCGTTCCTGAAGAACAACAGCTCTTAGTCGAAGAGAATAAAATATTTGAATACAGGGAAACTAACGTGTCCATGTGTGGGCACAGGGTTTCAGGAGATTTGAAATCATGACACTTTGAGCACTGATGAAAAAAAAAAAGTAAAAAAAAATAAACTTTTTGTTGTTTGAATTATGCTCTAATATGGTCCAGTCTGTCCCATAGCTAAATCTAATAATCAGTTAATACTTTCATTACCTCAGTGTTTGACTTTGGCAATTTCCCGATTATAAAGCTCTCTAAAGTTCTTAGAAATGTTTTTAGCTTATCAAAGATGATGCTCTGAGAAATGTTTCTCCAATTTTAGTTGTTTTTACTGTTGCTTTATTTGATGCAGAATATAAATTTTTCTCCTTCCTAAAGAGATTTAAATAATCAAGTTTTGTTGTATCTAAAAAACGTAATAATTTCATCCAACAGAGCAATTTGCTCCCATACTGCAGGTTTAGTTGTGTTAAGGTTTCTAAAAGTCAGCCTTGGAATATACAAAGGTCAGATCTTCTGTTGGTTCCTGGCTTGGCTTTAGGAGGTAGACATCTTCTCTCTAAAGAGCAGGGTAGGATCAGAAGTAATTTGAGTAATGTCAGCATGAATACTCTACAACTGCAGCAGAATGATGTACTGAGCTATTCTGTGTGTGAACTAATGTAAAACATTGACATTCCTAGCTTGGAGTAAAAGCCTTGACTGTGGAGGACCTTCTTCAGGCCCAGAAGGAGATATCGGCTCACAATCTTCAGCTGAAAGAGCAGACAAAGCAGCTTGAGAGAGACATGGCCTTGCTGAGAGACCACAGCCTACTACTGGTGAGCTCTCGGAGCCTGTTCGGCTTGTTGTAGTTCCTGTCGCCTCTCCGTGTCATGGCGGTGACGTTAACAGGTTTTTAGTGTTAAATATTTTGGGGTTTGTTCTTGGTGGTTCACAGCTGAAGTCTCGGTGTGAGGAGCTGAAGTTAGACTGGGGCTCTTTGTGTCTGGAGAGTTTGTTAAAGGAGAAGCAGGCTCTGCGCCGACAGATTTCTGAGAAACAAAAGCACTGTTTGGAGCTGCAGGTAAACACTGCGCCATTTTCTGGTCGAGTCAACTTTTCCATTGTGTTTTGTTTGTTTGTTCATATTCTGTAGCTTCTATTTTAATACTGTTGCCACATTTCACTTTGTTTTCTCAGAAACATCATATCACCTTACTGAGGTGTAGTTTTTGAAAGACTGGTTAGGCTGCACTAAATGTTGTTTCTTGCCTTGGTGACGGCGCCCCCTGGTGTCTGTTTATAGATCAGCATCGTGGAGCTGGAAACCAGTCAAAGGCAACAGGAACTGCTTCAGCTCAAATCCTACAGTCCCTGTGAGGGCTCCCCGTACAGAAAGAGCCTGGAGTCACGCACTCCCACAGATCTGGACTCTTTGAAGCTCGGCTTGTCCTCAGCACCCATTCTGAATGGTGTTAGCCCAGAGCTGTCTTTCAATGGCACCAGCTCACCATGCTATGACCGGGCAAACGCAAAGGTTGAGTTTTCTCGCTACCTGCACATCTCCCCGGACCATGAGCTTGTGCCTGCCACGACTGATGCACGACAGCGGCAGCAAAGTTCCTCCCATACGCTTCCTGACTACACACGCTTCTCACCAGCCAAGATTGCTTTACGAAGGCACCTTAACCAAGACCCCTCTGCTCACCTACGGGGTCCAGGCCTGACCACACATAGGTTAGTGTGTCCTAAATGCTTTCCATCTTATCAAACTTTTAAACAAATATGGGCTTTAAGTGGACTTTAAAGTGGCATACAAGATGCTGCTGCATGAATTTTTTATTGTTGTTTTAGGGAACTCGGAGGTGTGAACTCTCCACTTGGAGCCAAACTAAACTGCCCTTCTCCCAGTTCATCTGATGCTCTGGGTAATCCTAAAATCTCAGAGAGGGTAAGTTTTTAAAATGTTCTTGTAGTTTTGTGCTTAACTGATGATTTGTCTAAATGCACAAGATTTTTTATTATATTTGGGGGGCTATTTGGTTGTTTTCAGTTTTGTTAGTGCTTGATGCATCAGAGTTTTAGAAACATGTAGAAGGTGCAAATAGATCTTCTAGTTGTTTCAATGAACTTTAGCGTTTCACCAGATCACTAATCCAACACTGGTCAAAGTTGTTTTATCTTTAACATTTTCCATTAGCTCTAATATTCACAATGATTTAAGGCTGCAGAAAGTAGATCATTATACAACAAGACTCTACTTTTTATATAATTTTCACTTATATCCTGCTTTTCCTTTATGTAGAAAATTATAAAAATGACTCAGCTGTTTGTATTTCACAGAAAATATTTCAGTTTGGATTACTAGTGTGTTCAAGTAAAAATACTCAATTGACTTGTATATTTGGTTGCTTAATTAGAGCGCTGGGCTTCTTTTGATGCTACTAAAAATAATATTTGTTTGCAGAAACTGAAACGAGTCAACAACATTTTTCAAGTGCGTTAGACATAACCCAGATGTATGTTGCATGATTAAAAAGACCAGTTCAAATGACGTGTCTTTACAGACCTGTTTGCAAAAAAAAGCATTTTTCTTAATTTACTTCATCGCAGTTTTAGATTTTTTTCTGTTTTATTTAGTCTTTATTATTTTTCCCATACATTGCTGCTGTTATTTACAAAACAAGGGTGAAACACCAAAAGACTTAAAGAATAGTTTACTGAAATATTTTCTTCAACATCCATTACTTTACCGGTGCTGCCCATGATGCAAAACTGATGCACGATACATCAACTCCTTTAATATTTAGAATAGATGGTGAAATCCTGAATGACAAATTGCTTTTAGCTAAAATAAACATAAACTGAACTTGAATATTTCTATTTTGTTTCCTCAGGGTGGTAAGGAGAGGAGTCCAACAGTTCAGGGTGACAGCATCACAAGCCTTCCTATCAGCATCCCTCTGAGCACTGTCCACCCAAGTAAATTACCAGTCAGCATCCCACTGGCCAGTGTGGTGCTGCCTAGTCGTGCTGAGAGACTTGTAAGTTTGCTCATCTTCCTACATTGCAGTAGAGTCAGAGCCTCACATCAGCTTTATTGGATTAGTGCTAATTGATTAATTAAATTTGTTATTGCTGCACAGTAGGTTTGATATATTTGATCTGTGTGAGGTGAGGTCGTGTGTGTGTGTGTGTGTGTGGGTTATTTTCTTAGTGTTGTCTTTATTGTTACATAATTCCTACTTTTGCCATTTCAGAGAAGTACCCCAAGTCCCGTCTCTCAGGCAGGGCAGACCAATGGTGAGGATGGGTCTACAACCACAACACAGATCTTATCTGCTTCACTTCAGATTATTTTATTAGCAATATTTTTAATTGATCTGCTGTTTTAAGTGTCTGTGTCTTTGCTCTTTGTGTTCCTAACTGAACATGAACTGTGGGATCTCTGTAGGATATTCATCAAGCTCAGGGCTAATGAATGGAGGTCCCCACCCTGAGGACCATAATGGTGCTTCTTTATCACCACTGTCACATAACGGTGCTTCTTTGACGGGACCAATGAGCCGGGGGGGTCCCATTCAGAGCCCCTCGCTGAGCACTGGAGGGGTGCTCCAGTATGCCGACGGACCTCCCAGAATCCTTCCAGAAGACGGTGCAGACCGCCAAGGTGGGGAATCAGATGCAGAACAACAAGAACGTGAACTGCCAAGGAGGATGTTCTCTTCTTCCTCCTCTTCATCTTCGTCTTCCTCTTCATCAGGCAGCGTGGCTGCAGGACCTCGCCTCCATCATCACACTGGCAACTCCGCCAAGCAGGGATACCACAATAACCACGTCAACCACCACCAGTCCCCGGGCACGCAGCACACGCCCACACACACGTCTTCGTCACACACGCTCGCCTCTCAGGAGGGGCGCAAGCGAGGCAGAAGGAAGCGCAGCTCTGCAGTTGCTGTCATGCCCAGTGGGTCCCCGAAGAGGAGGTCATTCCCTGGGCTCAGCTCCAATAGCCACTCCTCAGGGTCTCCACTCAACATCAACTCCATGGTGAGTCGTGAGAGCAGCGAGGAACGTTCAGATCTCTGGATCTCAAGGAACCTGTTTCCTTCAGGTTGACTGATTTTAGACAATAGACATTTCTGTGCAAGTTCAGACAGAGTGGAAATTGAAGGTACATTTGTTTTGGTTTGGGTCAGCTGCAAGTCTGTCTCTCTCTCCCCCCCCCCCCCCCCCCCCAATTAACAGGTAAACAACATCAACCAGCCTCTGGAGATTGCTGCCATTTCCTCCCCAGAACAATCAGGCCACAGCCCCAGTGTTGCTGACCTAGATCAACCCCCCATCTTGAAGAGAGAGCGCCCTCTGGAGCTCAATGGGACAGGTCGATACTCAACAGCCCCCAGCTCTGATGACGAGGACTCGGGATATCCTGCCGACAGCTCTAGTTCTAGGTAACCAAAAACATGACGTCAACAACTAGTCAGTAAGTTAAGGTGGCTTTACTGGTTCTCCTGCTGGTTTTAATTTGAATTTAGGAATTGTGTCTGCTGTGTTCAAAACAGTTTATTTTTACTGCAAGGATCTAATAAAATATTTAGTTTTAATCTGCATCTTAATCTAGTTTTCTATTTAGTTATTTATATATATATTTTTTTAGAATTGAAAGAAAAATTGCCACTATATCCTTGGAGAGCAGAGACGGTCATGGTAGACTCTGTGATAGTGAACAAGGTAAGAAAAGATAACTGTAAATTAGAAGAAAACACATATTATATTGTCTTGCTGTTCGAGGTCAGCTTTTTATTTATTTATTTATTTATTTATTATTTACTTTTCTTCCCACCAGGCAGAAAATCAAGCAGCAGCAGTGGTAACAGCACAGGAAGTGAGGGTTCCTCGTCCTCCTTGTCCTCTTCCAGTAAATGGAAATCTACCTTTTCACCCATTTCTGATCCTAAGCAACCCAACTCTGACCTGAGACAGGGGGGCTCGCCGTTCAGCATGGGGGGGTCGAGTCGTGGCACTGATTCAGATTCAGACCACAAACAGCAAGGGAGGAAGGGGAGTGATGGGGAGTCTTCCAGCTATATGACTCCCAATCCATTTCTCAGCCAGGAGTTGGGGGGACGAGGTGGAGGCAGCGGCGCCGTTATCGTCCCAGGAACTGGACCAGAACAACGCCTTGCCCTCCAGAAGCAGAAGACGTCACGTGACTGGGAGCTGAAGACCAGCAGCAGCATGGCCAGTCAGAACCTCTTCATTTCTGCTGCTGCCAGTAGTGGAGGAGGCATTCTGAGTGGGAAGGTGGGAGGCAGTCCTGTAGCAGTTTCATCAACCACTGGGTCATCTGTGGGACAGTACCTGGGGTCTCAATTCCCACTCGGAGGGGCTTCAGTCTTACAGTCTTTGTTTGGGGCTCAGACTGGCGTTTCCACTGTGAGCGGGACGTCTCGGCTCGTTAATGGTCACTCGGCCCTCGGAAGCTTCTCCAGCTCTGGTCTAGCAGGGGGAGCAGCAGGAGGTGAGCATCACTGATTAACAGTCGGTTTTTATTTGAAGATCAGTGACCAGGCAGAACGAGGTCTTAGATGTATTCTGGGGTCATTTTGATGAAATGAGTAAAAAAGATGGAGCCAGGTAAGTGGAGGCCCAGTTTTGCTCTCGTCTCGTCTGCCTCACTGGCAGTTTGTCTCCATGACAGATCCTCTGCTGCCTTGCCTCTGACATGGACCGGCTGCTCGAGTGACGCAAACAAAAACACCCTTGGAAAATGATAGATGTCCTACAGTTGAATAGAGAATAAATCCTGGTGGCACATAAACTGGTGGCTGCTTGATTTAGGTTTTTATGTGTTTACGTTATTTTCCCAGGGTGTGTCTGTTGAAGTTGATGTCAGAGTCACTTCACTTTAACGAACATGGTGAATCCTGTTTCACCGTAGCACTTTAACAGTGTTAACACTGTAACAGTGTTAACACTGTTAAAGTGTTAAAAATGTTAACAGTGTTAACAGTGGACTGACACTGTTTGCTTCATGTCTGCTTGTCTGACTTGCTTGGCGCTTTGCACAACCCAGCTCAGTCCTTGTCCCCTCTTTGTCCCCCTCTTCTGGCTCTCTCGCCCTTTCTCTTTGCTGCTGTTGTCTTCCTCTGTCTCCGCTCCTTGGCTCTCCCCCCTTCGTCCATTTCTGCTGTATGCTTTGCAGGTATATTTCACCACGTGGTTCCCTCAGTGTCCTCTCATCAGTTTGGGGCAGCGCTGCCCACCTCTGGAGGCCTCAGCTCTCTGCTCAGTCCCTCCTCCTCTTCCTCTACCTTCTCCCAAACCCAGCAACACTCCACTTCCCAGTCAGCCTCCACACGTCTGACCTCCGTAACCTCATCTCTCCCCCCGTCCCTGTCCCAGGTCCAGCACAGCCGCACACAGTCTGTCCTTCATAGCCCTTCTCCTCCCACACACTCCCTGCCCCCTCCTCCACCTTTGCACAGCGTCTCTTCCTCCTCCTCTGCCTCCACAGCACCTACACTCTCTGACGCCCCGGCATCCTTTCGATCGGAGCCCCTCCTCCCCCCTCGTCTGTCCCCGTCCTCCCTGCACCACCAGAGAGTTCAGTTATGCCTCACCCTGTCCATCTCCTCTTCCTCCACCTCTGCAGCTTCTGTCTCTACCACCGCTGCTGCTTCTGCCTCTCTCTCCTCTTCCTGTCTGTCGACCTCCTCATCGCGTCCATTTGCAGTGCACTACTCCCCTCGGCTGCCCCCTCCACCGCCAGCCAACAGTTCAGGTGGTGGCGGGGGCATGTGGAGGACTCAGGGCATGCATGGTACCTACACCACCTCCCAGCTCCCCGGCTCCCGACCTAGATAGGATATGGGTGTAGGGGTGGGGGAGGGCAGAGGGTGGATAGATGGAGATGGGGAGTGACAGAGGCAGGATGCGTGTATTTCCTGTGTTCCTACGAGCTGTTGTTCTGAATGAACAAGGTAAGAAGATTCTGAAAAGAACAGTTTTTCACTTGTTGCAGGGTTGAACAATAAGTTGTCTCTCTGTCTTTAACTTGTGTGCTGTAAAATCACTGACGTGTTTTTTGTGTATATGTTTACTTTTTTTTTAGGTAATTGATGAAATCTACCTCAAAGTTAAATAAACTATGCAAATGTCCAGGTGTGGACAAAGGCACTCTTCTCATTCACTGGTGCTTCAAACCGTCTGCACTACCCAACCGCCTCCAAGACCGGCTTCTGTACTGGGATATATGAGACGCACGCACACACACGCACACACACACACACACAATCATTCTAGTTTAGCAGGATTTAGTGTTGTCATGTTTGTGTGGTGTAATAATTATTTGAATATTAGTCGGTGAGTCGACTGAAAGAATAGTGTCATTTTTAACGTTAAGGTGCTCTAACATGATTCTGAAGCATTTCTTTATTTAGTCATGATCACAACAAACAACACTCAGCAAATACAAACAAAATGTATCATGAAACGACCGACTGAAGCGCTCGGTGCACCTTTTGGAGCTGAATCATGTCTCACACCTTCCTAAGTTTTGTGTGTGTGATGTGTGTGTGTTCACTGAAACACAACATGGAGGCAGCTCGGCCTCTCTGCATGTTTTTGTCTCTTTTCTTCCCTCGGTGACATTTTATTCTGTTTGTGCATAAAACAAATTGTGGTTTGACTTCACACTGGAAAAGAAGGTGCAGTTAGTCTGGTACCAGAAGATCTTGGCTGGTTAGTTGACACCCCTTGTCATGGTTTTGAGTTTATAGAAATTTTATAATGAACAAAGTTTGAAACTTTGATGAATTGCTGATTTTATTTTATTTTTTTCATTAATTCTAAACTTAAAGACCAGCTGAACAAAACTAGTTTTGTTCTTATTTTTACCCAATGTATGAAATGCTTTCCTGCTCACGTCATAAACAACAAATCTAATTTAGGACAATTGAACAAAAACAGTCTGATGTCGCAGTTTAAACACACTATTTTAAAAGTGGACTCATTAGTTTGTTCTGATTTGCTAACCAAATTAACATTTCCAGGGGTGCCAGTATTACTTGCTAATGTTCTAAATATAGTTTTATCTTAAACTGATCAAAGTTTAATGAAGTTTATTCAGTGAATTTGTGTTCTGTGCCGACAGAACTCAAAGTTTGTGTAACGTTTAGTGAACGGCTGAAAAAGCAAAAAAATTCAACTCATTTTTCTATTTATTAAAACTCTCCTCGTCGTCACACTACTAATCATTTTACAGACGGATTTTTAAACTTGTCTGAAGCTAAACTTTGTTTTATTTATGTTTTGTTGTCAAGAAAAGTAAAAAAAAAAATAAAAAAGATGCAGGTTCAAGTCTTAGGAAACTAAAGTACAGATACGGTCCGACATGCAGAACTTGGCACGCTGGGAAAACTGAATTCACCATAACCACAAAAACAAACTACTGGACTCTCCACGCCTTTTTCTGATTGCTTGTAAACAATGTTCGTACTGTGAATGTGAACCATTCTCTGTATAATAATCCAGATTAATATTATTTATGCTGTCAGTCTTTCCATTTTCCTTTTTGTATTTGTTTTTCACCTTTTATTGGTTTAATTTCTGAATCGTGTTATAGAATGCAATAGCTCGTGTACTTGACTCGCAGTCTGAAAACAGTGGTGCTAACTTTGGACTGTGCCTGATTTTATTTATTCTATAAACACAACATGAAAGAAACCAATCTGAATACTTGGTGCTGTACACAGGGACATTTATCAAGCCGTTTTTTTAGGCATTTTATCATATTTAATACGCTTTGGTTACACTCTTTGCCTGGTGTTCAACTGTAGACCGCATGTTTTGATGAAAACGCTCTCCAGTAGCTGAATAGACGCGAGAGCTTCTGTTGATGTGTCCGTCCGTCTGCTTTGCTCTCCCAAGTGAGCTGCTTATTTGTTGTGAACATGACACACTGTTTTCGTATTTTAAATTTTTTTTTTTTATGTTTCAATCGTACATAAAAGTTATATAAAGTATGTATAAGCAGTACAGCTATATAAGTAAATAAATATATATGTATATAAATATATAAAAAGCAATAGGGGACATTTTGGTGCTCATGTGACCCCTAATTTCAGCCTGTTAAACAGGAGGCTTGAAGCCTAGCAGAGCAAAGCATCGCCACCTCAGGACCTTAATAAGACGGCGCCGAACAACGCTGAACCACCCGAATCCACGTGACGCACACAAACCAGGACTAGAAACTCAGAAGCTCGTGTGTGTGTGTGTTTTACACACACTGGTGCTGTGGCTTGAACACACCGATAATCCAGCACTAGAACTGTTCTCACTCTAATCAGGTGTTGTCAAGTCTAAATTTCTGTCGGTTCAGTTTTACTAACCAGATGTTTTTCTCAAATCGAAATGGTGCTTCTGTTTCCGTGCAACATCCCATCAGTTTTTACAAACTACATCTACTGGTGCATACAAAAAATAAAGTAAAATGTGCTGTGTAATTTGCTAGAGACATGCTGGTGTAAAATACTTGTATGAATAAGAGCAGCCAAGCTTCCTTTTCCCCTTTTTGATGGTGGAAATACTCGTCAGTGTGTGGGCGTTCTCTCCTTCAACTTGCATATCTAAGAAAATATTAGAAAAATATTGAAAAGCTTTATTGTAAAAAAAAAAAAAAAGTCTGTCCTGTGCACTCCCTCTCTGCAAACACAAAAGTTTTCTTTGACCGTGAGTGTTTCTGTGAAGAAAGTCACTTTTGGAGCTGTAGTTAGAAACCGGTCTTTTTGTTACCAGCACTCAGAGGTATTTTGTAATTATCGTCGATGCTGTTAAGATTTTCTTATTCATGGTGTTTTGATGCAACTTGCAGTGAAATGTACCGCTTTTTATTGGTGTCCTGTTTTTAATACTGTTACACAGACGGACAGCACGGTGCTCTCCACTTAAAAAAAAAAAAAGGAAATCACAGCTATAGACTATTAGTACTCTCCTCCTGTTGTGCTGCAGGGTTTTTATTCTTAAAAAAACGTGCTCAGCTCACATCGTGGCTTTTCTGACGGTCCAACCTGACACTTGGAACTCTTTCCTCACCTGAAGGAGCTTTGTGGTGTATGTGCATGTAAGAGCAGTCTGTAGACAATTGATGGATTTTAGTTTTATTGTGCGATTGATCTAAAGCAGGGGTGGGCAACATTTTTTGCCAGAGGGTCAAATCAATGTATTTAAAGCAAATAGTAAATCGATTTTCTTTAAGATAATCTGGAACAAGCTTTATAGTGAAGTTGGCATGCTTGATAAAATGTCTCAATACTCTAGGAATATAAGACATGTTCTTTGTAAACTGGCTCTTGAGACAGTATGTGTGTAAAAAAAAAAAAAAACTACCGTATTTTCCAGAGTATAAGTCGCATCAGTCAAAAAAAGTATTACGACGAGGAAAGAAACATGTAACTTGCTTTGGCGTATAAGTCACATTTATTATGCGTCACCGCTAATCCATCGTGTTTATTATGTGTTATTTAATGGTCAAAACAGCTTTATTTCACCTGGGTGGTGCAGCTCCATCCATCCATCACGGCCGGAGCCACTAGCTCTCCAGCGTTCCTCCTCCTGCACCCGCTGAGTGAAGCGAGCGCGCACGGGAGGACTCGCTGTTGCAGTTCTTCACAATTTAAAGCGTCAGTCAAAAATTGCATCATGAATGAAAAAAATATATATATATGTCTCTTCGGTGTATAATTCACAGGACTGACAAATCTATGCAAAAAACTGACTTGTACACAGGAAAATATGGTACTTGCTTTTTGGAGTCTACGGTTCAGTCTAGTTCTGGAAACTCAACAACGTCAGGAAAACGGTTTTGATGTAGTTGTCCAAAGTGTTTAAGTTTCTTTGATAAAATGCAGGTTTTCATCAACTTATTTAAAAGGTTTCTTTTCAATTAAGAATATTGCGGGCCAGATTGAGATTGTCCAAGGACCACTTTTGGCCCTCGGGTCATACGTTGCCCACGTCTGGTCTAAAGGGTCCTTTGCGGTATTCTTTGATTTTTTTAAAGCTGCACAGTTCTCCATCATGTCACACCTGATAAATTACTTAGTAGATGATTTGTGAGGGCTCTGCAGCCCGTTTACTTTAAATGCTGCCAAGGGTCTTAACTCAGGAACCTTCTGACAAATTTCTATAAACGACTCGCTTTATTTATCAGTGTGGCGTGAAGGAGTCCCTCAAGAAGCCTACTTGGGTTCAGCGAGCATTTTGACCTCCCTCAGATCGGCTCTTACCAGCACATGCATCCAGCCTCTTCAGGGACACGGAGCTTTACAAGTGTCGACTTTCAGCATCTTCCTCATCTCACTAATGCCTCTGTTTCAATACGTCACTAAACAAAAAGGAGGTTTGGCGTCCTTTACCGAAATCCCTTTAACTGGTTGGTGGGGCTACCAGTACAGGACCAATGTGACCTCCGGTTAGTGTGGTGATCTCTGATCAGTGAAGCCAGGGCAGCTTTGAGGTGCAATAATAGCAAACCAACTTTCCAAAACACCTTTCTCTCTCTCTCTCTCTATGGAAAAACAAAACTTGTTACTGTTTGATGTTGGTGCTTTTATCGTAAGATGTTATAACGAAACAAACAGATTTTGTGTTGGTTTTTTTCTGCAATTTGTGTTTAATAAAAATGTTTCATATAATGTAAAGTTTTGTTGCTGTCACTGTTTTATTCTGTAGTTTATTTTATGTAAAGAACATCCTAAATCAGGGGTTCTCAGACTTTTTGGGTTCAGGGTGAGATAAAGTTTCAGCGACCCCCTCATAACTCTCGTGTTTATTAAATGTCTTCAATTTGTCTCTAATGCAGTGGAAATATGTGTGTAGCATAAATACTTAAGACCTGTTCTTTAATAGTGTTAATACAATTTTTATATTTTTAAACATGGTATTTTACATTTGAGACACAATTAACAAAATATATAACTTCAACTTCCAAACATTACAGTTTGAGTAAATTAACAGCATCAAAAACCACTTTTAAAAACTTTTACCTTTTCACATAATGAACATGATAAATGTATTGACACTACTTCAAATTATTACAGAAAACTCTTTACATAAAACTGAACAGAATCACGACAGCAGTAGTCAAACCAAGTAACAGGAATTAATCTGAAAACGGATCAAAGAAGGAATGCAAATAGTGGGTGGGCCAATGGGGGGGTCCTGGGGGTCCTCCCCCAGAACATTTTCAATACATTAGATGTGATTTCCTGTATTTTGGTTTATTTTAACAGGTTGTTAAACATCTATGTGCTTTTTATTTTTTTCTCAGCACCCCCAAGCACTGGCTCATGGACTCCCGGGGGTCCGGGGCCCTCAGTTTAAGAACCACTAACACCTAAGGAGCTGATTTATGTAGGAAAATTCAGAAATGTGACAAGAGACTACTCGTAGTATTTTATTATTAATGTGCAAAATACAAACAATAGATTTACTGAATAGTTTATTGTAAATTACAGCTAATGGGAGTGGTGGTGCAGAGGTAAGAGAAGGTGGGCCTGTGATCGGAAGATCGCTGGTTCAACTCCCAGTACTGACAAAAAAAATTGGGTGGAATTGGTGAAGCACCCACACCTGTCTCCACTCTCCACCCTCATCTGCCCTTGAGCAAGGCCCTTAACCCCCACCATCTGCTCCCCCCCAGTGTCCCATAGCAGCTCTCTGGGATATGTGTAAAAACAATTTCCAAGTCTTCGTGCGACTTCGCTGTGGTGACCCCTGAAGAAGGAAGAAGCTGAAAGAAGAAGATTGTAAATTTCAGCTATTAGACAGTTGATAGCATTTGTTTTGTATTTACTTATTTATTTTTACTAACAGAGTGCATGATGTCCAAGAATGGGGACATGGGTTTTTATCTCCTGGGATGCTCAGACACTAAACTCCTCAGAGACCTTGACTGTCTGCAAAACAAGGCTGCAACTGTGAGAACATGAAGGGAGTAACATCTCTGAAAACACCTCGTTTCCCTTCTGCTCAGCTACAAGAATCTGTGTAATCTGACCGTTTTCACAGAGTAACCTGCTCTGAAACATTACTGTTGCATTCGACTCTTATCAAGTGTTTTTGTGAGGAACCGTTTCTGTTTGTTGAGGTTCACACACTCTGCCTGACAAAGACAAACATGAATGAGCTTTTTGTTTTAGTCGACCAACGAGCTCAAAATGTGACTGGATAGGTGTCGGTTTATAACAAAACTTTTGTCGCTTTTAAACTGATAAATGCCAGATTTATTTGGCGTAATCTATAGAAATTGACAGCCATTTGTAAAAGGTTTCATTGTGTTGTGAATTTCTGAACTTTTGTGTCAAAATGCCTAATTCAATGATTCAATGTTCTTTATATGTCATACACACCACATGTGTTACATGAGGTGGAACGAAATTGTTTACACAGGGTCCCAGTTACATCCAATAAAAGTATAACATGTAAAAGAAGAACAGTCATAAGATCTAAGAAATGAGCAAAGAAAAACGTTAATAAAAATACACTAAGCACTAGTAGCATAAAAACTACGCCAAACATCAACACGAACATGAGTCTGTGTGAGCAGATGAGTACGAATGAACACAGCAACATGAAACAGATCAGCAGCAACATGAAACAGATCAGCAGTAACATGATGTGGTTTTTGTCTTTAATGGATGGTTCTGTACCACAGCGCTTTAAGGTTGCTGTAATTAAACCTTTACTTAAGAAGTCTGATCTTGATTCAGAAATTCTGGCCAACTATAGACCTATATCTAATCTAACTTTCATCTCAAAAATTCTAGAGAAAATAGTTGCAGGTCAGTTGCGTGAACATCTACAAAATAAATAATCTGTTTGAAGAATTTCAGTCAGAGTTTAGAGCTTATCATAGCACAGAAACAACACTAGTAAAAGTCACTAATGATATTCTCATGGCCTCAGACAATGGACTTGTGTCTATACTGGTCCTGTTGCTGCATTTGATACAGTTGATCACAATATTTTACTACAGAGGCTTGAATATGATGTTGGAATTACAGGAACAGCTCTAAAATGGTTTTAATCATATCTATCTGATAGATTCCAGTTTGTAAATGTAAATAATAAATCTTCTTCATACAACAAAAATTAGTCATGGAGTTCCTCAGGGTTCAGTGCTTGGGCCAATACTCTTTACTTTATATATGCTTCCATTAGGTAAAGTTATTAAACAGCATGGGATAAATGTCATTGTTATGCTGATGACACACAGTTATATTTGTCCATTAAACCCAATGATTCCAATCAGCTACTTGGACTACAAGCATGTCTTAAAGACATAAAAACCTGGATGACCCTTAATTTTCTCCTGTTGAACACAGACAAGACAAAAGTTTTGGTTTTTGGACTTGAGCACCTTAGGAATTAATTTTTCAGTCTTTCTCCCTCCTTAGATGGCATTAATCTGTCCTCCAGCTCTAATGTTAAAAATCTTGGTGTTATTTTTTGATCAGGAAATGTCTTTGATCCCCCACATTAAAAACATTACTAGAACTGTCTTCTTCCACCTGCGTAATATCACTAAAATTAAAAACATCTTATCTAAAAATGATGCAGAAAAACTGGTCCGTGCATTTGTCACGTCTAGACTGGACTATTGAAATGGTTTATTATCTGGATGTCCAAATACTTTAACAAGTCTTCAGTTGATCCAAAATGCTGCTGCCAGAGTCTTAACTGGAGTTAGTGGGAGAGATCATATATCTCCAGTTTTAGCTTCTCTCCATTGGCTCCCTGTCAAATTCAGAATAGAATTCAAAATCTTACTTCTAACCTACAAAGCTCTCAACAACCTAGCTCCATCTTATATTACAGATCTTATTGTTCCATATTTTCCTAACAGAGCACTTCGCTCTCAGATTGCAGGTTTACTTGTGGTTCCTAGAATTTACAAAAACAGAATGGGAGGAAGATCTTTCAGTTATCAGGCTCCTCTCTTGTGGAACCAACTTTCAATCTCTGTCCGTGAGGCTGACACATTATCCAGTTTTAAAACTAGGCTTAAGACTTTCCTTTTTGCTAAATCCTATAGTTAGGGTCGGCTTGGGTTTCCTGAGCTGTCCCTTAGTTATGCTGCTATAGGCTTAGACTGCTGGAGGACAAACTGACCACAATTTTCACTCTGCTACTGTCTTTACTTACTCTGCTCAACCTGTTTTGTATTTGTAATTATTTTTTCTATCCTTAACATGTGGTTTTTTTGTCTTTCAGATACACCTGCACCTATACCAGGACCTACCATTCTATGTTCGTCTGTCTCTCCTTCCTGTCCTCTCAAACCAGCCGGTCAAAGCAGATGGCCGCTTGTCCTGAGCCTGGTTCTGCTGGAGGTTTCTTCTTTTTAAAAGGGAGTTTTTCCTTTCCACTGTTGCCACTGTGCTTGCTCAGGATGGGAGACTGCAACGAAGCCAAGATTCAACTTGTCTGCTGGATTCCTTAGAGAACTTATTCTTATAGAGAACTTTACTAATTGGCTTTTATGTATGTGAATGTTTCTGTAAAGTGCCCTGAGACAACTTTGTTGTGATTTGGCACTATATAAATAAACTGAATTGAATTGAATTGAATTTTTCACAGCGATTATTCTGGTTAGAGATTCATGAGTCTAACAGCCTCAGGGTAGAAGCTGTTCTTCAGTCTAGTGGTTCTACACTTAATGCTCCTCGACCTCCTTCCTGAGGTGAGTGGGGCAAAATGTGTATGCACTGGGTGAGTGGGGTCCTTCATGATGCAGGTGGCTCTTCCTGCATCTGGAGGTGTAGATATCTCTGATGGTGGGGAGACTGACTCCAACAGTCTTCTGTGCAGCCTTCACCACTTTCTGTAAAGCTTTTCTTTCTGCAGCTGTGCAGCCTCCATGCCACATGTTGATGCTGGAGCACAGGATGCTCTCCACTGCACACCTGTAGAAGGAGGTGAGGACTGAGCTTCCCAGACCAGCTCGTCTCAGCCGCCTGAGGAAGTAGAGTCTCTGATGAGCTTTCTTGATCAGGCTGGTGGTGTTGTTGCTCCAGCTGAGGTTGTCATTCATGTGTACACCCAAGTACTTCAGAATCAGAATAAACTTTATTGGAATTGCACCGAGGTACAATGCAAATATGTACGTACAGTCGTCCGAAAGATGGGCGGAGTACACGAAGCTGCAACTACAGGAGAGCGCAGCCATTTTATCCTTATCCGATAATAATCTTAGATAGGAAAAGGGGGAGAAACATGAGGGTAGATAGTGGTATTACAAAAAAGATCTTTCACATCTTGTCTATCAGGACACGATTTGAGACATCAAAAAAACTCTACCAGCAAGCACAATTAAAACATGATTACATTTGCATTTGACATCAAGGTGTTGAGATTTGTCCATGAGCTTTTTTTCAGATCAGCCACAGTTTCTGAAGATGTTGTTCCAGCCAGCAGTTCTGATAAGCTTGCACAGAAAGTTCTCGGGAGGGGGGGGGATGCGATAGATGAAGCTTTTGTCCTTGGGTACTCATGTCCCAGGAGAAATTTGATAGTCAGCCTGTCTCCGAGGCCATTGGGAGTCAGATTAGATAAGCTTAATATTTGTTTTTCTTCAGGCAGACAGATTTTTTCTTCAGCCTTGAGTCCATCTGGGCATTCTGGTTCCGAAAAAACCTAATTGTGGAATTTAGTTTCACTGATCCATGCTATGAGTCTCCTTCAAGGTCGAACCCACCACGCTGATGAGTCCCAGAAGCTGCAGGTGGTCTGCGATTCTCAATCGCCTCCACCTTGAGGTTAAGCTCGTAGACCAGACGATTTAAAGTTCCCACAGCGAGTACCAGACCTTCACACTGACTCGGAAGCTTTTCCATGGCCAAAACTGCTCCCGATGTCTTCTTCAAAAGTCGATAAAACAGAGCCCTGCCGATGCCAAAAAGCAGAGTCCCTGCTATCATAAGTACAAATATGTAAACGTCTTCAACATCTTCTTGAGACAGAACTGAGAGGCACATCATCTGCCACACTCCCCACGAAACCATGACGTACCCCACAGCGTGAGTCTCAGCGGGACATGCCGGTTCCCCAGGACCTTGTCACTGATGAAAGCTGAAAACTTGTAGCTGGAGACCACTTCCACCACAGATCCTCCTATGTTTTGGGGGGTGTAGGTTATTCGTCTTGCACCAGCTCTCCAGGTGTTCCACATCCTGTTTGTAGTTGGACTCATCATTGTTTGTGATGCATCCCACCACCGCTGTATCATCTGCAAACTTTACAATGTGACATCCTGGATGGGTAGGTGCACAGTCATACATGAGCAGAGTGAACAGGAGAGGGCTCAGCACACAGCCCTGATGGGAGCCAGTGCTGAGGGTTATGGTGGAGGAGGAGAAGTTGTGGAAACTCACAGACTGTGGTCTGTTTGTTAAGAAGTCTAGGACCCAGATGAAAAGGGAGGGGCTTAGTCCTAGTGTGAGTTGTTTGTCCATCAGAGTTTGGGGGATCATGGTGTTGAAGGCAGATGTGAAGTCTACAAAGATCATATGGACATAGGAGTCATTTTGCTCCAGGTGAGTGAGAGCAGTGTGGACCATAGAGGAGATGGCGTCTTCTGTTGATGATTCTCGCATGCTGGTGAGGGTCCTTGATGATGCTGATGGTTGTTCTGATCAGATTTTCAAAGCATTTAGCGACTATCAGGGTGAGGGCTACTGGCCGATAGTCATTCAGACCAGTCACTGTAGAGCTCTTTGGGACTGGGATGGTGGTGGCAGTCTTCAGGCAGGTGGGAACTGTCTCCAGGGTAAGTGAGGAGTTAAAGATGTCTGCCAGCACCTCGCAGAGCTGATCACCACATTCTTTCAGCACCTTCCCAGGGATGTTGTTTGGACCAGTTGCTTTGTGAGGATTAATCCTCCTGAAAGTATTCCTCACTTCAGTTGAGGTCACAGTGAGAAGCTCTTCTTCTGATGGTGAGGTGAGTCTGGTGCTGGGTGGTCTGTTCGGGTCTTCAAAGCGTGCATAGAACTTGTTGAGGGCATCAGGCAGAGATGGGTCTTTGGGGCATTGTTCACTCCTTCCTTTATAATCTGTTATGCACTTAATGCCCCTTCACATGCTCCGTGGGTCTTGTGAGTTGAACTGATGTAATCTGTAGTTTCATGGACATTATTGCTGAAATCAGCTGTCCCTTCTCTCTATTTAGTCACCGACATGTTTACTTTGGTGTCTGAAGGTACTAAAAGGACTCTTTCTTCTTCAATACACAATCTCAGATGATAAAGCCTTTTGTTCCCTCTGCCCTTCATTGGTTAAACATTAAGATAAATGATCAAATTAACACAAATCTGGTTTTTCTTTCACCAACTGTGGTGCAGTTAGTGAGAAGGGAAGGAGGACGGAAGCACGGTAAGGCCTTTGTATATTTATTCAATGCCCTTGATATTAATTATCTTCTTTTTTTTTGGGGGGGGGACACTGTTTACCACATCAGTAGTTGTACATTTGGTGCACTAGTTCAACAAACACTCTTGTAACTTTTGGTTCCCAACTAGTGGCACTTTGGTCCAGCTAGCTGAAGCAGAAGCCAAACTAATCAGCAGATTTGCTGCTTTCGCCCAAAAGCTCCAACTAGGTGGCTTTTTAATGCACTAGTGGACTGCCGAACCAAACTAGTTGGGTGCTGTGTCATAAAGTTAGGCAACAACTAGTCAACACAAATGAATCGTGACTCAAATATGTGGTCTAGCCAACTAGTTAGACCTAAAAGTTTGAGCAAGTGGTAAAGAGAAATGCTCACTACTTGACTTATTCTGATATAGTATAGATAAAGTGTCAACTATTGTGCCTAAAAAATGTTCTACTTAACTAGAGTGACTCATTTTGGCCATGCTAATTACTAGTCAACATTTTAGTCACACTTTTTGAAGCTGCACTCTGGGAGCAGAGTTTACCAGAGTTCAGATTAGTTGCAGTATTTGTAAAAAGTCCAGACCTCATTCCTATCAGTAATGTCTGGGATTATTTAAAGATTGGTGGACACAAGCAGCGCCAGTCCAAGATAAAGGAGGTATTTGGTCATGAGGAGACAAAAATGTCTGTATCTGCAAAGGAAATGGAGACAAATATGAAGAGACATGCTGCTGTAGAGGAGCCGAAATGGAACCACCAGAAAGTTGCGGCTCGACTCCCTGCTATGTCCACATGACGTGGTATTGAGCAAGACACCTAACTGCTCCAAGGGGAACCTACATAGCTGCCCACTGCTCCACCTGGGTGCAAATCATGTGTGATGGGTTAAATGCAGAGAAGTACTTTCGTTGTTCTGTGGGAACATACTGTGATGACATCATATGAACTTAAACTGAACCAGTGGCTCTATGCAGTATTGGGTTTTAAGGCCTGCATATGTATGCATCATTGTTCTGGTCTTCTTTATGATAATAATAATAATAATAATAATAATAATAATAATAATAATAATAACAATAATAATAATAATAAGTATTATTATTATTAGATTTATTTAAAACAAATTACCCCAATGATCTGAAATATGATTTGACAAACTATTTATTGTAAACAAATGAAAAATCCACTAATAGTCCATATTAATATTCCATATTAATATTCCATATTAATATTCCATATTAATATTCCATATTATAGGGCAAGGGTATTCAATTAAAACTCACTGAGGTCCAGTTACTAACATTTCCTCCTAGTAAAAGGTCCAAACAAAAGTCCAACTTTTGACTTTTATGGTCTTGCCCATTTTCACATTTTCACTGTTAACAAACTGCACTTTAAACAACTAGCTCCATAATTAAAAGTAGTTCCAAGCAAATAAATTTAGGGCCTTTATTTCAGATTAAAACAGAAAGCTCAGAATAAAATACATCTTAAAAAATGTGCAAACAGAGCACAATAAGCCTTTTTCTCTTAAACTGAAGAGGTCCATGCCTAAAGAATTGAAGGCTTACACTTAAAGTAACAAAAAAGTTAACATCTTTAAAAAACAGAAAACAATTTCAAAAGTGGCTCTTTTAGTATAAAAAAATGTAAACAGAGCAAATATTTTTCTCCTTTTTTTTTTTTTTTGCTTATAGAGGCACCAAAATAAAATTTTAAAGTTTTCAAGTAAAACACGTTCAGAAAACCATAAACAAAAATGGCTCTTTTAGGAACAAACTGAAAACAGAACATTCAACAACACCTTTTCTCTTTTGATTATTCTTTATTTTACTTTTGTTAATGAGAGAAATGGACATGGGATTGTCCGGCCAGTTAATTAAATTTTGATTAGTATGGAGTCAGAG
This sequence comes from Nematolebias whitei, assembly GCF_014905685.2. Taxonomy (NCBI): domain Eukaryota; kingdom Metazoa; phylum Chordata; class Actinopteri; order Cyprinodontiformes; family Rivulidae; genus Nematolebias; species Nematolebias whitei. Next base: position 28,689,052 of record NC_056500.1, read on the forward strand.
CCAGTCTCATGTAGGATGCTGAGCATCATCAGTAACATCTGTAGACTCATCGATGGCCAAAGAGGTGCATGGTGCACTCTGAACAGCTGTTCCAGCTGTTCCAGCTGTTCCAGCTGTGCCAGCACATCATCTGCTAATATTTCAGATACAGATACAGATATAGTTCTAGAATTGCGCCGCTCCAGGTGGCTGCATGTTGGAGCAGCTCTGTTACTTTCATTCTGAGATTTTGCTTTTGGAAACTTTAATTCCTCTTTTTCTGGATGTAAATCAGATTTTTTGGATGATTGTTTCCTCTGGTATCAGATGCTGTGCAGCTGGAAGGATTTTTACTGAAACTTTTTTTAGTTTTGGACATTTGTTATGATGCGTAACCATGGCAACAAGGCAGTTTTCTACAACTAACAGCAGCTGATTAACATCTCAAAAGCTCAAATAATATCTCAACTACAGCCCCAAATCTCAAATGAGTTGAAAAGGATGTTCTGTGGACGCATTCTCATCTACCTGCCAGTTGTACTCGAGTGCCTGACCACTGAGATCCTGGAACTAGCAGGAAACACGGCTCATGACAGCAGAAGGACAGGATCATCCCTCGGCACCTACAGTTGGATGTCCGCAGCGACGAGGAGCTCGGCAGACTGCTGGGAGGAGTGGCCATCGCTCTGGGAGGAGTTCTGCCCTGCATTCGTGCGGTCCTACAGCCAGGGGGAACCGAGAGGCCAGCCGAGTCTGGGTGGACGGATCAGACGGCATCTGCAGCCAGTTTCTTAGGATCCACTGTGGGATGGACCTTTAGAGATCCTTCCCGTCTACAGCATAAGTATCTTTAACATCTCTTAATGAAATGAGGATAAAAAGTTACTACAACAAATAATTTCCCTCTGGGATTAATAAAGTATATTTGAATTGAATTGAATTGAATTCTTTATTGTAATTCACACCACATGTGGTACATGTGGTGGAGCAAAGTTATGTACACAGGGTCCCAGTTACATCCAACAATAAAATGTAAAAGAAAAACAGTAATAACATCTAAGATATGAACTAAGAAAAACATCAACTAAAAATACACTAAGCACTCATAACATAAAAACAAACACAATATGCCGAACAGCAGCACGAACATTAGTTTCTGATTTTCTGCGTGCTGTTGAAGCTGACATCTGGATTTGTTTGCCTTTTTCACACATCTTGTTTTTTTTGTTTTTCATCAAATGTCTCAGCAACAACATTTAATCACTCCTTCACGAATGTCCCGTCACTAAATGTTTTTTTATGTTGCCCCAAAATCTACGATGCTGCCTGGCGCTATTGCATGACACCTGAAGTAGAACCTCCAAAACACACCTCCTGCTTCTCTGCTTGGCTCTGCACCTAAGCTGTTTATCACTGGAAAAATGCTCCATGAAAATCATCTATTTTCATGAATTTATTGGACACGGATCCAGATAGAACAATTGCTCGGTCCAGATCCAGACCCAGACCAGGTCCGCCTATTAGTGACCTCTGGGTAATAAAAAAAGAAAAACTATTCAATTCAATTCAAATTCAATTCAATTCAATTCAAAAATACTTTATTAATCCCAAAGGGAAATTATTTTGTTGTTGTAACTCGTTATTCTCATTTCATTAAGAGATGTTATAGATGCTGATGGCTGTAGACAGGAAGGATCTCTTGTAAAGGTCCATCCCACAGCGGATCCTAAGTAACTGGCTGCAGATGCCGTCCGATCCGTCCACCCAGACTCGGCTGGCTTCTCGGTTTGAGAAGGGGTTATTTAGTCGGTTCCCCCGGGATGTAGGACCGCCCGAATGCCGGGCAGAACTCCTCCCAGCGAGATGGCCACTCCTCCCAGCAGTCCGCCGAGCTCCTCGTCACTGCGGACAGCCAACTGTAGGTGCCGAGGGACGATCCTGTCCTTCCGCTGTCATGAGCCATGTTTCCATTTTTCCTGCTAGTTCCAGGATCTCAGTGGTCAGACACTCGAGCACAGCTGGCAGGTAGATGAGACTGCATCCACAGAACATCCTTTCAACTCATTTGAGATTTGGGGCTGTAGTTGAGATATTATTTGAACTTTTGAGATGTTAATCAGCTGCTGTTGGTTGTAGAAAACTGCCTTGTTGCCATAATTACGCATCATAACAAATGTCCAAAACTAAAAAAGTTTCAGTAAAATTTCTTCCAGCTGCACAGCATCCGTTACCAGAGGAAACAATCATCCAAAAAAATGTGCTTTACATCCAGAAAAACAGGAATTAAAGTTTCCAAAAGCAAAATCTTAGAATGAAAGTAACAGAGCTGCTCCAACATGCAGCCACCTTGAGCGGTGCAATTCTAGAACACATTAAGAGAGAGGAATTTTTTGTAACCCACAATAAGAATAAATCCACTGGTTGACTAGTTTTAGTGCTACTAGTTGACAAGTTAATTTTTTGTCATTAACTAGGCTGCACTTTTGATACTTACTCAATTCACACAAGTTGTGGCGACTACATGTAAGATTATTTGATGCTAGTAAACTTGTACCACACAGTTGACAGCTATTGTCGAGTGCTTGATTAGTGTGTTAAAAAGTAAACTTTGGAACTTCTGGACGACATCCCCAATAAAAAAAATAAATAAATAAATTGATTCAGTGTGCAAAATGTAAATAATAATATTAAAACCCAATTTTATATTCAGAATGAACCACAGTGAACAATTCAAATGTTGAAATTACACCATTAAAAAAAAGGTAATTTAAAATTTAATGGCGGGGCAGCACGGTGGCGCAACCGGTAGAGCCGCTGCCTCTCAGCGAGCAGGTCCCTGGTTCAAATCCCGGTCCGGGGGCCTTTCTGGGTGGAGTTTGCATGTTCTCTCCGTGCATGCGTGGGTTTTCTCCGGGTACTCCAGTTTCCTCCCACAGACCAAAAACATGCATGTTAGGCTGATTGGTAACTCTAAATTGTCCCTAGGTGTGAGTGAGAGAGTGAATGGTTACCTGCGACCTGTCCAGGGTGTACCCCGCCTCTCGCACAGTGATTGCTGGACATGGGCACCAGCGACCCCCGTGACCCAAAATGGAATAAACGGGTAAAGAAAATGGATGGATGAAAATTTAATGGCAGCAACATTTTTAAATGGTTGGGACAGGGGCAACAAAAGACTTTCAAAATAAACGATGCAAGAAATAAAAACTGGAGGAACATAAAAACAAAAAAGATTAATTAAGAACAGGTCAGTACATAAAGACCATTAAAAAGAGACTTTCAGAGGTAAAAGGTGGAGGCAGACTTGTACCAGTCTGCAATCTAAAAATAGTGGATCAATTGAAAAAAAATCATAAAATATAATATATAAATGGAAAGACTTTAAATGTCTTATTAAGTACAGTCATAATATCAATCAAATATTTTATTAATATGGAGACATCTCTGTGCACAGACAACCAGAATGAAAGTCAGTGGCCGTGATGTTCAGGCCCTCGGGGGCTACTATATTAAAAATCATTCTGATTCTATTCTAAACATCATGGACTCTGTCACAAATCATTGTCTGTAAACACAGGTCATGTGCTCATCCACAATACTGAACAACGCTCATGAAGAAGCCCCATCATTACTTCCAGTAATCCGGACTTCCGGTAAAATGGCGCCCGTGTACATGGCTTGCAATCCACCTCTGCTGATGGTGTTCGGATTATTTTTGTTTTTTGTATTCCTCATCAATGACATCAACTCTCTGCTGGTGTATGACAGACAACAACTTTTGGATCTTCGTTTTTCTGGCACTGATGTCGCTTATCTGGACCATTATCAGCGTACCTCTGGACCCCCCTCCTCCCCCACCCCTGCTGGCGGACGTGCCAGCTTACCTCCGCTGCTCCTCACCTGCCTGCCGGGAGATCTCGCTTCAGACGCCGGGGAAAACGTGCTGGTCAGCTGGTGAAGCTGAAAGTTCTGCGCGCTGCATCTTCCTCTTCAGCTGGCGGTCATGGTCTCCAGCTTCCTGTGTGCCCGGACCAGGTAACCAGAGGGAGTTGTCAGCCGGTGCGCAGCCCGGACCGACCTGGAGGGGCTGTTATTGAAAACCTGCGGCCATTAGCGCGCGCTAGCTCCACCGCTGCTGGCTCCACTTTGGACAATATTCGGATGTGTTTGGTCAACGCAAGATCTGTTACCAACAAAACTTTTATCCTCAGGGATTACTTTCAAGAGCACGATCTGGACTTTCTGTGCATCACAGAGACTTGGATGTCTCCGGGTGAGTCCAGCGCCTTGACAGAATTACTGCCACCAAACTGTTTGTATTTTAGCGGCCATCAGGCCGGCGGTGGTGGATTATTAACAATATTCAAATCAACTTTTGACTGTAAACAACTGCCCAGCCCAGTTTCCCGCGCCAGCTTTGAGCTGAGCGTCTTTGAACTCGGGACATTCACCTCCGACATTATTTGCACTCGTCTACCGTCCACCTCATCTAAGGATTTCATAAATGAGTTTTCTGACTTCTTGGCTGAAATCACACCAAAATATGAGCATGTTTTCATTATTGGTGACTTTAATTTGCACGTGTGCTGTCCTGAGAAGCCCTTGGTTAAGGACTTTTTAGATTTATTGGACTCATTTAATTTAACTCAGCATGTAAACGGTCCCACCCAAGAGCATGGACACACACTGGACCTTGTTTTAACTCATGATGTGACTGTTAATAATCTTGTTATTGGTGATAATGTTTTTTCAGACCACATGCCAGTCCGGTTTGAGTGCACCCTCCCCCATCTAACTCCTAAGCCGTGCATTCCTGCAGGTCGCACCCGGACCATTAACCACTTCACTGTCGCACGTTTCACTGATGTTTATAACTCTGAAATGATAATTCAGCCCCCAGTGTTTCTCACCACCACTGAGGAGCTGACATCCCAGTTCAACTCTGTCTGCTTAAAGACTCTGGATCATCTAAAAAAGTTAAATCTGGTCCTCTGGACATTCAAAAAAACAAAACAAAGCAAATCAACAAAAAATGTAGAAACGTTTCGTCTCTCATCCGAGA
>NC_056500.1:28694192-28700391 GCF_014905685.2 Nematolebias whitei
CGAAACGTTTCTACATTTTTTGTTGATTTGCTTTGTTTTGTTTTTTTTGAATGTCCAGAGGACCAGATTTAACTTTTTTAGATTTTTCTACCTGGATTATTGAGCATGCATCAGGATACTCTGGATCATGTTGCGCCTGTTAAAATCAAAACTCATAGAGCAGAACCTTGGCTGTGTGACATCACAAAGGCTGTTAGGCAGCAATGTAGGAGGGCGGAACAAAAGTGGAGGAAAGACAGGCTGCAGGTCTCTTTTCAGATACTTAAAGAGAGTTGGCGCTGTTATCAGAAAACAGTAAAAGCTGCTAAATCAAAATTATTCTCTGATATAATTACCTCAAACTCTCACAACCCACTTGCCCTCTTCTCCACCCTAAACTCTGTTCTCCACCTCACTGAACCATCACCTCTGGAAGCCTCGACTGAGCTGTGCGAGAACTTCCTACATTTCTTTTTGGAAAAAATTGCGACCACCAGGGCTCTCATTTCCCCTCCAACTCATGACCCATCCATCCCACCTCAATCTGTAGCTCCTTTTGACCATTTTGAACCCATCACTCTATCTTCTCTAGAGCAGGTCACGTGCAGCTTGAAACCTTCTGGTTCCCCCTTTGATGTGGTCCCCCCTCGACTACTAAAGGAGGTTTTTCCAACTCTGGATATATATATATATATATCCATTCTTGATATAATAAACAGTAGTTTATCCACTGGCGTGGTGCCAAAATCCTTTAAACATGCTGCTGTCCAGCCTCTCCTGAAAAAACCAAACCTTGACCCCTCACTCGTTTCCAACTTCCGGCCTGTCTCCAAACTCCCATTTGTTTCTTAAGTTCTGGAGAAAATAGTCGAGTCCCAGTTGAAGTACTTCCTGGAGGATCACGCCATCTTAGAGCTATTCCAATCTGGCTTTAAACCTCTCCACAGCACTGAAACTGCCCTGCTGAAGGTCTTTAACAACATCTTCAGATTCACAGATACTGGTGATTCTGTGCTGCTTGTCCTGTTGGACCTCACAGCCGCCTTTGACACCATCAACCATGAGATCCTCATTGCTAGGTTGGAGCAGTGGGTGGGCGTCACAGGATCAGCCCTCAATTGGTTCAGATCTTACCTCGCTGACAGATCCTTTTGTGTCTCCATCAAGGATTTTAGTTCTGCAGAGGCAGAGCTTAAATGGGGGGTTTCGCAGGGGTCGATACTGGGTCCCCTCCTATTCTCTTTATACCTGCTGCCGCTTGGTGCTATTTTCCAGAAACACAACATGCCCTTCCACTTCTATGCCAATGACTGTCAAATTTACTTCCCCCTAAGACACAATGGCACATGCTCTATTCAACCTCTGCTCGACTGCCTGGCTGACATCAGGGACTCGATGGCTTTAAATTTCTTAAGTTTCAATTAAAAGAAGTCTGAAGTCATGTTGTTCCCTCCCAACGACACGATCACAAACCACTGCATCGACCTCTCCGCTCTAACCCTGTCAGAAAAACAAGGAGTCACTAATCTGGGTGTGATAATGGACCCTTCCCTGAAACTTAACAATCATGTCAACATGATTGTTAAATCACGTTTCTTCCAACGGAGGCGGCTGTCTAAACTGAAGCCCATATTGTCCAAAAATAACCTGGAGACAGTAATACATGCATTCATTACATCTATGCTTGATTACTGCAATTCACCCCTGTTTGGTATCAGTCAGACCTCCATTGTACGACTACAACTGGTCCAGAACGCAGCAGCCCGATTTTTAACCAGTACAGGCAAAAGGGAGCACATTACTCCAGTTTTGGCCTCACTGCACTGGTTACCGGTTCACTTTCGAATCCAGTTCAAAATACTCATGTATGTCTACAAATCACTGAACAGTGTCGCCCCCCCATCTCTCTGATCTGCTACAACCGTATGTCCCACCACGTTCCCTGAGGTCAGCGGACCAGTTGCTCCTCACAGTTCCAGGAACTCGTCTTAAGCGCAGAGTTGACAGGGTCTTCTCTGTAGCAGGACCAAGACTCTGGAACGAGTTACCTCTGCTTGTCAGACAGGCCCCCTCCCTCTAGGTTTTCAAGTCCCGTTTAAAAACTCACTACTATTCAGTAGCTTTCAACACCAGATGATCTGTGTTTTGATCCTGTACGCTCCACACCGGTTTGTCGTCATTATCTGCATCGCTTTTATGTCTATATTCTGATTTACCTCATTTTGTATTTTGCTTGGTGTGTTACCTGTTGTTCTGTCTGTACAGCACTTTGGTTGGCCTTGTAGCTGTTTTAAGTGCTCTATAAATAAAGTGGTATGGTATGGTATCATTGATAAATGCTGCAATCCTCTCTGGAACAGAGCTTTTTTTTTTATTTTTAATGGACTGAGGCAAAGAAGAACACTGCTCTGTGGGCAGAAGAATAATTAAAAAACATCCTCCGTATTAAAGAGGAGAGGGACTATCTGACCTGTTGTCTGCGCACTGTTCAAAAACCTGCCTCTCTGACGATATGGGGGTGCATTTGTGCCTCTGACACGAACCGTTTTCAAATATAGAAAAGCATCACCAATGCAGAAAAGTAGGTTTTAGAACAAGGTTTCCATCCAGCAAAACAAAAAATAAACCAGCAAAGACAGCCCAGGACTGTTGAACATCTAGAATCGTCCATTAGACAAGAGCTGAGCGAAAGTCCCTTCAGATAACCCTATCAGCTGCTCTCCGTAGCTCCCAGATGTTTACAGACTGATGTTTAAAGAAGAGGATGTGCCACAGTGATGACCCTTTTGAGAGGTGGTGCTGCTGTAAAATTTAAAATGGCACTGCTCTTTATTTTTTCCAGTTTGTACACTTTCATAATTCAAATACTTGATGTGTTTATTATGTTCCAGTGTGAATAAAATATGGGTGTGTGAGATTTGCAGATCATTGCGTTCATAGCAGCAAAATGGCTTCTATAACTTCTGCTGAGAAAAAGTGCTTCTAGTTGTTAAAGATCTGTGTTAATCTGGTGCTATAGCCACAAACTATTGAACAAATCGAAGGTTTATTTATTTATTTATTCATTCATTCATTCATTTAAAAAGACAAAAAACGAAACAAAACAAATTAATCAAAAAGATAAAACATTGAACAAAAAGGGTGCAGAAAGAAGAAAAAATTATAATATCTGCCCCTTAGTTAAAATATATATAAAATAACTATAATCAGACAACAACTTAAGATTGAACAATCCCCAAAGTGAAAATGAAAACATCAGGCATTCTTCACATGGTATCATACTTTCCTATTAACGTAATCATCTTTTTAAACATATAAATTATTTTAGACATTTTTATGGTGAAATCAAGACAATTCCATAATCCTATTCACTGAATGACCAAGCAGCTCCTTCAGACTAGTTCTAAATGGAGGTTTTACAAACATTTCCATTCCCTTAATGTTATAATGACTCTTTTTTTTTTTAAACAAATTTTTATTGAATATTTGGAGTTAATATTTTTATGAGCTTTATACATGACTTGTAAAATATTATAGTCAACCAAATCATAAAATTTTAATAATTTCAACTGATGAAATAATATATTTCTTGCTTGACCATAGCACTTCCTACTAATAATTCTTATAGCTCTTTTTTGTAAAATAGAATAGGATTTATAATTGTTTTGCATGCTTTTCTTCAAACTTCAATACAGTAGCTGAAATATGAAATAATCAGTACATTATACAATATATAGAAAGCTTTGTCATTCAAAAACTCTTTTACTTCATACAGTAATGCAACTGATTTTGTTAGTTTTATTCTTTTCTTCCAAATTTAACGATAACTTATTAAGTTGGAACCAAGTTTGTATTTTTATGAATTCTGCCTGTATCATCTCTAACATCCATTCAATATCTTCACCCAAACAAAAAATGTGGTATAATCGCAAATAAAACACACTTCATAAACACCCTGACACATCAACCAGATCATTCACATACAAAATAAACAACTTTGGGCCCAACACACCGTTTACCTGAACAAACTGTCTCCTATTATTTAAATAACTACCACTGTAGTGCTAATCCTCTAATACCATTTGTGTTCAGTTTTTCAAGGAGAATGATGTGGTCGCTAGTGTTAAAGGCCTTTTTTAAATCAACAAAACGCTAAAACAATACTGTTTTTGATCAACAGCAGTTGTTATCTCTTCTATTAGTTCAATGAGAGCCATTGATGTTGAATTATTTGCTCTAAACCCATATTGACTATTACTTAAAATATTCTGTTTATCTATGAATCAATCTAATCTGGTTACAAATAATTTCTCTAATGTTTTTGAAAATTGTAGCAACAAGGATATTGGTCTGTAATTAGTGAACACACATTTTTCACCATTCTTATAAAGAGGAACTATCTTTGCTACTTTCATATTTTCTGGAAATGTTCCTGTTGAAAATGATAAATTACAAATATATGTCAATGGTTCAATAAGACAATTCATTATATTCTTTACAAACATACTTTACTTACAAGATGAGAAGGACATGCAATAAATGCACAAAGGGCTTGCCACAAAGAAGAACTCCCAACTTCTGGGTTGGTCCACAACAAAACAAGAGCTCTCTCAGCCCACATTCAGACAGTGAAGCATGCTGGCTGCAGGTGTGTTGGTTCTGCTCTGCAGCAGGTTTGGTGCTGCTCTGACCCAGCCCCACGGGCCCCTGATAACTGGTCAGACTGTGCAAACAGATATTATTTGAGCCTAAATAACATGTTTTTTTTTTTGTTGAGATTTGTCTATTTTATTTTCCATTCAGAGCATGCAGTCCCTTCAGTCCGTCATGTGCCATGTTTTGTGGATGATCTTCTCGCAGTGCTGCGTGAAGCAACGGGAGATGATGGAGAACTCACAAACAACTCCTTGACCTTGTTTGGAATCTGTACGGCTCCTGAGAACTCAACATCTCGCTCAGGTTTATCAGAATTTGTTGAGGAAATGAGAAACCACACAGAAGGAATGGAAGTTCTGCATCCCTCTGCAGGTAACACTTTTACAAACTTGTTTTTCAAATGTTCTTTTTATAGACTCTTGAAGAAAAAAATAACTGTGTTGTGCATGTATGAAAGTGGCCTATTGCACTAAAACAATAACAAAAAATACTAAACAAGTTTCTGAGCATGAGAAATAATTTAGGTGCTCGTGGTATTATTAGCAAAAAAAGGTGTCTGATGCAAACAAAATAATTTTTATGCACAAGAGATTATCCAGTGCCATTCAGAGCCTGTCTCTCAATATGAAAGTTGAAAAGATAAATTTCATTAACTTTGATCTCAAACTAAATTTGACGTTTTGTGGTCTGCTCCTGCAAATTAAGGCAAACACCAGCTTTGATCAGGGAACTCCCTTTATTCATGAATAATTACAAACCACAGGTGGAAAGAGTACTGAAAATTTGTACTCAAGTACAAGTACTCTTAAACTGCTTAAACTGTACTCAAATACAAGTAAAAAAACTGGTGTTATAAAAAAAATAGTCGAGTAAAATTACAAAGTACTCTTCTCAAAAACTACTCAGAATATGACTTACTTTTTAACCAATTGATGTTTTATTGTGTTGTCAATAGAAGTCATTCAGTTTGATTTACTGTATATAAGAACTACATTCAAAGCACATTTCTCAGAAGAGCAATAAAGTACAGAAAAACTACAGTAAGGCCATTTCTTTTGTAAACAAATGTAGATAAAGCAGGAATTTTGTTTGTTAAAAGAAAGACAAAAATGTTTTTGAACCGGCATAGAACAGTTTAAACTTTTCCAAATACACTGAGCAACATTAAGTGTCTTAAACTCTGACATCTCTGTCACCCTTCACTTTCTGAACATTTTGTTCAGAGCTGGTTTTATGAGTTAACAGTCTATCTGGCTTCGTTTGGCTGTGAAGAGTAAATAAATGAATAAATGACTCTGTACTCTACAGAGTTGTCCTTTGCACGTTTGAGATCTGAGAGCCTTACTGGCTACAAAGATGCAGATGAACGGATTGAATATTAATTCAAATTGCAGCCGTACTCGGTAGCTACTTCTGATTTTAAAAGTAGTGAAGTAGATTACATGGTCTAAATTGTACTTAAGTATGAGTAAAATTACACATTTGAAAATACTCATAAAGTACAAGTACCCCAAAAAAATCTAATTAATTAAAGTAACCTGAGTACTTTTAATTCATTACTTCC
>NC_056500.1:28700491-28705640 GCF_014905685.2 Nematolebias whitei
ACATATATATATATACATAAATATATATATATATATATATATATATATATATACACACACATACACACACATAAACACATATATATATATATATGTGTGTGTGTGTGTTTATTTTACTCATACTTAAGTACAATTTAGACCGTGTAATCTAATTCACTACTTTTAAAGTCAGAAGTAGCTACTGATACATATGTTTTTCTTGTTGTGCTTCTGAGATGCTGCAAACGTACAGACTAGTTCACTGAGTGAACACATCGCATTCCAAAAAAAGGATAAAAAAACAAAAAAAAACAACTGGACTTTTATTCTGAAGCCGTTTCGCTTCCCGAGAGGCTTTATCAGTTCAAGAATGACTGGAATGTGGCGTTCACATGCTTTATAGAACTGCATGAGAGGCCTCAGGGCCGGCCCAAGCCTGAAGGCCCTGGGGCCCTATGTGAAATTTGTTTTGGGCCTCTCTACTTCTGCTAATAATGTAGATTGCTGCAATCAACAGTCACATGATCAGATCATTCACCCATCTAACATCTGCAGCTCTGACAGCTCTGTTTACATTATCCTAGCAGGGGTGTCAAACTCATTTTCATGTTGGGCCACATCAAGCTCGTGAATGTCCTCATATAATATCCTCGTATAATAAATAAGTCAAAAGGGCACATTGACAACAAACTACCAGAATATTTCCTATAATACATGCCGATTATTTTACCCACGAAGTAACAGCATTTTGACACCAAACACTAAGTATGCCAAAGTGAGCCTTCAACCCTAATGTTGTTATTTTGAGTTTATTAAATGTCTTTTATTATGTTAAATTTGCAGCAATGTATTTGGGATTGCAGGTTTATGTGTTTATGCAGGCAAATGTTTTTATAATAATATCATCTCATTATTTGGATGTTTGACCGTTGCCAGGCTGTGTGCAGCGATTTGTTTTTTGTAAAATGTTACACCTGTCACATGTCCTTACATCTCACAATTGTTGGTTGGATCATTATTCTGCCCTTCTTATGACCAAAAAAGTTTTGAACAAAGTTAATGTCATAATTTCTTATTTTTCCTTATTCACTTGGAAAGCTTGATTTGGAGTAATGTGGGATTCATAAACTGAAAAATTAAAAGGTTTTGTTATAATAGAGCAACAAGGAGACATATTTTTCTACATCTATACAAATATATACTTGTAATATTTGTAAATTGAATAAGTAAAAAATTCAGAGTGATTTAACATTAAGGGGTTGCGTTTATTTTACATTACATTTAGTTAAATGTAACTACTACTGTCTCACAGTTACATCTGGCCCTTGAGGGCAACCATTAATGTGGCCCTCGGTGGAAATTAGTTTGACACCACTGCTCTAGGGTGAGAGCCACAGAAATGGTTATGGCGGCCGACTTTGGCCCCACCTGCCTTGAGTTTGACACATGAAACGTAGTGGTACTAAAAGTAACCAAAAAAAAAACCAACCCACCAATATACATGTATTTTACAGCAAAAGTGTCATCTAGTTCATTATATTTGCTTCTAAAGAACTGCAACATAATGTTCAAAATAATCTGTAGTGCAAATCAACAAGAAACAACAGATAAAATAACTTAGATGCATAAAAAAAAATTAATTGTGCAAAAACAGACTAAATTAAATATAATAAAAATAAAATATCAAGGAAACACTTAAATAATGTAAATTAACAATTACTTGAAACCATGTAAAATTTTAAAAAGGGACTTCCAGTGGATGCCGTTTGCGGAGTATGCTCACTGCACGGTTCGTTAATTGCCTAATAAGCCTGTTTTAATTAGCTCTGAAAGTTCTAGACATTTTGTGATTCTGTTAACCAATCCACCCATAGTCCACCCATAATCTGAATGTCTAAATCAAAAGCTAAAGCCGAAGGAGACTGAGAAACTTCAACACCAGCGACACCATTAACCAAAGATGACCATCATCACTTTGCTGGAGGAGCTCGAGCTGTGCTGCTGGCAGACTATAATTATCCACAGAGAACCATCCATCCATCCATCCATCCATTTTCTTCCGCTTATCCAGGGTCGGGTCGCGGGGGGTAGCAGCCTAAGTAGGGAGCCCCAGACTTCCCTCTCCCCAGCCACTTGGGCCAGCTCTTCCGGGGGAATCCCGAGGCGTTCCCAGGCCAGCCGAGAAACATAGTCCCTCCAGCGTGTCCTGGGTCTCCTCCTGGTGGGACGTGTCAGGAACACCTCACTAGGGAGGCGTCCAGGAGGCATCCTAACCAGATGCCCGAGCCACCTCAACTGGCTCCTCTCGATGTGGAGAAGCAGCGGCTCTACTCTGAGTCCCTCTTGGATGATCGAGCTTCTCACCTTAGCTCTAAGGGAGAGCCCAGACACCCTGCGGAGAAAACTAATTTCGGCCGCTTGTATCCGAGATCTCGTTCTTTCGGTCACAACCCAAAGCTCATGACCATAGATGAGGGTAGGAACATAGATCGATCGGTAAATTGAGAGCTTCGCCTTTGGACTCAGCTCTCTCTTCACCACGACAGACCTGTACAGCGCCTGCTTCACTGCAGACGCTGTACCTATCCGCCTATCGATCTCACGCTCCATTTTTTCCCTCATTCATGAACAAGACCCTAAGATACTTGAACGCCTCCACTTGAGGCAGGACCTCCTCCCTGACCTGGAGAAGGCACTCTACCCTTTTCCGGCTCAAGACCATGGCCTCGGATTTGGAGGAACTGATCTTCATCCCGGCCGCATCGCATTCGGCTGCGAACCGCTCCAGCGAAAGCTGTAGATCACGATCTGATGAAGCCAATAGGACCACATCATCTGCAAAAAGCAGAGAAGCAATCCTAAGGCCACCAAAACGGATCCCTTCAACACCTTGGCTGCACCTAGAAATTCTGTCCATAAAAGTTATGAACAGAATCGGTGACAAAGGGCAACCTTGGCGGAGTCCAACTCTCATCGGGAACGAGCCCGACTTACTGCCGGCAATGCAGACCAGACTCTGACACCGGTCATACAGGGACCTAACAGCTCATATCAAAGGGCCTGGTACCCCATACTCCCAGAGAACCCCCACAGGGTTCCCTGAGGGACGCGGTCGAACACCTTCTCCAAGTCCACAAAGCACATGTAGACCGGTTGGGCAAACTCCCACGCACCCTCCAGGACCCTGCTGAGAGTGTAGAGCTGGTCCAGTGTTCCACGACCAGGATGAAAACTACACTGCTCCTCCTGAATCTGAGGTTCGGCTATCCGCCGGACCCTCCTCTCCAGAACCCCCGAATAGACCTTACTAGTGAGGCTTAAGAGTGTGATCCCCCTGTAGTTGGAACACACTCTACGGTCCCCCTTTTTGAATAGGGGGAACCCCACCCCCGTCTGCCAATTCAGGGGTAACTTCCCCCGATGTCCATGCAATATTGCAGAGTCGCGTAAGCCAACACAACCCTACAACATCCAGAGCCTTAAGGAACTCTGGGCAAATCTCATCCACCCCTGGGGCCCTGCCACCGAGGAGCTTTTTAACCACCTCAACCTCAGCACCAGAGATTGGAGGGCCCGACCCAGAGTCCCCAGGCTCCGCTTCCTCAGTGGAAGACATGCCGGTGGGATTGAGGAGGTCTTCAAAGTATTCTGCCCACTGACCCACGACATCCCGAGTTGAGGTCAGCAGCACACCACCCCCGCTATAAACAGTGTTGGTGGTGTACCGCTCCCCCCCCCCCCCCCCCCCCCCCCCCCCCACCCCCCGAGACGCCGGATGGCGGACCAGAATCACTTCGAAGCAGTGTGGAAGTCATTCTCCATGGCCTCTCCAAACTCCTCCCATGCCCGAGTTTTTGCCTCAGCGGCCACCCGAGTCGCATGTCGCTTGGACTGCCGGTACCCATCAGCTGCTTCCGGGGTCCACAAAGAACCTGTCCTCCAAATTAGATGGCGTCCAGTCTGCAGTAAAGGAACAGATTAATTATCTGGAAACGACGTGTACTGAAGTCGACGGTCAACTGGAGGCTGAATGAGCTGAGCTGCTCAAACACAGTAAATTACTCAAATCCAGGGTGGCGGGTTTGGAAAGACGCAGCAGAAGGCAGAATATAAGAACCGTAGGATTACCTGAGGACATTGAAGGTCCACGTCCCTCTGAATTGTTCTCTCAGCTCCTCATCGATGTTCTTGGACCGCAGGTCTTGTCCTCACCTTCTGAGCTGGACAGGGCGCACCGGAGTCCCAAATCTGCTAAACCATGTCCGGTCATCCTACGGTTCCAAATGAAAGAGCTGGTGATCCGTGAAGCCCGTAAGAAGAGTGAGCTCATCTACAATGGTCATCGGGTCCGGTTCTATACAGATTACAGCCCCGACGTGGTGAAGAACCGAGGAGAGGTGAACTTTACAAGCGGGGATTCAAACCAGCGCTGCTCTTCCCGGCGAAACTGCGCGTCACCCAGCTGCTTCCGGTTAGAGGCTGATCAATCTGTGCAGGATATACCGAAACTAAAGCAACTTGATAATGTTCCAGGTAAAATGACTGGACCATTTGTTGATTTCTAAAGAACTGGCAAAATACAGACATGCATGTCTTTCTGTCTTCATTCACATAAGGCAAAATAATCTTTAAATATATATATTTTTTGTTTTGTTTGTTTGTTTTTTGAATACTCCGTTTGAATACTCTGTGCCTATAGTTTCTGGTAGCATTTTGGACTAATAACAGATACTCGATATGTTTTATTTATACTGGGGTACATTTAATTGATTCTAACAGGTGCATGTATATGGAGCTGTTATTATTACTGTGCTGAGGGAGTTTGAGCTATATTTAGGAAGTTAAAGTTATTTGGGAAGTACTGCACTCACCTTGTTGGGAGTGGGGCCAAGTGGGTGGGAGTTGGGGTTGCTGCTGCTATTTTTTTTTCCTTTCTTTATTTTTACTTTATTTTATTTATCATGATATCATATCGGGGCAGCACGGTGGCGCAACTGGTAGAGCTGCTGCCTCTCAGCGAGCAGGTCCCTTGTTCAAACCCCGGTCCAGGGGCCTTCTGGGTGGAGTTTGCATGTTCTCTCCGTGCATGCGTGGGTTTTCTCCGGGTACTCCGGTTTCCTCCCACAGACCAAAAACATGCATGTTAGGCTGATTGGTAACTCTAAATTGT
>NC_056500.1:28705740-28710176 GCF_014905685.2 Nematolebias whitei
TCTATCTATCTATCTATCTATCTATCTATCTATCTATCTATCTATCTCTTTATCTCTTTACCTTTCTCTCTTTGTATATACTGTATGTATTTATAGACATACTTTTAACAGCACCATACATAATTTTTCAACAACAAAAAGAAAGTTTATATTTATATTTATATATTTTTTTTTATAAAACTACAACTTTTCTACATCTGATGGATTAATAACCATCAAGAACTTTCCGAACAGCTCATATAAACCGGAGGATTTGAAGTGTACACTCAAAAGTTTCCAAATGAGAGAATCTCAACTCTTTCTGTCGGTCATTGTTGAACTGCCACGTGGGTGTGCCTCCATCTCTTCATTCTTCAGGAACAATGAATCATATTCACATTTCAAATCTGTAATTTACTGGATAAAATTTGCAGCTTGAAGTAGAACAGTTTATATATTTCCACACTGTGTGAAAGCCAGTTTTCAACCCCTTCAAGTTACCTATATGTTATGCTTCAGACTCATTTTAACACAGAAATAATGTTTTGAGTGATGCTAGAAAATGCAACGTTTTAGACGTTTTAATTGTTAATCTAGTTAAAATGCAAAAAAAAAAAAGCATATTCTTAAATTTTGGCAGCTGTTAGTAATATTAATAGTGTATTTGTGAATAATCTGTCCAACAGTTCAAGCTTCTCTCGGTACAACATTATTTATTATGTAGTTCTGTTGGAACCAGGTCCAAATTTTTAAGTCTCATCAGACTTTGCCCAGTTTCTCTGGATCACTTGTGTTTTTATTATATGGGTTTGCAATCTTGTTGTACTGAAATATTTATCCAGGCTGAAATTTGAACACAGAAATGTTCAATTTTTTTATTTGTTTGTGTCAGTTTTACATATAAAACAAGCATGTCTCTCTAAAAAGGGGACAAAAACAAAAACAGTAACAAAGCAGCCTGATACTAACAACATCATGTTTGGTGTTTTAATATAAGCCAATATTCAGACCCTCCACAGTAAAGTAATGTGACTATACTTTCAATTCAATTCGACTTTTATTTATTCAGCTTAGTCTCATTGAGCCTTGAGGACTCTTTTACAAGAGAGACCTGTTTAGTGGTGCCAGATATTATATTCCTTGAAGACTGAAACTTGCTGCATATATACCAAGCACACAGGTTTCCCATTCACTTCCATAAATAAATAGGAACTCTTATCTATTTTTCTTGAAAGACTCAACACTCTGTGTCCACTTTGTTCCTTTGTGGCAACGTTTTTGATAATAAGGATGCCAGAGGGAAAATACATTTGAATCACAAGTCAAACATTAGAACAAGAAGGCACGTTGCTGTTACATGCTGGTTAGTTTTGGGTGGGAGCAATGACATGTCTGCTATAACATACGGTCAGAGAGTTAAATGAGAATAATAGAGGGCGCATTGCTCACGTGACTTTGTGATTTACTACAGCACTGTTAGCCATAATCAGAGAGAGCAAGTGTCTGGATTTAGCATTGTTGTAGATATAGGCAAAACAGGACACAGTAAGGGCTGATTAGGTAAAAATTGTAAAAAAAAAAAAAAATTATTGATAATAATAATAATATAACAATTTAATGTATATATGCTACTAATGTATAAAAAATATAAAAATGTCATAAAGGTGTGAGTGCTATGGTTTGCATTTACAAAACAGATAATTTAGCTTTTGTTACGACAGACAGACAGACAGACAGACAGACAGACAGATAGGTAGGTAGGTAGGTAGGTAGTAGGGGTGTGAATCACCATCTTTACCACGATAAAATATAATATTGATTTGTTTGTACGACGACACGATTTTTCTCAATTTCACAGTCTGTCATGAAACGATTTCGATTCTATTCGATTCACAAGTCTGCGAACGATATATTGCGTTATCAAATGCCCATCTCATTTACATATAAATAAATTTACAAAAACCATTCAAATATGATTTAATCATTTTATTTCTATTATTACAGGCACCAGGCATTTAAATAAAAAACATTTTTTCTTAATTAATGAAAAAATAAAAATAAATGACCTGTTTAGTATAGTCTCACATTTTTAATGTTTAAGTGCATTTTTTAAACCAGTTAACTTAAAAGTGCCCTAATTACCTTTCAGTTATAAAAGAAACAAAAATAGATATTGAGCTTACATAACATGGCTATCAATGCCGTGTTTCTTCTTCAGGTGAACGGCAAAATTTGTTGTTTTCCGAGTATTTTAACTCACACAGGCACCTGTTGCATACGGCACGGGTTTTGTCTGTTGAGCCGTCCTTCTGTTGGAATCCAAAATATTTCCACAGTGTTGATTTAAATCCAGCAGGAGAGTGAATTTTATTATCTGTGTTTTCTGCCTCGTCTGCCATGTTGCTGAGGCGGCCGCAGAGCGCAGCCGCGCACAGAAATGGTGACACACCTGTGCCTTGGAAATTTCAAAATAAAAGCGTATTTTAAAGATGATGATATGAATTGATGTTTTAGTTTTGCCACAATATAAATGAATCATTAATCTTTTAATCGATAAATCAATGTAAATCGATGTACTGTTACATCCCTAGTAGGTAGGTAGATAGAGATGGATGTGTTGTTTTTCTTGACAGCACAGAATTTGATCTTATATCAACAGTTGACATCTCTAACTGAGGCTCTCCATCTGTCATTGCTAAATTTGTCAGCATAGTTTTATATATTTCCTCAGTTTTTGGGGGATGGATGATATAACGTTTTACCTAAAACACTGCAGAGAATTTGTAACATCATTTTTCAGACCATGGCCTCGGGACACCTCCAGAAAGTTTTAAAAGAGTACGCCAGACCGGGGTATGCCTCACCAAAACCTAAATCTACAGTGTAAACAAATAAATCTTACAGAATTTCAAAATACAGAAAATTATTTACTGTTTAAACACCTTCTAGGAAAAAAATATTTTTGAGCCGATAGCGCCGCCTTTAAAAATGTACATAATAAAGAACAATTCAAGGCCTTAATTCCCACAAGGGGGAATTTATTTGCTCTAATTTCCCTGATGGCAGTTTAGAGCAAACGTGAAGAAAAGACATTGAGGTGGAAAGCCACAGAATATGAAGTGACCAATTGTCTTCCTCTGTGAGGAGTTATTTTAGCAGCGCCTGGCAGGGCACGCAGCAGCACAACAACAGATGGTTGAATGTGAGAAAACGGATAGGCAGCAAAAGAAGAAGTTTGAGAGTTCCTTACTAAAAAGCAGGCGGGCTATAATTAGCCCAAAAGAAACAGGTGCAACTGTGCAGCAGAGTATAGCAAGCACAACCTCAAGAGAGATTTCACTCTGGAAGCCTGTTTGTCTTTTAATATTCTCTTCATCTGTGTCTCCCTCAGTGATTATTGTTCTCTCTTCCTGCTGTTGCTTTTAAAAAGAACAACACTTGTGTCCCACAGTGTGATGCAGGTGTGCGTGGTCTTACGTGTACACACTCACACACACACACACGTGGGTTAGGACTTTTCTCCCTGGGCACCTGACTGTATATTTTTAACCTGACGTGTTCTCTCGCCACAGTTGCCTCTTCAAAACGTTTCTTTTAAAACGTCTGGCTTGGTCGTGCCAAACTATAACTCTTGGGTATGTTAATCTAAATAAAACTAAAACAACAAAATTTGTTGCACATATTTAATGTTTGTGGGAAAACACCCAGTTTACAGTTTTTTGTGCTGCTTGTGTGACATTCTGAGCGAGGTTTCACATGTAGTTGCACATATTATTATGAAGCTGGATTAAAAAAAATGGAGTTATAAGCTAGTAGGTGTGAAATAAAGGTGTGAGAAAACATCAATAAATTAAAAGACAGTGCGCTAGAATAATTGTGCGTGTGTGTCATCAGTGTGTGCAATCACACTTAGAATAGTGTGAACTCTGTGGTTTCCATCTATTCAACTATTACAGCTTCCCATAACCCCTCACCCACCAAAAAATAAAATAAAATAAATAAAATCCACCTCAATGAAGTAAACTTGTTTTAAGGACAAATACAACTCAGATCAAAAAACAACATTTAAACTGAGTCTTCATGATGTAAGATTTATTTACGACAAACTGAAGTCGTCACGGTGTCTAAACTGAACCAATCTGTGTGCATCTGCATCTTTGTGGCCACAGAGAACACGGCATATGGTGTTATTTTGTGATACCAATTAAAATATTTGTCTTATTTTTACTTTTGAAAGGAAAAGTTTAGCATATTAGCAGTTTTATAGGCACGTTTACACAATTATAAATACAATATATTTATATCTATATATATATATATATATATATATATATATATATGTATGTATATAAATACTATCCAATCATCAGTGGAACGCATTCAGCACAACAACATTTAGACAGTATAACAATAACTCAAGTTATGGAACTTGGAAAAAGACCCACATGATTCATACA
>NC_056500.1:28710276-28711766 GCF_014905685.2 Nematolebias whitei
GACAGACAGACAGACAGACAGATAGATAGATAGATAGATAGATAGATAGATAGATAGATAGATAGATAGATAGATAGTCTGATAAATGTTTGTTTTTTTTGCCACATTTTTCTCGTGGTCAAGACAGGCAGGAGGGGAGATTAGGTCAGGCTTGGTCAGGAAGCAGGTTAGCTCAGTAAAGGCACAGTGAAGTATTATTTATTTTTATTATTTTTTTATTTTTATTATATGCTGTCAAGATCCGATTCCACAGTAGTTTTTTTTTTCAATTAAATGTAATTATTGACCAAGGAGTGGATTAAAAAATAAATAAATACAATAAAGCAGCTAATGTTCAAACAACAATTTTCAAGGACCTTCATTTATTAATTATTATTAATTATTCTATTTTAATCACAGGTTGCAGCAGTAGTCTTTGGATATCTTAAATCACACCCATGTGGGACAAAATACAACAACCCTTTCAGTGAGGACAAATCAACAGACAGGAAACCAAGATCAAACTCAAACCCACTGAGGTCACTGTTATATTCATTCAACCTTTATTTGGACAGGTTAATCCCATTTAGCCTCGGGGAGAGACCTGAATTATATAAGAGGAATACTTGTGTTACCAAATAAATAAAGCAAATCTCAAGTCATATCAAGTCAAGTAGATGTATTGTCAACAAAAAAGGTTAAACTGTGGGACCACTTTCTTTAAGTGTGAAACCTTTTGTCCCCCATCCAGAGAACTTCTTCAGTCTATGGCCTGCCAACCAGATCTGTCCCATAGGTAGCCTTCACTGCTGTGTTTCAAGCCAACCTCCTGTTGAAATCTCAAAAGCAGGCTTTTAACATGTGCAAAACACACCCATTCAAAACAATCAATCATCATGTACATATACAAATGTTTTAGGCCAGATGGCCAACTTGCTACTCACAGAAACAGCCTGAGGATAACCAAGGCCAAAGTGGTTCAGAAAAAGTGTTGTAAGCTCAATCATCCAGGTAAATAACAATAAAAAATGTTAAAACGTGTCATCTAGACAAGTTCTTTTAAGTGAGAAACATTTCATATTCCATCCAGAGGATGGATCCATCAGATCTGGTTGGCAGGCCAAAGACTGAGGAAGTCCTCTGGATGGGAGATGAAACATTTCTCACTTAAAGAAAAAGGTCCAGATGAAATGATTCAACACTTTTTGTTGTTATCTACCTGGGTGATTGAGTTTAAGACACTAATTTATATATTTATTGTTATTCGCATCACAATTGGTACATGTAGAACGAAACTGTGCACACAAGGTCCCATTTACACCACAAAATAGCAAAAATATAAAGTCTAAAAAGAAACAGTATAAATGATCTAAGATATAAGCTAAACACTATAGTTCTATCTATCTATCTATCTATCTATCTATCTATCTATCTATCTATCTATCTATCTATCTATCTATCTATCTATCTATCTATCTATCTATCTATCTATCTATCTATCTATCTATCTA
>NC_056500.1:28711866-28721377 GCF_014905685.2 Nematolebias whitei
ACCTAGGGACAATTTAGAGTTACCAATCAGCCTAACATGCATGTTTTTGGTCTGTACGAGGAAACCAGAGTACCCGGAGAAAACCCACGCATGCACGGAGAGAACATGCAAACTCCACCCAGAAAGGCCCCTGGACCGGGGTTTGAACCAAGGACCTGCTCGCTGAGAGGCAGCAGCTCTACCAGTTGCACCACCGTGCTGCCCATATAGAAATCTTTACTAAAAAAAAAAAAAAAAATTCAGTTCCATTTGGGGGGCCCGGGGCCCTAAGCAGCCGCTCAGTCTGCTTATGCCTTGGGCCAGCCCTGAGAGGCCTGAAGGTTCAGCTGCAGGTTAGACTGAAATTACTCCCCTCACAATGGAGACTCAATGTCAGTTTATTTCTACAGAACATAAAAACAACAAAAGCTGACCAAAGTGCTGTACAGTTAAGTCAGATTAAAAAGAGTAAAAAAATGCATTAAAAAACAAAGTTAACAATAAAATACAACACACACTAACAATAAAAATCAGCTTTAGCTCGTTTGGCTCGTTCGGCTCGTTCGGCTCGTTCGGCTCGTTCAGCTCTTTGCCTGCCTGGCTCACAGAGAGATGTTTGGGTTACCTGCATGATGATGTGAATATGGAGTGGAGCTGGAATCAGGTCGAATGCTGCATTGGAAGTGTTTGAAAGTTGAAATCTGAGAGACCTCCTCCTCTGTTAACGTAGTTTTTCTCGTTTGACGTAAATGGCTTCCCCCCCCCAAGCGAATACACACCAGATACTGTATCTTAGAAATGACAAAGCCTCCCAGATGGGAAGCAAAAATGTTTTCAGCTTCAGAATAGAAGTCCAGTTTTATTTTACTTTTTTAATTTACCTTTTTATGATTGATCGTGACCTGGATGACTGAGAATCTTCATGTGATGTTCTCATAAAAAAGGAAGAAGAACATGCAGTCTCCATATGAAAACAGCAAATATATATTGAAAAAATGTTTCAAATAATCTAACAAAGTTGAGTCAGGTCCTCTGGATAGATTCTTTCATCCAGAGGACCTGACTCAATCTTAGTAGATTTACCTGGATTATTGAGCACCAGGATGTTTCAAAAACATAATTACAGACTCAAACAACAGACAGGAGCAAGTTTATTAAGTGACAACTTTTCCTTTTTATTTTTGAGAGGAAACCTTTTTTTTCTTTGGACTTTTCAGTTAGCACATTTTTTATGACATTGCTAAAGAAAAAGGAAACAGGCTATGGTTCATTTCAAAGGTTTTCTGAAAACTCTCAGGTTCCATCAGAAAAGAGAGAAGTGGAGTGGAGGAGCCTTGAATAATCCGAGTCATGCTTTGAACACACAGAAATCGTTTCAAGCAGGCTTTGCCCTTGTTGCTCTGTTTTTACTCAAACCTGCCAGTAGCTCAACTACACCCTAGTCCCAACCAGGCACTCAGGTAGAGTTGGAGCGTGCACACGTCGTTAGGACATGAGATGCAGGAGAAGCTGGGGCAAAGATCTGCTTCGTGTGTCTGCAGCTGCAGAGAGATGTTCATCTTACCGTATGTCCCACCACGTTCCCTGAGGTCAGCGGACCAGTTGCTCCTCACAGTTCCAGGAACTCGTCTTAAGCGCAGAGGGGACAGGGCCTTCTCTGTAGCAGGACCAAGACTCGACCAAGAACGAGTCTCTGTTTGTCAGACAGGCCCCCTCCCTCTCGGTTTTCAAGTCCCATTTAAAAACTCACTACTATTCAGTGGCTTTCAACACCAGATGATCTGTGTTTTGATCCTGTATGCTCCACACTGGTTTGTCGTCATTATCTGCATCGATTTTATGTCTATATTCTGATTTACCTCATTTTGTATTTTGCTTGGTGTGTTACCTGTTGTTTTGTCTGTACAGCACTTTGGTTGGCCTTGTCGCTGTTTTAAGTGCTCTATAAATAAAGTGGTATGGTATGGTATCTTAAACAGAACTTGTTTTATTGATGGGAATGAGCTCTGGATTGTGAGACATTTACTGTTTGTCCTTAAGTCGATTAGGTCATCCATTCCTCAATCCACAGCTGACCCCTCTGTCTTTGTCCCTTGCTCAGCTGTCTTCAAACAGTTTGAACCCATTTCACTTCCTTTTTTAAAAAGTCGTTGGTCAGATGAAACCCTCCGGTTCCCCTGCTGATCTCATCCCTGCATCGTTTTATTAAAACAAGTTCTACCCACGATTGGACCCTCTGTTCTTACTATTATAAATAGTAGTATTGTGGCAAGTGTGGGCCCCGATGCTTTCAAACATGCAGTAGTTAATCCATTAATTAAGAAACCTGGACTTGACCTTTCGACTTGCTCAAATTTCAGACCAATCTCGAAACTTCCCTTTCTGTCCAAAATTTTAGAGAAAATAGTTTTCATTCAATTAAATGAGTTTTTGAATGAAAACAGAATTTTTGAGATTTTTCAATCTGGTTTTAAACAACTTCACAGCACTGAAACAGCATTAGTGAGGATTTGTAACAATATGATATCAAATGATTCTGGTCAATTTGTGGTACTTGTACTCCTGGACCTTACTGCTGCTTTTGATACTGTTGACCACAGTATCCTTAAATCACAGCTGGAACTGTGGGTTGGGATCACAGGTGCTGCATTAGAATGGTTCCGCTCATACTTGAGTGACAGGAGCTTTTGTCTCAAGGTTGGTAATGAATCCGCTTCAATGCCTGTTTCTTGCGGGGTCCCACAGGGCTTGATTCTTGGACCCCTTCTGTTCTCACTCTGGTTTCTCCCACTGGGGTCCATCCTGAGGAAACATGGTCTTTCATTCCATTGTTATGTTGATGATTGTCAGATCTACCTGTCTGTGAAATCAGCAAGTGCTTGTTCCATTCCATGTTAAAATGTCTGGACAACATTAAGGCCTGGATGGCTTCAAATTTCTTAAGTTTTAACGATGAGAAGACTGAAGTCATTGTCTTTAGCCCTAGCTCAACTGCTACCTCTGATCCTGTCAACCTGGACTGTCTTCAGCCATATCTTAAGCAGTCTGGTAAAAATCTCAAGATGGTTTTAGACTCTGACTTCAAGTTTGACAAACAAATCAACTCTATTCTGTAGAAAAGCTTCTTCCAGTCATGACAGGTAGATAAGTTCAAGCCAATGTTGTCTAGACCCGACCTTGAGAAACTAGTCTATGCCTTTGTCATGACCCGATTGGACTATTGCTGCACTCTATGCTGGGGTCAGCCAGGCCTCCATCTCACGTCTTCAGCTCGATCAGAATGCTGCTGCTCGGCTTTTAACCGGAACTCGTAGGTCTGAACAAATTACATCAGTTCTGTCCTCCCTTCACTGGCTCCCTGTGCATACTGTAGACTTGAAAATTCTTCTGTTGACCTTCAAGTGCCTAAATGGCCTCGCACCCCTTTACCTCTCCGTGTTACTGGAACCTTACGTTCCCTCTTGGGCCCTGAGATCATCCAATCAGCTGCCTTTGGCTGATCCAAAAACAAGACTGAAGCTCAGAGGGGATCGGGCTTTTTCAGTCATGGGCCCCAAACTCTGGAACAACCTGCCCCCCAACATCAGGCAGGCCACCTCCCTTCCTCACTTCAAATCTCTGCTAAAAACACATCTGTTCTCTCAGGCATTTCACACAGTGTGAGCTGATTTAGTGTTTTTTTGTTCTGTGTTCCTATATTTTAAATTATTTTTATTAATTCTTCAGTATTATCATTAGTGTGTGGTGTGGTATATATATTTTTTTCATTAAATTTACTCGTATTGATGTTGTTAAGCACTTTGATAACAGTCTCTGTTTTAAATGTGCTCTATAAATAAAGTTTACTTGACTTGACTTATTGGAGTGTTGCGTCAGCAGTGTGTTTGGTGTTGTCCTGCTCAGAGGAATCAGGAATTGCTGGTTTCGCTCCATCCATCTTTCCTTTAACTCTGATCAGTTTCCAGACAGAGCTGATTAAAAACATCACCACAGCAAGATGCTGCCACCACCGTGCTTCACTGTGGTGTCCTCAGCATGATCAGAGGTGGTGGGGATTGCCTCAGATATAAAAGTTTAATAATTTCAGAATTATAATTTCAGATAGATGTACAGTATAGTTAATAAAGTACAGAAGTTCTTTATAGTTGAAAAAAATACTGAATCAATTGTTGAACTTTTAAATTTTTGAGAACTTGCCCCTTTAATGGTATTTACATGGCTCTGATGGGAACCAGTAGGAGAACCCTTTCATTCAAAATTAAATGATAAATAGTGTTATTTAAAAATTATGAATACATATTCCATTAAATAAAGAAATATCCCCATGAAATAAAACATTTAAATAGAAATGTTTAGTTTTTTCCCAAAATTAATTTTTTTAAATTTATTTCAAGATTTAGTTTTATTTATTTCAAGCTTTAATTATTCATTT
The DNA here is from genome assembly GCF_014905685.2 of Nematolebias whitei. Classification (NCBI taxonomy): domain Eukaryota; kingdom Metazoa; phylum Chordata; class Actinopteri; order Cyprinodontiformes; family Rivulidae; genus Nematolebias; species Nematolebias whitei. Next base: position 28,716,278 of record NC_056500.1, read on the forward strand.
ATTTACTAATGGAGTTTCAATTTGTGACACTTTTATATTTCAGGGGCTTTTATTTTTTGACCCCGTTTTTTATTTTAAGCGCTTTTTATTTCATGTTCATATATTCTAATAAGGGGGCGGGGCTTTCTCTGTGGGGTGAAAACGGGGTTAAAAAATAAAAGCCCCTGAAATATGTAAAGTAGCTTTACAAAATAAAAGTGTCACAAAATAAAACTTCATTATTAAATAAATAAAGATTGAAATAAATAAAGAAAAACCTTGAAATAAATAGAAAATTAAATCTTGGGGAAAAAAACAAAACATTTCTATTTAACTGTTTTATTTCATAGGAACATTTTTATTAAATAGAATATTAATTAATATTTAATGAAATATTTATTAATATTTTTAAATAATTTTTTTATTTTTATTTATTTATTTAATTTTGAATGAAATGGCTCTCCATAAGCCAGTGACCCAAAAAGAAAGACGCAGGTAAAGAAAATGGATGGATGGATTACTTAGTACCAGTGATTTTAGCCTCTTATTGGGGCCTAAATTTTAACTCATCACCCCTGAAAAATAAAGTTAATTTTTGTTTGTTTGTTTGTTTTGGTTCTGGGTTTGGGTTCTTTTTATTGCATTTATGATTCAGGGAAACAAAAAAAAAACAAAAAAAAATGGCAACAGATTATTGTAAAACTTGGTTTATTTACACAATGATTTTAATTGCTGGATATCCAGCCCCTGAGCAGCTGGCTTTCAGAAACTGTGCCTCCCTGAGCATTTTAGTTCAATAGCCCTGATTTAGAGGGTGTAATACAGTTAAAAATTCCTGGGTGAGGGCCCCCAGACGCCCACCAGTGTGCGCCCCCACATTATGAATGCATCTGATGCCAATGGCCACCACGTTGTTCAAGCCAATACCTATTGTCATCACTGAGGGCTGAGCACCCCTACAGGCCAGATTCTAGAATCGTCCCTGCTTAGTAAAAAATGGATTAAAGTGAAAATAAAACAAAGTTTGTGCAAGATGGAAAAAATAATCTTACTGTGAACATGTTTTTGAATTACACTTAGAATATTTCAACATCTGTTATATAACTGACTTTATGTTTGAGGTTTTTTTATATTGTCAGGAATAACTTCAGTTTTCAAGAAGTTGGTTGTGCATCCTTTTGTAGCAATTCTCTAGAGTAGTCTGACTTTTTTTCTTGTGCACACAGGAAACCATATTATGAAACTTTTTTCCTCAAATAGAGGCTCCGTAGGGATTTTTTTAATGCGTCATGTCTTGATTTCTTCATTAGTGCTCATGTCAGAAGAAGGCGATCAAACAACCATCACGGTAACCTTTGACCTTCCACAGTCCCCTTCACTGAAGCTGAAGCCTGTGCTGCTCTTGGCGTTTGAACGCCCCCTCCCAGGTGGAGAGCTTGGTGTGGCCTTAAGGAGTCAGTCTCTGCAGCCAACCTTGCAGGTAAGGATAAAACGTCCGATAGGAACATCACTTTGTTAAAATTGTTGTGAAAAAAAAAAGATGTGTAAACATTTATTTTGTTACATTTCTGGAGAGTGACTTCTGACTTCAACATTTCTTTTCTAGTCGGTCTGCATTTCAGAAGGGACACAGTACATCCTGCTAACAGCAAAGCCAATAGAGGGCGGTGGGGAACAGAAATGGAGAATTTCTGTTGAGACCAAATCCCCTGTCATGGGTAAGACTATTATTTTCTTCTCTTTTCTTTGTAATGTTTCATGTCATGTGCAACCCTCACCACATTTCCTGTCACTGCAGAGCAAGACCTAAAATACATCTTTAATGGTGGTAAACCAGGAAGTAGCATCCGCATGACTCCACTTCTGCTTTTCTCTGCAGAAAAGAGAACAGATATGAGGTTGCTTTGGTTTTTTTATGTTCCCGTGTTGAAGTTAATATGTTTCACACTCAGCCCTTAAATATGTCTTTGTCTTTCTGTGTCAGCCGTACGAACCGTTTTGGTTCATCTTCGGCCTCTTCGCAGACCTCCTTCCTCTGTGAGTTGAGGCGCTTCCTAGACGTTGTCCTGCCGCATGACCTCTCTAAGCCACCTCAGTTTCGACTGGACTCCTTACAGTCCCTGCCACCCCTGACACTCGGCCTTTCCTCCAGTGAGACCCTGCTGGCAGGAATCATCAACTCCACAGCCCCTACCATCTTCTCCTTCCACAGCTGGAGCTCCAGGTTTCCTGTTCGTCGCGGGCGGCTGGCCCTCTCCTCGGCTCTGTTAGATGAGCTCGGGCAGAAGTTGGAGAAGAGCGAGATGCAGATAATGGAGTTAGTAAACGAGAAACAGGTTGCACTAAGGACCGCCGAGAAGCTGGAGAGGCTCAAACAACTCAGTGCTTTCCAGAAGCAGGAAGCAGCAGCAGATGGTGTGTAGAAGATGACTTTGGATAATTATGTGGTCTACCAATCTTGTTCAGGTCACCAAGACTGGTTTTCTGTCATAGTGGATGGCAGTGGGCTGTGTACACCGTTCAGCTTGCGCCAGAGAATCACACGACCCATGTTTACCTAATACCTAATAGATAATAGCTGTCTTTGAGTATTTTCATGCGCGATGGCAGACTCTTGTCTGACTGAGGGTAGTAGATGGAAGAGTCCTTGTGCTGGGTGGGTGTGGTCCTTAATGATGCTGCATGCTTTACGCAGACATCAGCTGTGGTAGATGTCCTGGATGGTGTGGAGACTGCTACCAGGGATGCCCTCTGCTGTTTGCACCACCCTCTGTAGTGCTTTCCAGCTCTGACTGATACAGTTCCCGTACCACACTGTGATGCAGCCTGTTAGCAGGCTCTCAATGGTGCACCTATAAATGATGGTGAGGATGCTGGTGTTTGTACCAAACTTCTTTAGTCTCCTTAGGAAGTAGAGTCTTTGTTGGGCTTTCTTGCCCATAGTGTCTGTATGTGATGTCCAGGATAGCTCCTCAGTAATGTGAACGCCGAGGAACTTGAAGCTACTGACCTGCTCCACCTCAGTGTTGTTTATGAAGAAAATGTCTCATATTCAACAAAAGCCTGTACAAACAGCGAATCTTCCATCACATCCAGTAGTCCTCTGTGTGTTAAAATAAATGCAGACTATGGGTAGAAGAAAAAAAAAACGAGCTTGACTCACCAACACTCTGCAGGTTTCCATCACAAACATTAAAACCCAAAGCACGGGCGGTGAAGATGTCATTTTAAAAAAAGTCTCTATTGCCATCAATCTAACATTAAGCCCATCACAGGTAGCAGTGCCCTATTCAGTGGTTTTAAGTTCTGAGGCTTATTCCACCCGAGCAGTGAAAGCTGCAAAGGACCCATAGGTGAACAATTCAACCACGATTCCACCAGGACAAAGTGAGGATCTGTGGCCGTCCATACTCCCCTCTATAGCTGCCTTGAGGCTCACGTGTGGGGCTCATCCTCCCATCTCCTGGGTAACGTGCCTCTCTGTCTCCTGTTCAATGATGAATTGCCTCTTTGACGTTGATCGTCCTGCTGCTGATAGTCTCACCCTAGCCATTGCCTGTAAATCAACTTAAGCTGTGCTAAATGCATGTAGCACCTTGGCATGTGCCTGCTGTTCGTCGTGGTGCAAAAACAGTCATGGTGACATATGAACAGGCTTTAATAGAGCCCAAGACTGACTGAGCCTGCTGATAAACAACGGATCACTAACTGAATTGTGTTTTTCCTCTGAACAGGAGAGAGTCAGTACTGTGCATTCCTTCTGCACAAGGCCCTGCAGACTGTGACCCATGCATACAACATGCAGAGGAGGCTGCGGGCCACCAGAGCAGACTCCAGCAGTTCACCGAGGGAGTACATCTGTGCATTGAGAAGTCTCACCGTGTCCTTTGAAAAACTCCTTGTGGGTCCACAGAGTGCCAACATCAACAACTGCCAAGGCTCGTGTGCTTTCCCGCTGACCAACGGCAACAACCACGCCGTCCTTCTCAACTCCCACACCGAGAGGGGCCATGTGGACGAGCGGGCGCCGTGCTGTGTGCCTGTGGCTTACGACCCCCTGGAGGTCATAGACTGGAACGCCGAGGGCTCCTTTCTCTCCATCAAGCCAGATATGATCGCTAAAGAGTGCGGCTGTCGCTAAAACGTAATCGCTCCTGTAGATTATTTGACTCGTTTAGCTTTAATTCTCACTGATTGTCACATCTGATTGGAAATCTCTCTTCTTTTTTTTTTTAGGCCCGAGCAGCAAAGCGCTGTGAAGGCCTATTGTAATCACTCTGTTCAGGCCTGAGCTGCAATTTTTGTGGCAAATGAATTTGCCTTTTGTAGACCTTAACATATCCCAAAACTCACCAAATTTTAATTTTGATGGATTGCCTTCAAACTTGGTTAATATGCCTTTAACACATTGGGGAGTAAAAGTTATCAAAAGCTTGTGGTTTTGTATATATTAAAGGGGTGTGGCCAGGCCTCAAATTTGTGCTTCACACCATAAATTTCTAAACACTATAACTTTCACAATGAAAAACCGAAATGCACCAAACTTGGCAGGAGTCATCCCTGTTGGATGCTCGACGATCCTCTGTGGTCATATTCTCATGTCATCAAAGCCCCGCCCCCTCAGAACAGGAAATCACTTTTTTTTACTTGGAAAGCTTCCTCTCTGACACCCTTGACCTAATCAGGATGATCCTGTGTTAGAAGATATTTAATAAGTTGGTCTGACTTGCTTTAAAGCACAAACCGCTTTTGCTGGAGGCTGTGGGCGTGGCGGCTTGTCGAATTAAGAAGTGACGCCGTTACAATACGTTTGGCTCTAAATTGCACTGATTTGAGTCGAGGTGAACCAAAATCACTATGATCGATCATTATCCACCCCTTGAACAGGTATCCATGATAAGTGGCCAATAGCATCCACAGCGCCCCCTACATTATTCCTACAGTTAGAGTTCAGTGATACAACATCTGATCAGCACCAGATTTATTGTGCGTGATCTGTGAGCACTTCTAGACACTTTGGTATTGTTCTTTAACATTTGACTCCAGTGCGCCCCTAGATTATTCCAACAGTTATATCTCAGTGATACATCATCTGATATGTGCCACATTTATTGTGCATAA
>NC_056500.1:28721387-28722385 GCF_014905685.2 Nematolebias whitei
TCTGATATGTGCCACATTTATTGTGCATAATCAGTGAGCACTTCTACGCACATTGATATTATGGTTTAACATATGACTCCATTGCACCCCCTAGATTAATACAAAAGTTAGATCTCAGTGATACATCATCCGATTTGTAAACTGGTATTGTTCTTTAACATTTGACTCCAGTGCGCCCCTAGATTATTCCAACAGTTATATCTCAGTGATACATCATCTGATATGTGCCACATTTATTGTGCATAATCAGTGAGCACTTCTACACACATTGATATTATGGTTTAACATATGACTCCATTGCGCCCCCTAGATTAATACAAAAGTTAGATCTCAGTGATACATCATCCGATTTGAACCAATTTTTTTGTGTGTAATCAGTGAGCAGTTCTAGACACATTGATATTGTAATTTAACATTTGACTCAAGTTCACCCCTAGATTATTCCAACAGTTATATCTCGGTGAAATATCATCCAATATGTACCAGATTTATTGTGCATGATCAGTAAGCACTTCGAGACACATTGGTTTTGTTGTTTAACATTTCACTCCAGTGCACCCCCTACATTATTACAAGAGTTATATCTCAGTGATACATCATCTGATCTAGACCAGATGTTTTGTGCTTTATCAGTGAGCACTTGTAGACACATTGGCATTGTTGATTCATGACTTGACTTAATCCTGGCCCTCTCAGAAAAGAAACTGATGATGATTGGGTGACTCTTCCAGCTTGGCAAAATGTAAGATATAAGACTGAAACCGTATTCGCTAACTGTTGATTACTAAATATGACTTGTTGAAAAGCATAAAGAAAATCCTTTACATTCGCGACAAAACGGGAAGTGACAATAACTCTTGTCTGGAAGGTCGGATTTTAGCCAACCTTGTAAGGCTTGCAGCTGGACTCATACTGATATGGGCAGAAGGTGATTGCAAATATTTGGCATATGCGCACCCTGGTGGACGCATGCGGCGCACCCTGGTGGACGCATGCGG
>NC_056500.1:28722395-28727315 GCF_014905685.2 Nematolebias whitei
CGGCGCACCCTGGTGGACGCATGCGGCGCACCCTGGTGGACGCATGCAGGAATGGCATGAGAGCGTTCGCGATAGCCACTGGGAGGCATTGCTGGAGCTCCCGTGGTCGCAGGTGATGTTGAAGGTTTGGCTAATGTGCCCCATGGTGAATGAGTGCGGGATAAGTATGAGAGTGTTCGTGATGGCGACTGGGTGAAGTAGCTGGAGCTCCCGCGGTCGCCATAAGGCCGGAGCAGCGCTTTGCTTCGAGGGCCTCCAGTGCTGCTTGCTGCTTTAATTTTTTTTTTTACTTTATGCAAATCTTTGCTTGCAAGCAACTTTTATACAGTAAATGAATTTATGTAATTTATAAATATTCTTCTTCACTTTTCTTTCATACAAATGATGCACAACAGTGTTTCACACTTATAATGAATATTTCATTCCGATTTATTATCTTATATTAATTTCCTATAAATGTTTAATTCACAGATGATCCATACAATTCTCATGAGATAATAATAAATAACATTTTTGGACTTCTCAGATAAATTAAATGCTTTTTTCTCCATTATGTGATAATTTCTTATTTAAAACTGTTGCTGTACAAGATTATTTTCAGAAATAAATTTTTAAAAATGATTAAATATTACAAATGCTTTCTTTAAAGGTATTCTCGTTGGACTAATTAATTTGTGCTCTCAAGATATACAGTATTGCAAAATAAAGTGTACAAAACCCAGTTTTCATGTTATAAATGCAAATTATCTGTATTTATCTCTTTGCTCTACAAACAGAAGTCAGACGTTTGAATGGCTGGCTGTTCATATTTCATATTTTACTGTTTAGGTTTTGGTTTCAGGACCGCCTTGCTGCCGATTGGCCTTTTTCTTCTTCTGATTGCTCCGACTTCTTCAGAGCCCCACCAGCTCTTTAGACTGTCCCACATGGGAATCTGAAAGCAGAATGTGAGAGTCGTCTGTATTTTCAAACAGCACAAACACAGACAATAAGATCAGTTTGCGGTAAACAAGCTCAACATTTAACTTAACAAATCTTCTGGTGTGCTCAGAGGAAAATCAGCCTTTGGATAAAGTAATAATCCTGTATTTATTGACAGGATTACAGATTTCAAATTCAAACTCAAACCCAAAGGGAAATTAAGTGTTGTTGTAGCTTATCTTATTTTGTAATGTGATGTGTCTGTATGTCTATTGATGAGGTGTGGTGCTGAATATCTGTGTGCTTAATTTATGTTCTGCAGAACAGGAACCTGCTGTAAAACAGCAATTATGCTGAGCCAGGCCCGATTTCTTTTAATCTTTTCCTGTTTAAAAATTAAATAAATAAATAAATAAATAAATCATCCTGTTTCCATTCAAGAGTTATAGATGCTGATAGCTGTGGGCAGGAAGGATCTCCTGCAGCAAATCCGAAAAATCTGGCCACAGATACTGATCCATCCACCTGGACCCAGCTTGCTGTCATATCCAGTGGGCCTCTTGATCCTCCTGGGCAGCAGGACTGCACGAATGCCGGGCAGAATGCCTCCCTGAGCGATGATCACTCCTCTCAGCAGTGTGCCGAGCTCCTCGTTGCGACGGTCAGACAGCTGAAGGTGTCGGGGGATGATCCCGGTCCTCTCATTGTCACGAGCCGAGTTTTCCACCAGCTCCAGGATTTTGGCGGTCAGGCACTCGAGCACTGCCACCAGGTTGACGGGAAATGGTCCATGGCGCCTCCTTTTCAACTAATTTGGGATTTGGGGCTGTAGTTGAGGTAATTGACCTTATGAGATGTTAATCATCTGCTCCTGGTTGTTAAAAACACCTTGTTGTCATGGTTACGCATCATAACAAATGCCCAAAAGTAAAAAGGTTTCAGTAAAAATCCTTCCAGCTACACAGCATCCGATAACAGAGGAAATAATCATCTGGAAAAAGCAATTTACATCCAGAAAATAGAGGAGTTAAAGTTTTCAAAAGCAATAACTCAAAATGAATGTAACAGAGCTACTCCAACATGCAGCCACCCCGAGCGGCGCAATTCTAGAACAAATAAATAAGCAGAAAACCCCATGACCCGCAACAGAAAAAGCAGGTAAAGATAATGGATGGATTTCAGGTTTACAAGTTTGATATTCAAATGAAAAATAAATTATAAAAACATCAAATGGTGGCAGTGCTTCGTACAATATAAAAATCACAATTATGTCGAAAAATGCTGTAGCAGTTTTGATCAAATCTTGAAAATAATGTTATGTGAGAGCTCAGTTATGGCTGAATTACTTTCAGCAAATTTCATTCAAATCTGTCAAGTGGTTGATGGGCTGTTTCGCTACATGAACAAAAATGTTATCAACTGCGTTTGGTGATAAAATGTGATCTTTTACTTTAAATTTAAACTTTGTAAACATGTAATACAAAATACTTCCATTACCTGGTATAATCAGAAAGGTCACGATTTCGGAAATGATATCTTTAATATGCACAGACATGTAAAACACTGGTCAACTATGTATTTACTGTTCGTGTGTTCACGTAAAACAAGAAATAAATCAATTACAGGTGGTTTATGTGGCCGTTACTTCAGCTTTGGCGAAAATCAAGGGGGGGTAAACAAAACTTTAAAAGTAGACCCAAATGCAGATCTGTAAAATGAATCAAATCTGAGCTAAACTCATAGATCCTTGAGAAGACATGATCAACTTAAGGCCCAAGGGCCAAATGCGGCCCTTGGACAATCTCCATCAGGCCCCCAATATCCTTAGTTTAAAAAAACCCACAATATTTTAAATAAATATTGATTTAAAAAAAACAGCAATTTATCGATGAGGCAAGGAAATTTAAATTAAACATCTTATGCAAAACTTCTTAAAAACACTTTTAAGTCATTGTATTTCCAGAAGTAGACTGAACCTTAAAGACATAGAAACACAAATATATGTTTGTTTTTGCATATCTCCACTAACATGTATACCATGTTATGCTAACATGTGTAATATAATAGTCACAAGAGTCAGTTTATTGGAAAGACTTGTTTTATAGAGCTAACTGCTACAATAAGAAAAGGGTCTTCTAAATCATCTGTCATAAAGAAAATTTATTTTCCAATTCTCTATGCGGCCCTTTGATCGCTTTAAACATCTTGATGTGGCCCTTTGGAAGAAAAAAAAACGTTGCCCACCTCTGTCCTTGAGGATCTCACTTTCACGTTTAAACACATTTCACAGAAATGCTCAGCTTGGGTTTCTTAAAGAGCTCCAGAGGCAGAACATACCTGAGGACAAGAACCGTTCAGCAGACTGTTGAAGAACGGAACGATACCCGACTCCTCAACCAAATAATCCAGAGCGTCTAGAAAACAAAATCACGAAACACTTTGACTCAAACTGGACATAAAGAGTTCAAAATGTGAAAATTATAATAAAAAAAAAAACTTTAAGCACTGAAGCAGAAGTAAAATATCATGAGATCCTTTGACTCTGTGGATGAAGAGCAAGATAATGATGGCGAGCACTCACCGTGCACTTCATTTACCCCTGAGCTCACCAGCATTACAACCACGGCCACCACTAAGCAGCGGTTCATCGTTAATCCTTTCCATGGATTCGGAACGTCGCTCAAGTTTTCAATGGACAGAATTCGTTCGTAAGACACTGTGGACAGACAAGTCAGATGCATTAGCAGCAGGGTCCACTCTCTCAGACGGCTGCTTGACTCTTGTCTTACTTGTGAGCTTCTCTTTAGCTGCTTCAGCTCTGGGTTCAGCTGTTCAAAGCTCGGGATGAAATCTGGATACAAACAGAAGCTGTTCTATGGACAGAGTTTGTTCAGCAGAGTACTTGTGGCTGTACTGCAATGTGTACTTTAATTTCCCCCAGTATGTCACGGCCTAAAATAGACTCACGCAGCTCTTTAAAAAGGCATTTATGGAACACGAAGGTTAGTCACTTATATTAATGTGCAAATATAAAAAAATCAGCTCACCTGATTTGTTCTCTGTTGTGCATTGCACGGACGTGCGGACTAATAAAACTGTAATCCTGGTGAATTTTGTCCAGTCCCACCCTGCAGCACGCTCCGGGGCTTCTTGACTGACAGGCACAGATGAAAGGGTGTAGGAAAAAAAAAAAGGAAAATGACATTCATAATGTACTGGTGGGCAGCAGTTTAAACAGATGAACAAGTTATTACTACAAACTGTAAGAGCTCAAGTCTCTCTTGTAAATGAGTTCTCGAGGCTCAATGAGACTCACCTGTATAAATAAAGGTAGAATGAATGAAAAATGTTGCACATACATTTACAGAAGTAGTTCCTCAGATTAGATGTGGCTCATTCTTTGTGTATGTACATCCGTGATACACTTTCCACAGACTCAACAACCTACATTGCCTTATTCTATAGCTTGTCAACCACCAATATTTCTGGTTGTCACAAAATGTCACAAAAACCCAAGTCAGTGGTGAGGTAAAGATCCTTATCTTAAACACACAGGTGTAACCATCTCAAGTGATCATAACAAAACGAACATGAGGAGCTTGAGAACAACCCCAGCTCCAAACCAGATAATGAGCCCAGGACCTTCTTGCTGTGAGGCAACAGTGCAAACCTCTAAACCATCGTGCTGCCATGACTGTTAACCTGAGTTTTTAAGTGAAGTGAAACATGTGTCAAAAGAAAAGGACAACAAAACTATATCTATATATCACAAAATCCAAACCAAATAATGAGCACAGGACCTTCTTGCTGTGAGGCAACAGTGCAAACCTCTAAACCATCGTGCTGCCATGACTGTTAACCTGAGTTTTTAAGTGAAGTGAAACATGTGTCAAAAGAAAAGGACAACAAAACTATATCTATATATCACAAAATCCAAACCAAATAATGAGCACAGGACCTTCTTGCTGTGAGGCAACAGTGCAAACCTCTAAACCATCG
>NC_056500.1:28727415-28792475 GCF_014905685.2 Nematolebias whitei
TGTCATCTGGTTTATTATCTTTGGTTCCAAAGAACTGCAACATAATGTTCAAAATAATTTGTAGTGCAAGATCAACAACAAACAGATAAAATAACTTAGATGGATAAAAATAAATTAAATTGTGCAAAAACAGACAAAACTAAATAAAACAAAAAATAAAATAGGAAATACTTAAATAATGTAAATGAACAATTACTTGAATCACGTAAATGTTTTTTTTTTAAATAAATTTAAAGTTGAATAATTAGTCATTAAAACTATTTAAATGTATGCAACAATTTGCAAAAGATGAACTTAAAATATTAAATAGAATCATTTAGAAATTGTTACAATTTTTTTTTTTCAATTCCACTTAGGGGGCCCCCTAGTGGCCCTAAACAGCGGCTTGGTTTGCTTATACAGTACCTAAGACCGGCCCTGTCCAACGATAAAAGCAGTCTGAACTTTCTTTTCCTTACAAATACAAATTGATTGAAAATAAACATTTACTTAGAGTTCATAAAATGTTTTCTTCATAAAAACATACCTGAGAATAAATCAATTTGAGAAACAGATGCTTTTCTTAAAATAATTTGTGAACATTATATAATATATAGTAATTTATTATTCTGATTTTTGTTTTGTTTGATTTTTGTAAAATGTAAAATATACGTTTATTTGAGTAAATGGAGCATGGAGGATGGTTTACCCACGCGCTGCGGCGGTTTCTGACGTCACGCAGAACAGGGCCCTCCCCCTGCGCTCTGCCTCAGTATCAGTCAGTCCAGGATAACCAGGAGACGGCCGGATGGTTAAATCTAACCTACAGACGATTTTGAATAGTCACTGTTTTGTAAGAGAAAAAGAAAGAAATTTACCCAAGATGCCTGTTATTGAGCAGTCCAGTAATAACTCTGAAAGGTACGTCCGTGTCATCTGTTGTAATTAAACCTTTAAAGCTATGTTTAAAACCCGCTGTCCAACCGAAATGGGACAGTATAATTCCTGGAATAGCAGGTATAATTCATGTTGTTTTATTGTTAAAGTTGACAATGATACAGTCGAAGCTTTTACAGACCTGTCAGACACGTTTTGTTTTGTAAAAGTTCGCAATATATATATTTTTTTATTAATTTACCTGAAGCAATTAATCGGAATTTTAGATGTAGCAGATCGTTATCCAGGAAATAGACCAGTCAATTACCGCTGCTGTTGATATACGCATCTGTTAGCACGCTAATGCTAACCCGTAGGCCAAAATGAAAAATGTGAAGTGGGTTAGCTTAGTGCTAAGGTGCTAGCTGTCGGATTATTATTATTTTTTGTCAGTTTGGTAGACACTTAAAGTAAAGATATATTTGAATTACAAAAAAATGTTATAACTGTTGAATATTTTGTTTATTATGTACTTTTTCTAGTACAGACGCTTAAGCCTCAACTTTAGCCTACCGTTAGCATAATAAGGTAACGTTACGGATGTTGTTTTTATCGTTTCAGGAAAAAAAAAATACAGTGGGTAGTTGTCATTACCCCAACAGCATTTTACTTTCCCCTATTTATAATAATTGTGAAAATACTAGTAGCATAATATGTTTTAATTTAGTTTGTTGAGACAAGGCTGATATAATTTGTGACATTTTCTCCACTATTTGACGTCGATCAAAGCCAGGTCTGTTTTGCTTCTGGCTAATTACGTGTTAAAGTTAAGTATGATTAAATGAACCATTGTCTCTAGTTGAAGTCGAACTGTATTATATCACGGGGGAAATTAGGCTGACGGTGGATTTCGCAATGCGAATGTCTCTTGTGCAAGCTTCGCGTCAACTGAATCTATTTGTGAGAGTTGTGGGTTTATGCCACAACTCTAAATGCCTGCTGGTATGACCCATAAACCCTGCTGGTGTGGGTCATGATTTCAGGACATTTTCAAGCTATTATGTTCGAGTGCTGTTGCTAAATTCGTGTTCTGGCTCGACCGAGGCAGTCTGTCCAATCCTGTCGTCTTGTGAAGCTCAAAGGAAATTTCCACTGAGGCTGAGGGGGAGGAATAGACATATTTGAGACCAATAATAATACGCTGTGTTCTGAGTCAGTTCCTTATGCAATAGGTACATGGTATTCATATGGAGCAGCAGGGGTAGTTTTAGTCATTTTGAGTTTTAGATCAATTGTGTAACATCCCTGTAGCTATGAAAGTAGTGTTTAATGCACATATATGCCAGTACATTTTCATTGAAGTTGATGTTTTGGCTGTGGGTTTAGGTGGCTTTTCATGGTAGTTGTGCACTGCAAGGTTGCTCTTGATACTTGTGGAACCAGAGCAGATATTTCCATTAAGATGATCCAGGGTTCAAACATTTAAACTTTGTAACGTGTGACCCTTTTAATCCAAAAATCAAACTTTAAAAATCTCTGTGGAAGTCAAGAATTTTCACTCCATCACAGAAGCAAAAAAATAAGTTAGATATTGCATATTAACACAGTTTTTTTTTTTTTTATGAGAATGACACTGTTTTTCATTTGTTTTTCACACATATAGCGCAACAGTGTCATTTGCGTAAGAGATCATCTGAGAATTGGAGAGCATTTGCATTGTTGTTACTGCTAATGGATTCTGCACCTGTTAGGAACACAGAGAATAGTCCAACCTAACCGTGGGCAATGTGTACAGCTACACATAGAACCCTTAGTGTGCCATATTAAATGTATAAAATACTTCTGCATGAATTACAAATAAAAACAGTGTTCATGTGCTTAAGTACAAAGTAGACTTAACAAAAGTTGGACAAACCGCTTTCTCCTTCAACCTTCTCTTTTCATAGACTTCCTAAAAGAGACATAGAGCAAGCTGAACCTTGGGCAAATAATAAATGTAAAAAATGTTGTTTTGTGATGGTAAAGCCTTATGTGAGAAATGACTTTCCACTGAGGACAAAGATCACTCTGAGATAATTAACCGTAGAGTTTGTGGTAAATGTGTGACTAAAAGCAGATGTTCTAATCTGATTTTGTTTTTTATAAAAAATTAGTCCTTAAGTATAAAAGTTTCAGAATAACCCATTATAGCTTCCTGTTTAAGTAAACTACAAGTTAGATGTCATCCTTAGTAAACACATACTGATATCTGTACCTAGGAAAGGACAGTTATTGATTGAACTTTGTCTCTGCCCTTGTCTTTTGTGACACTAAGTTTTAGCAAATGTTTTACAGTCAAATCATCCTGTTGTGCATCATGCGCTGAGCCTCTTGTTTCATCTTTGGTAGCAGAGCTTCTGGTGAACACTTCACTCAAAATGAATCCATCTTTGTGTGCATTTGTTTCACTTTCCAGTATCTCCAGTCCCAGGAGGTGCTCCTGCTGTTGCAGTAACCCGTGTCCAGGGCCTCTGTGGTGCTCCTGATGCCCCTCTCCCACCCCTGAAGATCCCAGGTGGGCGAGGGAATGACCAGCGGGATCTCAATCTTTCAGCTAAACTATTTTACTCTGTAAGTTGAATTTACTTTCTTTCTTTTCAGAGGTTGAAATAATATTGTGTGGAATGTTTTACTTTTTTTGTCTTACTTTTATCTCTCTGTCTTTGTAGGATGCTCAGTTGTTGGTTCTTGAAGAGCCTCCCCCTGCAAACAGCAGAGTGCGTTTCTTGCTCTTTGAGCCCCGTCGCTCTGAAGGCAAGCATTGTGCCTGGAGGGCTGTGCTGAAAGGAGCCAACCTGTATGTTGAAATTCCTCCAGGAGCTTTGCCAGAGGGCAGTAAAGACAGGTCAGTAGTTTATTTTTAGATGTTTATGCCAGTAATCATAATTAAAACTGTTCGTTTCAGCAGTGGGTGGAGGGCAGGTAAATGGTTAAAGATTTAAAGTGATGTTTTGTAATTAAAATGGTAAAAACAAAAGTTTTATTTTGGAGAAAAAGCTCATTAAAGCCTCGTTGTTTGTTGTGATTTTCCACAGTTTTGCACTTTTGCTGGAATTTGCAGAAGAACAGCTGCAGGCTGATCACGTGTTCATCTGTTTTCACAAGAGCCGTGATGACAGAGGTGACTCTTTTTGTCTGATTGTGTTTGTGATTTTTTTTGTTTTTTTCATTCAACATTTATTTAGACAGGTAAATCCCATTGAGCCTCGAGGACTCATTTCCAAGAGACCTGATTTCAACAAAGAATGATGACAGCAATAAGCAACAACAATTAGTTTTAACAGAGTTTTTTTTATTTTTCAACAGTTTTAACAAAATCCTTGAGTTGCTGATTAACTGAATTGTCATGTATGAATAGCTGCGGTGCACAGTGTTAGTTTTGAATCATTTTTAAATGTGTTGTCACACTACCAAAAAAAAGCATTTTACTCACAATTTATGCATCATTTTCTAAAATGGCTGTAAGTTTTTGATAAATTTTTTTCTTATAATAAAAATGTTAAGTCTATTAATTTTACAGAAAAACATGTTTTGAGTTTTTTAAGTGTTATTGATGCTCAGTATAATATGAACATCAACCATATTATAATATCTACTGGCCTAATATTAAGTAAGTTACTCTTTTGCTTTCAAAATAGTTCTGACTAGTCGGTTCAAAAACGTTCAAGACAAAAACAGCTGGACTTTATTTGTAACAGAAGACGTTTCGCTTCTCATCCGAGAAGCTTTCTCAATTCTCAATTCAAAGAGCAGTGAGTGCAGGGTTCAGTTTATAAAGCTGAGATAAGATACACACATACATTTATAAAATGGCTCTCACACCTCACAGTAGGGGTTTGTTAAGGCCTTTGTTACTCTAATTCACAGATGTGGCCCCTCTGGTCCCATCTGATAGGTGTGAAACTGGCTCAGTATCAGTCCTAAAACTGCATTATAAGTTTTTGAAAGTTGAAATCTGAGACCTCCTCCTACCATCTCTAAACAGAGGGATGTTATTTGTGTGCAGAAATGTTTAGATAAGTGGTAAGTGTCAAAGTAATATTGATAAAAATTCCAAGATTTCACAGCAGAGCATTGTGTTTTACCAAAGTTAGCAGCTACTCACCTCACCTGCCATACTGTTATTGCTGAATGATGTATATGACAAATGTTGAGAGCCGAAATAGTTGTCAAAATATACATTTATTAAAATGTAAAATTTTATGTTTTTAATACAACTTCTAGACCATTAAATGATTGTTTGGGCATTAATGGAGACTGAATTGTATTTGCTAATGTTCAAATGTAAACAAACGGCTCAGAATTGTTGGCAACAAAACTTCACATTTTGCTCATTTATTACAAATTATTTGGTAGATCTTTGTAGTGAATGATGTGTATTTAGAAGTTATTTGCATCATAAATAATGCAAATTATAATAAACTAAACCATTTTAGTAATGCTTTATCTTACTAAATGTGACATTAGCTCTTGATTATTTAAAGATATTCAACTTTCATTGGGCAAAGTTTGTGACATTGAAATTGTACTGATGAAAGTCTTTCCATCTTGTTTCTCGTCAGCATCCTTGCTGCGGACTTTCAGTTTCCTGGGCTTTGAGATTGTTAGACCGGGTCATCCTCTCGTCCCTTCTCGACCTGACGCTTTCTTCATGGCTTACAGCATCGAGCGAGACTCATCTGACGATGATTAAAACGACGCTGAGCAGTTACAGATGTTTGTTGTTCATTTTCATTCATACCCACACACCTTTATAATTTTTGGAAATAAATATTGTCCTTGTTCAGTGCAGTTGAGGTTTCCTGTCCAAAGTGTTTCTTCTTTTGCCTACCATGTGCTGTGTTTCTATAAGCTTTGCACTAATAGCAGGAAGTGAGTGTCTGCATAATACCTGGGCAGAACCTCCTCACCACTACTTTTGTCCCCCCCGGCTTCTGATCATCTTTACAGTATATTTATGATCAATTGAAATCCTTACTGGTGTAAGTAGATGTTGTCATATTAATTATCAGTTGATTTTTCTGTTAATATTTTTTAATGTTGCATGATTTTAATTTGTTTTGATTTATTGCATAGAAATCTGCATGTTGTAACTGTACTAAATAAAAGTACTACCATAGAAGGAGATGTCTGTGGTTGTTTGAGTTATAGAAAACATAAATCATGAAGGTCTCAGAGGAACGTTTTAACACATTTTTTTAAAAAGAAGTCAGAGCATGTGGCCATCATTTGAATGTGGAAAGAAGGATTTGTTTTTTTCAGTCTCATGGGTGAGATGACTGAAAGAATAAAAATAGGTCGAAGAGAAGTGTGCAAGTTCTTATGTTTTTCATCTTGGCACCAAGAATCACTTCCTTTGCTGCAAACCAAAGCCTTGGATTAGCTTGCTGTTAAAACTTACCAACAAGTAGCAGCAAAACTATTTGATGTACAATGTTCATTACATAATTATAAAGTTATTTCTGCTAAATTCTTGATTGGACTTCAGAAATGTGGAATGTCAATTAGTTGTCATAATACTTTCTAAGTTTCATGTAGATTCTTCCTGTGGTTCATGAGATGTTTTGCTAACATTACAGACAAAACCACCGACATGGGTACAAACATTGCCACTTCCATGTCCTCAGCAGATGATCCAAGTAGAAATGTGTTAATATAAAAAATAAAAAAAAACTTGTTTGTAATGGTTCCATCCAAACGTTAGCTTTACCTGCTTCTTTGTTTAATTTATAAAACCTAATTAAAGTAACAAGTTTTCATCTATTTTAATTGATGCAACATTTATGAGTTATTAACAGTAACTGCAGGCAGGACTGGCAGCTGAAGCTCAAGTGCACGTTTGTTTTATCAACTTGCTCATTTTACATCTGAATCTGTGTTCAGAGCGTCCCACAGCTGTGTGGCTGCACCCTCGACTGTTTCAGAGTCAGTAAATGACAGATATTTCAGACACATATAATCCTCCCAGTCTAGGAGGGAATGATCCTGAATCAGTGCCCTCTCTGCCAACTTCATCACCAGCAGGGCTCGTTTGACAGTCAGCCAGTTCTGCACGGCGCCGGCTGAAGGACCTCTGTGGCTGAAGAGGGAGACCTGTGGGCCCCAGAGGAGCACCTGAAACATGGCTATTATCTCTGTCATCTGGGGCCCATCTTCACTGCGAAGCATGGAGGACAAATGATGAAGACTTGTTCGGTATGAAGACCGAGATGCAGATGGTTGAAGGCAGAACTGAATTAGATTTCCTATTTGGGATTTGATGAAGGTCAGAGGCTGAGGGGTCCCAAAAGAAGACTGCGGCATCAGTACAACACGGGGAGAACCACGTCTCCTCCAAAACGCTTGGACCCTCTCTATTTTCATGTCCTCCATCTGCTTGCTGCCCTGACCCTCAGAGACGTCTTCTTTCTGCTGGTTTTGTTGCTTATGTCTCTCCCAGCCGGGCCACACCAGAAGGATCTCCTGTGGTCTGAGCTCAGCTGCAGAAGCACTGTTGTTGTACAGGTGATAGGAGCCCATTAGGATCTGCAGCAGCAGAACACACACCTGCCTGTCATAATCCTGACACTCTGAACTCTGCAGGAAGCAGCTGTCCTTCACAAAGTCTTCCAGGGTGGTGCGTGGTAGATCCCGCTCAACTCTCACACAGTGTCCTCTCTGAAGGAAGAACTGAACTGAGAGAGATCCGGATGAACCCTCAGGGCTGCTTCCACCGGGTGGTTTAGAGGAACTACAGTCTGTCGAGTCGGAACCTTGTGGGGGACATTGCATCGTGCTGGTACTGTTTTTCAGGATGATGCTTGGCTGAAAATAAGCAACAACTTCTTGCACGTTGACGTGCGGTGGCTGGTTATGGCTGTGAGCCGATGGAGCTTCTTTTGTCCGTTCAAAAACCTGCACAGAAACATCTAAATTTAATAGATGACTCACACTACACTGATATACACAGAAGAGTTATCCGGTATGTTGCAGACAGATGACAGTTGAAAGGAAGTGCTTTTGGTACCACAAGTGGATCATTTGCAAAATGTTGATAAAGATCATGATTGCTTTACTAAGTTTGTGTAATGCATGCTAGTATTACAGTACTTCATATTCAATTTAATTCAGTTTATTTATATATTGCCAAGTCGCAACAGAAGTCATCTCAGGACACGGAACACAAACATTCATAAATATGATAATTTAACATAATTTATCTGAGGAGCAGACTGCTTTGAGTTTCACTCCATCACAGAACTCTCATCTTGAGCAAACATGAAGGCCACAGTGGAAATGAAAAACTCCCCCATGAGGAAGAAACCTTTAGCAGAACCAGGCTCAGGACAAGTGGCCATTGGCTTCAACCAGCTGGGTTTGAGAGGAACAGGAAGGAGGAACAGATACACAATGGCAGGTCGAGAATCACATGTTAAGATAGAAATAGTATCAAATGAAACTATTCAATTGTAACATTTCATTTTAAGAAATGAGGTCAATTTGTCCTCCAGTAGTCTAAAGCCAACCCTAATTATAGGATTTGTCAAAAGTAAAGTCTTAAGCCCAGTCTTAAAACTGGACAATGTGTCAGCCTCATGGACAGAAACTGGAAGTTGGTTCCACAAGAGAGGAGCCTGATAACTGAAAGACTTCTTCTCATTCTGCTTTTGGAAACTCTAGAAACCACAAGTAAACCTGCAGTCTGAGAGTGAAATGCTCTCTTAGGAAAATATGGAACAATAAGATCTCAAATATATGATGGAGCTAGGTTGTTGAGAGCTTTGTAGTTTAGAAGTAAGATTTTGAATTCAGTTCTGGATTTGACAGGGAGCCATTGAAGATAATCTTAAACTGGAGAGACATGATCTCTCCTACTAACTCCCGTTAAGACTCTGGCAGCAGTATTTTGGATATCATGTCATAAAGAACAAGTTTTAATTAAAGACCTAGCATTAAATTAAAGTTTGTTGCCAGAGTTTTAGACAAAGATCATCAGAATAGACATTTGTTGCCATTTTGATCACAACTTGAGAATGTGGCGTTGCGAGACGTCTCACAAAGTGTATGAGTTGTGAATGATTCTCACCACCACAACAACTTTTATTATAACATATATAATATTGAATATTCACAAGTTATAGCCACTCTTGTACTTTTTAATGTAAGTTGACTGTGGGAGCCATCCTGAATGGGGTTGACTCCAACGTTAATCACGAGTAGATGAACATGCATTGAGTACTTTCTGCACGTTTCATTAAAATGTCAAAATATTCATGAGCTATATCAGTAACAGACAGACACACAGGCAAGAGAAATGACATTATTATCTGCTTGTGCTGATATTTACCCTCAAACCGAGCTCCCGCTCAGGGAACTTTGGGCTGTGCAGGCTGTAGAAAGTCTTGTCACCGATCAACATTGACTTGCTTCCCTCACGCAGCAGGAAATCCTGAGGCTGGAGCGAGCTGAAGTCCCTCTTCAGGACTCGCAGCAGACTCTGGTCCTCAACACTTTGCACCACTCTTCTGAGAAAAAGCAGATGGCAGTGCTGAACCCCCTCAGAAACTATCCGCTGGTCCACACAGTTTCTAAAGAGCGATGAAAGGTGTTCATCTGGGGTGTCAAATGCCAGCTGGGAAAAAGGGGGTGACGGGACAGCAATGCTAGATGCTTGGAGGTCTTCTGTCTCCTCTTGAATGTAAGTATCAGATATCGGTGCCATCATGTACACAAGGTTATCAAAGTTCTGAGGGCGTCTGGGCAGAGGAGACAGCGGGGAAAGAGGAGGGAGTGAAAGTGCATTGGTGCCGGGGAGGGAGAGGGTCCGAGTCAGCCTCTTCCTTGGCACAGGTGGTGGAGTCCCATCAGAGAAAAATCTCTCCTGGTGTCTGCAGGGATCTGAGGAATACACGGAGAAACATTTCAGGTTTGTGTAGCAAGGAATAAAGCTGGGACAACAAAACAGCAACTCAGAAAGGTTGAATTTAATATGGGTTTCCTCACAAATATTATACTTTCAACATTTCTCATCATTTACAGAACGTGTCTGGAACAGAAGACAAAAACAGACCTGACAAAATACAGACCATTGAACAGCAGACATTTTATCCCAAGACATTGATGGATTTGTTCTCTGTGTATTTTAAACACAGACTTTTTACTTATTTATCACACCCTCTAAAGGTAAAAGCAATCATTTATAGCCTCTGTTTGTGCTCATTTATCTGTAGTTTTAGAAAAATATCTGATGGACCACTGAACAAATTTTGTTGGAATTCTCAGAAAGTAACCACCAGATGTAAAACTGATAAATATTTGGACTTAACCCAATTCAAGATGTTCACCACATTAATACAAAAATTACTATTTCTTATTCATCATTGAGATCTCTCATTCAGTTTTACAGATATCGAGCTGAATTTGGTGTGAAGCTGAGTCACATATATATATATATATATATATATATATATATATATGTGTGTGTGATTATTATTACTCATGCATGAGAGTCCATTGTACTGTATTGCACAACATTTCTAAAGTTGGATAAAAACAGCTATAAATTTGTTTCTTCTTGCTATAAGATGATTTAAGTTTAAAACTGGCTTAAAAGGAGGCAGGTGAAATGCACTTTGTCAAGTAATACAAGGCATTGAGCATTACATAAAGAAATGATGAAACTAAGTCACATTTGTGCCCCTAACTTAACTGTTCTGAAGCGATTTAAACATGATGGGCTGCTTTTGTTAAATTTTGAATCAAAATGCAAAGAAACTGATTTGCAAATCCTTTTGTTTTAGTTCAAATTTATGTAGTTTTGTTCAGATTGAGTTGTAAAGGGGAAAAAAAGCATCGGCTTTCTTTCTTTTTTTTTTCCCTTTTTTTTTCTTTCTTTTTTTGACTAAAAAAGAAAAAAAGAAAGAAAAAAAGGAAAAAAAAAAAAAAAAGGGAAAAAAAAAAAAAGCATCAGCTTTCTAATTCCGAGAGATTTTCAGAATTGATCATTCGCAAGTCATTGTCCTCTGTTTAAAGAGAACTTGTGTTTTACTAAAAGTACGTTTCAGAGTTACTTCCTCCCTTAAGTTCACACGAACTGAAAGATGAACTAAGAGGAGTGAACTACTCCTCTTTTGTTTCCCGACCGCCACGAGCTGCGCGTCAGTCATGATCTTTGGCATCAAATTAAAGCAGTTTATCACATGACATGCTCGTTTACCATCAGCGTGCAGACCTCACCGTAGCGTTGGTGAATGGGGCACTGAGCTGCCTGGCAGTCAGTGGATTCAGCGAAGACGTTGTATCCAGCGCTCTGATGCTGGAGTCCATCATGACTGAGGAAAACACAGTCTGAATCCACACTGGAACGCCTGAAGCACAGCAGAGATTCACAACGGTTTCTTCTTAAACTGTAAACTCTGTGCAGAGGCATCCAGATGTTATTGCTCTCTCATGCTCAGTTTGTTTGCAAAGTGTCTGGTGAAACAAAAAGCGTTTTCTGTGCTGCATATATAAAATTTATGGAATCAACTATTTGTGAACTTGAATATCAATTTATAGTTATCAATACTGTCCTTTAGATGTAATGAAAAGCCTAAATGTTTTGTCTTACCTGTGCTGTTTGACAGGCAGTGTTGGAGGCCTCACCTCCCCTTTGCTTCCAGAACTGGACTCCATGAGGACTTCACTAAGATTCA
This sequence comes from Nematolebias whitei, assembly GCF_014905685.2. Lineage (NCBI taxonomy): Eukaryota > Metazoa > Chordata > Actinopteri > Cyprinodontiformes > Rivulidae > Nematolebias > Nematolebias whitei. The sequence goes on from NC_056500.1 coordinate 28,738,983, forward strand.
GAAACCTAACACCTGCTCCTCATACCTGTCTCTGATCACACCGGCTCTAAGCTGGCTAACCCGGTCTCTCTTAAAGATGCCTCGATTGTCTCAGTCACTCCCCCATCCCTTTTTCTCTTCCTCTTCCCGTCCCCTTTGTGTCTTTTGTTTGAAAAGTGAGTTGCTCTGACGTTTTTACCCTGAATGTGTTCCGTCTGAGCTTGAGGTTGGCACAGGAAAAGCTGAGTCTGTTCTGAGGGTGAAACTGCTCTTTGAGCTAACCTCAACGTGACAGAATGAGGAAGAGCAGTTACAACAGAGCTCCTTCGCTTTGCACTCATTTCTCTCTTTCTCTCAGGTGCACTTCATCTTCATCACCAGTCTCCTCAACATGATGCTTTCGCGGCTTGATGGTACATGCTTTGAATTTATACGTGCAAAAGCTTCTCATTCATTTTTCCACAGCCATACAGACTGCGTGATTTCAATCAAAATGACAATTATCACATAGGAATCCAACAATTATTATTGAGCATGGACTTTGGTGCATCACATAGGAACTTAGAGAGATACTTCAGCTTATTTAACTATAATGATGAATTAACTGTATGTGGTGAGTAGAGTGGGCAAATTAGTTTTGCAAAACATCCTGGTATCTGTGATGACTGTTTTACACATGAAACTTCCACACAAGCAAAAAAAGAACCAACTTTCTGACTGCATTTCTCATTTCTTCTTATTATTTTGGCTTTTCCCTCTTCAGGGGTCTCCACAGTGAGTCATTTTCCTGGCAGCTGCATTTCTAACATCCTTCTAACAATATACCTACTGTCCCTCCTCTGGACATGTCCAAACCATCTCAGTCTGGCCTCTCTAACTTGATCTCCCAGTTATTCAACCTGTGCTGTACCTCTGATGATCTCATTCCCAATCTTATCCATCCTTGTCACTCTTAAGGAGAACCTCAACATCTTCATTTCTGCCACTTCCAGTTTTTTCTCCAGTCTTTTTGTCAATACCACTGTCTCCAGACCATACAATATAACTGGTCTCACCACTGTCTTGTAAACTTTTTTTTCACTTTTGCTGACACACTTTTGTCACAAATCACTCCTGAAACTTTTCTCCATCCACTCCATCCTGCCTGGACTCCCTTTTTCACCTCTTTACCACATTCCCCATTTTCCTGGACAGTGGACCCCAAGTACTTGAAGTCCTGCACCTTTGTGACCTCTGCTCCTTGTAGCCTCACTGTTCCACCAGCCTCACTCTCATTCACACACATGTACTCTGTCTTACTACGGCTGACTTTCATTCCTCTTCTTTCAAGTGGATACCTCCACTTCTCCAAGTTCTCTTCCACCTGTTCCCTGTTCTCACCACAGATCACAATGTCATCTGCAAACATCATAGTCCACGGGGATTCCTGTCTGACCTCATCTGTTAGTCGGTCCATCACCAGAGCAAACAAGAAGGGGCTCAGAGTTGATCCTTGATGCACTCCCACCTCCACCTTGAAGCTATCTGTCACTCAGCACATCTCACCACTGTCCTGCTGTCCTGTACCAGTCCAACATAATAATAATAATAATAATGAATTTAATTTGTAACGCACTTTTCATTAACAAAAATCTCAAAGTGCTACAGAGTGCAACTAAAATCAATGATAAAATCAACTAAAATCAGCGATAAAATCAACTAAAATCTGTGATAAAATCAACTAAAATCAAAGATACAATCAACTAAAATCAATGATACAATCATGTGGAGGCAGAATAGGCTTGCTTAAAAAGAAAAGTCTTTAAGCCTTTTTTAAAGTCAGTCAATGATTGTGGAGCTCTCATGTCCTGCTGTCCTCATACATGTCCTGTACCAGTCTAAAATTCTTATTTGAGCTACTTTAATTGTATTTGTAAAATGCAGAAGTGCTCCTTCCACAGGCTGCTGTATGTTTTGTTCTAACAGACACATTTTACTCCTGAGCAATCAAAACTTTATTAAAACAGAAACAAAAGGATGCACACTACAATGCATGCTAGTAGCAATTAAAATACAGAATGGAATCCGTGTCCAGATGACCTGACTGAAAATTGTTGGATTGTATACCTGGATTATTGAGCATGGACTTTTTTGATACAGAATGGGAGTTTTTCTTATGGAGAATTTGCACTTCAGAGCTCAAGAAACTTGTTTCATCAGTAAACGTGAACCAGAAACACTTCTTCTGAATTTTCACTTCCATCTGAGAACAGAAACAGAAATGGGTGCACGAACCTGAGAATCACACGGAGTCACCTGTTTTGTGCATCACATACTCTGTTCCCTATAATGAAGGTGTTCATCACTCACATGGGAAACACAATGGACACATTTCTTAGTTTCTATAATCATCATATCAGATCACGATACAGTGATTGGATTAAATCTGTTATGAAGTTATTGTATTGAACCCAAAAGGTCAAAGGTCACCTTCGCACATTTTAATTTGTCACTAGTTTGGAGTTTTGTTCAAGATCTGTGCTTCCATACTAACGTTCATGGATCTGTAGGATTGTTGCAAGAAGATCCACATTTAAAGCTTTGTGTAGTTTTATGGCTACATCACTGTGTTTGAACAGAATCAGGCAAAAATCCTACATTTTATGTTTTGTTTTTTTAAGTCTTCATGATTAGTACATTATTGCAGTCTGAGCAGACATGGATGCAAACTGCAACCATATTGGTTGGTGAAATTATTCATGAGGCTGTAACTGCAATTTTTTGACATTAAGATTTACAAGCAAAACAATGCCTTTAAAAATTGAATTAAAAAAGTGTTCAAAACAAATGCTTTAAGTTTTAGAGTTTTATGTTTTTATTCTGATTTACCTCATTTTGTATTTTGCTTTGTGTGTTACCTGTTGTTTTGTCTGTACAGCACTTTGGTTGGCCTTGTAGCTGTTTTAAGTGCTTTATAAATAAAGTGGTATGGTATGTTCTCTCATAAAAATCTGAAGAGGAACTAGAGAAACCACATTTTCGGCAAAACTGCTGAGCGCATGTTGACTGACAGCTGAAATTTGTCAAATATTGAATTAACGTTTTTTTTTTTTTAAGTTAAAACAAGCAGAACAGTTAAAGCTGAATTTGCAACACAGTAGCTAAAAGCTAAAAAGAAAATAAACAACAAAAAGTAAGTAGCCTATTCAAAGGGAACAGTGTTTTTGAAGGAAATGAAAATGCCTTAGTGTCTTAAGGCAATTTTTTTGTAAATAATGTTAAACAATTAAAAAAATTATAAAAGTTACAGCACATTATCCTACAATTCCTAGTCCAGACAAATGTTTTGACATATACAGGTACGTCTAAAAAAAGATTTGAATATTGTGAAACAGTTCAATATTTTTATCAGTCACTTCAGAAAGTGAAACTCATAAATTTATAGATTCATTTCACACAGAGTGAAACATTTCAAACCTTATTTCTTGTCATTTTGATGGACAAACATTAAAAAAAAAAAATCTAAATTTGGTGTCTCAGACAATTAGAATGTTGTGAAGAGGTTCAATATTGGAAACTCATGCACAGACAGATCCTGGACATGAGCTACAAACGTCTCATTCCTCAAGTCCAGCCACTCCTGAACCAGATAAGCATCTCGCCTGCCGAGGAGACAAAGAACTGGACTGTTGCTCAGTGGTCCAATGTTCTCTTTTCAGATAAAAGTAAAGTTTGTGTCATTTGGAAATAAAGGTCTCAGAGTCTGGAGGAAGAGTAGCGAGGCCCAGAATTCACATTGCTTGAAGTCCAGAGTGAAGTTTCCACAGCCAGTGATGGTTTGGGCCATGTCTTCTGCTGGTGTTGGTCCACTGGGTTTTCTGAAGTCCTCAGTCCTGGTAAAATGCTTCTGACATTGTCTCTGGTTTTGTAGCTCGTGATTCATCTGTGCATAGTGTGCATGAGTTTCCAATATGGATCTTTATCACAAAGTTCAAATGTTTTGAGCATTTTGGGTTTTAATTATCTGTAAGCGTAATCATCAAAATTAGAAGAAATAAAGACTTAAAATATGAAACTTTCAGAAATGACTGATTAAAAAAACTTTTTCTACTGTATTTCAATTTTTTTTTAGATGTACCTGTATAGGTTAACACTGTGTGCAAGTAATTTGACTGAAACACAACAACAAAATCAAGCAAGCAAACAAATGGAAGAATCTATAAACAGGAAAACAATAGTGTGACTGCTGACTCAGCATTCTCACCAAAAACACCACATTCACAGAGCTCCATTTATTGTTGTTGTTTATTTATAATCATGCAATAATAAATACAAGTAGTTTTAAAGGGTCACATGGTGATAAACTCGATGAAATATTTTAGTTATACCAGACGGATTCTGCATTTTCAGACGTGCACAGAGGAAACAAAATCTAGACGTTCATACGGGACTGTAGTCAGTTGGACACTTTTCAGCAGATTTTTTACAAATAAAGACAAAAAACAAGGATCAAACCAGAATTTATAGATAAATTTACTTTCTTGATTTCAAAAGTCTACTGAATACAAATGTAGTCTTGGTTTGGGACACATTTTGTATCTAAAAAATGTTTAGATGAAAATGAGCCGAATCCTGTTTCCGATGTTCTGTATCTGTTCGCTCTCTCATAATACCTTATTATATTTCTTCATCTCATTCATCCAGCTGCTTTTGAAAACAGACTGAATTTAATTAAAGCTGAAACATTCTCTTTGCCTTAAAGCGTTCACGAGAGCCATGCACGGAAAACAACACGATGCGTGATTATAAATTTAAATTGATCTTGTGTCCCACCACTCAGCCTGTGCAGAGGGTCGAGCACTTTGTGTCATAATATCCACTAATGCTCGATGTGTGGGTGAGTAACACCAGATCCGAGGATGGATCTGGCGCCCTCTTCACCAAACCTCTTCAGATGCTAAGAAGCCTGCTGGAGCCACCCTCCACCTCCTGTGGAGACTAAACATGGGATGTAAACAGAAGCAGAACACCGTTTTACAAGTGATACATTAACTGAAGTACAAATACATAAAATGGATGTGTTTTCTTATATATATTGACAAACAGAAAACAAAGTAAAATCAATGCACTCTGATAGCGCTACATGAAATGTTTCTTTATAATGTGATAAAAGCGACGTTTGAGCTTATCTGGCTGCCTGGGTGCAGAAGAAGATGGAACTGAGGCACTGATGGAGCCTTGTGCTTCTCCTCTGATTAAGCTCTCCTTACGCTGTGGCTCTGCTGAGTCTTTGAGCTTCTTCTTAGCTCCTGACAGGTGGGAGCAGCTGCCTTTGATGCCTTCAGCGGAGCATGAAGCCTTGTGGTCGCTGTTTAAACGGCGTAACCCAGCCTGGCAGAGGAGTGCCTCCTCGCTCGCCATTTGAGGGCTCTGGCTCAAGGTGACAAAGCCGTACGATGTGGTCACTTTGGTGAGGTGTGGCAGGGAGAGGGCAGCCTTACTCTCAGGATCCAGACAGTGCTGGGGGTCTTTGAACGGACAGGGAAGGTGCACCTCCCTCTGAAGGACTGATCTTCTCTTGGTTAAGGGGTCTGAAACACAACGCTCAGCTTTGCGGTTTGTTGGAACCAGACTGGAGCAGGAGGATGATGAAGATGAAGAGATGGTAGTGTGAGCTGGAGAAACAAACACCCCACGTTCCCTCCTAGAACTCCTCAAGTCTCCTTCTGACTTGTTGTCCTCTGTCTCCTGGTCAAGTGATCTTAAGCTGGTCTGCACGGACAGGTTTGGTATAGTGAACTGCGGGATGCTGTAGGGAGTCAGGATATTTGAAAATATGTTCTCACGGCTCGTCTGGAAGTCTGATGAACACCCGAAGGACTTTGTGCTGCCAGTAGTCCACAGCAGAGCTCGGACCCCTGCACTGCTGTGCCTGCGAGCTGTGGAAAAATCACCTGAAGTTTTGGTTCCACTGCAGAGTCCACCAAAGCTGATCGTTCTGGTGACCGGATGCTTATCCATTCTTAAGACGTCTTCCACTTGTTTTCCACACAAGCTTGGTTGTAGCTTGACCAGAAGTGAATAAATGAGTTGCTTTTATACCTTTCTACTGCCCACGTGTAGTGCTCCTCCAAACGCATGAAAGGATACAGGAACTGAAGCCGGAAACTGATACCAATTAGGGAGCTTGTTTAATATGGAAGCATAATGAAGGGCTTCTCTCTTAAAGCTCTTCATATGCAAAGGAGCAGACATCAACAACATCTCTCTGCCTCTCAGGGCCCGTGGTAATGTGACAACAGCTGTCTGATGTAAACCCAGAAGACGTCTTATGAGTACATGTTTTGAACCAGTTTTTCATTTAAGATACACAAATTGGTTGTGTCAGGGTTATAAGTTCAAAAATAAAAGGTTTTGCTTAGTTCTTGTTTAGATACTATGCAAAAAAAAATGTAAAAAGGTGCAAAATCACAAGTAAAAGGACTTGTCATAAGATGTTAAGTAAGTGACAAGTGAACATTGCTTAATTCTTGCTTGCTTTGTTGCGGTGAACAGTGGTTTAGCACAGACACACTTCCAGGCATGCATCACACACAGAACGGGGCTCATGCTGAGGAGAAGTTTGGAAATGAATTCAGCAGAAGTTTACAAAACAGACAAAATGCACTTTTAACTTCTCTGTGCGCTGTGACCTTGCACATTTCACCAAAAGGACTTTCTTATCTGATGAATATTTCTTAAGTTGCAAAATTTTGTCATGTATATATATATATATATATATATATATATATATATATGTGTGTGTGTGTGTGTGTGTGTGTGTGTGTGTGATAGAGAGATAGAGAGATAGAGAGAGAGGACCAACTTGCTGAGTGACAAATATATAACAATGCTTAATATTTTTTCCTGTTTGCAGCTAGTAGAAGCAGCACAGCGCTAATGGAATAAATTATAAGATTATGCTAATGTAAGTTTATGTTGAAACTGTAGTTGTCAACTCAGATCATATATTTTATTTAAATAAAACATTGTTGTCTTATAGCCTGTTGTGAAATATTCAAGATATATTTCTAGTTATTAATTAGATTAGTGCAACATTAGATGTGGAGTTGTGTTTTCATTTGCATGAGGTAAACAGAGTGTTAGCAAAATAAATTATTAGCGCATTGTTTTCTGTAAATAGCATTTTTATTGGCAAGCACTGTTACAAAGTTTTGTATGTTTGGCTGATTTAATATTTGCCTCTTAAAAAAAAGATATAAAAAAAAACTTATACTTTAACAAACCGTGCAACAGAAAAAGTAATGTTGTTGGTGGTTTTTGGTCCCATCGTTGATATTTCAGACCTAGACTGACTGAACGGAAGACTTTTAAAACATTTACTGAATTGTGTCCTGCCCTGAAATGACACATGAACTGGTGTAACAAAACAATAAAACAATAAATCAAATTAATAAAATTCATCTAATGACAACTGCAAACTGAAGCCAAACCAGATAACAGAGGTTCTCCTAAACTTACAGACAAATAAAATCTTTAGAGGTAATGCTCTAAAAGTTGGCATTCATTTTCATTCAAAACTTTTTAGTTATAGCCTTTGTCTTTGTTACAGTAATTGTTATTGTTTTGGTTAAATATGAACAACCAGATAATAAAATAGCAAAAACAAATATCTGTAATTACATTATGTTGCTCGACTTGCACATTGCGAATGGGATTTCTATCACTTCATAGCAACATCAGCAGCATATTATGTAAAGTTTATTGACCATAATATTTGTTTTATATTTAAACTGGGCTCAGCTCTGCCTGCACTGGAGCCCACACTGTCAGACCCTGCTCTGTGTGACTTAATTGACAGGCTCTCCTGATTGGTCCGCGCTGATTGAGCCAGGTGCGTTCCTCCGCGCTCATTACCAACATCCGGGTACTCAGCTCTTCGTCTTCCAGGAGCAGAGCACCTGTCGGGTTGGGGCGCTGGCACCGAGATGTCTGAAAGCAGCAGAGAGGTTGTAGAGCAGGAGTCGACAGAAAACACCGAGGTAAACATTAACTGGGCTGTTTTTGTCCGGTTAAAGACATGTCTGTGTTCATGGTTTGTGTCTCCACCTGCAGGGCGGAGTGTTGTCGAGGGACGGTGTGTTTCGCTCCTTGCTGCGCGGCCTCTTCTGGCCTTTCAGCGTCGTGGTATGTAGCCGTACAAAAGCTGACATGTTGGCTTTTCGTTTTTAAGCAACGAGTTAACGCTGCTCTCACGCGCAGGTGAGGGTCTTCCTAAGGTTTTGGGGGCTGTTGGGGTTTTGGAAGCCTCAGGAGAGAGTCCTCCCCGGCCCCCTGACCTCCAGCCCTAATCGTCCTAGCTTCATCGCCCGCAAGCGCGTGCGGTGGGTGAGCCGGGTGGTGCTGCTCATCCTGCCCCGCAGCGTGCAGGGCGCCCTGGGGTACCACGTGTCTGGCAGCATTGGTCAATCCCTATCCCCAGGTACTATTGCTCATGCTCAAATCAGTATTTAGCAATGCATTGTGGCCTAGATCTATTCATGCCTACATTCAGCTGGTTGGTTCGCAGCAGCACGGTTGCCTCACAGCAAGAAGGTCGTGAGTTCAATCCCCGGTTGGACCAGGAGTCTGTGTGGAGTTTGCATGCTCTTGTGTTTGTGTGGGTTTTCTCTGGGTACTCCGGTTTCCTCCCACAGACTAAAAGCATGCATGTTGGGCTGCCTTCAGGTCCAGACCTCCCTTGCAAAAGAGATGTGATCTCAATGGGATTTGCCTGGTTAAATAAAGGTTAATAAATAAATACTCTTGGCTTAGTCTAAGCAGTGTTCATATACTGTACATGGATGTTTGTGCTTTAACACTGCACATTAGACATTTTACTATAGATATGTAAAATGCACCCAAAAACAAATTTGATAATGTTTTACGAGTCAAAAATGGGTTTAAAGGATCAAGACTTTCAGTAAGTCAAACACCTTTATTAGAAATTACAATTTTTATTTTTATTTTTATTTTTTAAGATGCAATACCTGAATTTATGTATGCACGTTAGTAACTGTTCATGGGCTTGATTTAAGTTTGTTTTGACACTAGTGTTTCCAAATTTAGTGTTTATGCATGGGAAACAACTGGGATGTGGAACTGAGATTGCTTTTGTTTAGCAATTGCATTTAAACAAAATGCTAACACACTTAAGCTAAAACAAAAACATGTAAGACTAAGCCAGCAAGACTGTTGTCTGACACTAGCAACCTTATCCATTTAATGACCTTGACACGTGTTGTGTGAACTTCTTCCCAACAGAAATCAGTGCGTCTCCTACGAAGCTAAATGGAAAGGGCAGCAAGAGGAAACAGGATGATTTGTACAAGGATGACTCTAAAGACGAAGAACATCCAACTTGGGTGAAAGTGCTGTCTACAGAATGTCCGGATGATGAAGACTCAGAGGAAGACCCTGATTATGAGGTTGCTACAAAATATTTGTGCTCCCGAGTCCAACAAATTAAAACATGACATTGGCACTTTATTTTTCCAGTCTTTTATTCTGGAGCTCATGCAGTCAAATCTTCTAAATCACAAAGGGATCAGTTTCCTGACAACTTCAGAGCTTTGCAGCAGTTGAGTAAAAGTTTCTCACAGTCCTACAATCTGACGCTTCATCTCTCATGTTTTCAGCAGCCCAGTCCGGTGGAAACTGAAAGTGAAGAATACGCCTCTCAAAACGACACAGAAAGTGAGCTTCAGACTTCACGTGGAGAGGATGTCAACATGGTAAGACTGGAACATTGTGAATGCCTGGTAATGAAAATGTGGCATTAATTGGCCTTTCTGTTTATAGGTTGCTGCTGCAGCCTCTTGTCCTAAATAATTGTATGTTTATACTTTTGATAATTCAATAAAACTTTATATTCTTGAAATTGATTTGCCACTAGATGGCAGTGATTCATTTTAAATGTGATTGGGGGGGGGGAGGAAACTAAAAATAAAATGCCATCTGTAAATTGAAAATGCATTCGGGTTAAGCATAAATGACTCGTTCAAAAATTGACTGTTTTGCACAATGGTCTGTACCTGCTTTGGCATGACTATTGAAACTAATACAAATGATGTGTACGACCTTTGTCCGTTTGTCAATACAAGTACGAAGCTGTTGTCTGCAGGTGTGGGTCCATGTGGCCCTGTGAATGATGGCTTATTATCTTTCTCCCTCTGCTGCACGGTTGTACTTCTCTCCAGGTTTGCAGAGTGCAAAGCTATTACTGTAGTGGGTGGCAGGCCACTGACGAACCTTATGAACCAGAACTTTGTATTCAGCCTCTTCGCTCCACACGGTGTTCTTGTTCTCTAATTCAAAGAAATATAAGCATGGTTTATTTAGCGCCAAGTCACAATCGTAGTCTCAAGGCACTGTACAAAAACAGACATTATTAATGTTATTAAGAAGCCAATAAATGTTGAATCTTCACTTCAGTCTCCCATCCTGAGCAAGCCCAAAGGCAACTGTGGAAATGGAAAAACTCCTTAACAGGAGGAAACCTCCAACAGAACCAGGTTCAGGACGAGCAGCCATCTGCTTCAATCAGCTGGGGTTGAGAGGTGACCGGAAGGAGAAACGACAGACTGGCAGGTCCAGGTGAACTCTATTGGAGGAAGGAAAAAAACAAAACAAAAACAAACGTTAAGACAAATATTTACAAATGTAAACTGTTGGAGCAAGTAAAGACGGCAGCAGTGAAGACGTGGTCAGTTTGTCCAGCAGTATAAACCTATAAAATTCAATTTCAATTCAGTATTTATATAGCACCAAGTCTCAAGTTGTCTCGAGGCACTGAACAGAAATATTCATATATAAAACAAGTTAACATTCATATTTAAACACTATCGGAGCAGCAGACTTTGTCTTTCATTGGTGGGATGAAATATGCTAATTTTTTGGGACAGGCATTTTGTGTTTTCATGAGCTGTATGCCATAATCATCAGTATTAAAACAATTAAAGACCTGAAATATTTCAGTTGGTGTGCAATGAATCTGAAATATATGAGTTTCATTTTTATCATTACATTATGGAAAATAATGACCTTTATCTCAATATGCAAATTTTTTTAGAAGGACCTGTATTTGACTAGATAAATTTTTAGAAGGAATTGTTGCACTGCTGTGCACAGCCTGGAAAACCAGAAAACATTCTAACAAATGTGTTGGAAGGTGTAACTTTGTTTTTCTTGACAAGTTACACCCCCCCCCCCCCCACCCCCAAGCACTTGATCTAAACTTTTCCACCTCAAGTGCTTAAGACAAAAGGCACACTTTTTTTATTTTTATTTTTTAAAATACAATTTTTGTCCTGAAGTTGTAAAATGGTGGTCCTTGAGGGCTACGATCAGCACGATTTTAGATGTTTCTGCTTCTACACCTGATTTGACGGTGTAGTTGAAAGTTCAGCCGAACTTAAAAAATAAATAAATAAACTGGTCTTTGAAGACTACTGTTTTGAAAGTGTGACAGTACTTTCATTTTTATACTTTTCAAATATTAAAAACAAAAAAAAAAAAAAAAAAAAAACTGGGAATCCCATCTAGAAACAAGTATTTATTGGTGATAAAGCAGTGAACTGAGAGGAAAATGGGTCAGCTTTAAGAGGAGGAAACACAAAATGAAGACTCGCAATATGCTATCCTGTAAAGCATGGCTACTTGTCATGGCTTTATTTAAAGAAATCTGCAGCGTAAAGCTGGATTAGATTACTAAAGGTCAAATCTATGGTGTTTTGCACTGCAGCCTGAGCATGTTCTATCTCAATGTGTTGCATGCTTTAGTGTAATTTGTACATAGTTTTCTGGGTACTTTCAAAGATCTCATTTACTCAACCAAAGTATTTGGTAAAACCAAAGATATTGTGCTTTAAACATATTTAAACAGGTAGGATTACTGAAGTTGATGGCTGTAGCAATTTTCTGACCCATCGAGCAACTTATCTGTGGCTGACTGAATAAATTCACAATGACTGCTTCATTGAGAACCAACTGTCAGCTCGAAGTAGGGGTCTGATAATTTGAATAAATAATTGCACACAGAGATGCAAATCAATTTGCTTGCTGTTTGCCACATCTGTTGCAAAAACACGATTTAAACGCCTCAAAGAAATGGAGTGGATGGGTACGTCTTCATCAAACGTCAGTATCCGTTTCATTTCACTGCACAGCTGTTCTGCAGACGTCTACATTAATTTGTCTAACGTAGTATATGAGGTACTTGGGAAGAGACATCATTCAGCAACCAATTCTTTTTGGTCATTGTCAACATCCAGCTGTCTTCTCTTAATTCCTTGAAACTCTTTATTTTGTATTTTGTGACTTCCTATTTTTCTGTTTTGAACCTTCTAAATGTTCTCTTGAGCTGAATGCTTCAAATTAAATGTTTTCAAAGAGCAGCTGCAGTGAAAGCTGGATCCAAAAGAGGAACTGATGGTCTCTGGGGCATTCTCATGGCTGTCTGAATGTTTGAAGGGTAGCCCACTCTGCAGAAGCAGCAGCAGAGAGCATAAACCTCCATTTTGTGGAGGCCACACAAACTGAATCCCCGTTTTTATATATTTTTAAACAAATCTCTGCCTTTTGCTTTCCAGGTGTAAGATAAAAACATGATTCCTTGACGAGTCACAATTTCTAAGAGGCTTTTTGCCTCATGCAAAGAAAGTGGTATAGATAATTTTCTGCAGTGGATTTCTGCACGTTAAGGAATTCAGTGCACTTTCGTTGCACACTGGACACTTGAATGTTAAAAGGTTTTTTAATTAAAAAAAAAAAAAATTTTTAATTTTTTTTTTTTTTTTTTTTGCAAGTTGCCTGATTCATGTGGACACTTCAAGTGTTGATGTAGCACAGATGGTTATAAAAACCTTCCTGACACGTACACATGCACACCCAGAGGCACAGCTAGGACTTGGTGACATGGGCTTATTGTCGCCTCAAATGAATGGCAGCAGGTGCCGGCTGTTCCCGGGTCAGACCTGCAGGCTGCTGCGTGCTGCATCACAATGTGACTGTAGCGTCGGCTTGCTCCAACTCTCTCCTGCCTTTTACTGTTCAGCTGTAACACCTTGCTGTCCCTTGGCGACCCTTCGGCACACTCATGCGGTGTGATTCACCTTACCTGTGGCCTGATGACTCTGTCCCCGCAGACTTTAAGAGCATCCATCACCTTCAGAGAAACTGAGCACGTAAACGGGCATGGAAAGTAAAGCGGCGGTCTGTTAGTCATACACCCTAATGCTGTGGATGAGGACACTTCTGAAACTATCGGAGTGGAAGAGAAGCAGTTTGTTTAAACTGGTAATTTTGAGAGAAGGGAAGATGGAACTAATGGTGGATCAGCAATTTTCTGCACAGGGCCCTGTTCCTGAAGATCATGTGACAAATTGTTTTAAGGAGCACAATAAATTTAAAGTTTAAAATGTGAGTTTAGATATATTTTATTTTTTTTAAACAGAGGTTCTGTGAAAAGGTTTTGATTAATTGTCTTGCCTGTTTTAGATATCTCTGAAAAATGGCAAGAGAGTTTAATTCTGACCAGACTGAGCTAACATTAGTCAGAAGATGCTATCTTCCTAGGCTGAAGCACTGAACTGTGGAGAGAAAAAACTAATTTTCACTTGGAATCACGCAAACAATTAAACAAATTGCATTATGAATGCATCCAGTTTTTGTTACTACTTTATTGAATTTTCCTACGTTTTTTTCTACATTACTAAAAAAATATTGTAAAGCAAATCCAAAAAACTTCAATCTGGTCCTCTGGACATTAAAAAAAAAAAAAGTCAAAAAAATGTAGAAACGTTTCGTCTCTCCGAGAGACTTCCTCAGTCTGAGGTGCTGTATTCAGCTCAGTCTCTTAAATAGCACCTTCTCAGAGTGGATAAACCAGTTTGCTGCTGACAACCAAAACCAGCTGCTCACATGGTCAAGAAGGACCATCAGCCTAACAATGGATCATTAGCACACTGATGGCTGTTTGCTAGTATCACTCAACCCCCTGTGAATAGTAATCACAGCATTGTAAGAGGGGGACAGTTGAACCCGGAGGCCTCCACCCCTGTTTAATGATGGATGATTTATTTTCACAAAGATGGGATGGCCCAGCACAAAAGATCAACATCATCAGGCCAGGATTCTGCGGTCTACTCATCTCCAGGCCAGCGGTCACTCTTTCAGGGATGATGTTCACATCCTGGACAGAGAGGAACGATGGTTTGAGAGAGGAGTAAAAGAGGCCATCTTTGTGAAAAGAAATTGTCCATCATTAAACAGGGGTGGAGGCCTCCGGGTTCAATTGTCCCCCTCTTACAATGCTGTGATTGCTAGTATCACTCAGCCCTCTGTGAATAGTAAACAGCCATCAGTGTGCTAATGATCCATTGTTAGGCTGATGGTCCTCCTTGACCATGTGAGCAGCTGGTTTTGGTTGTCAGCAGCAAACTGGTTTATCCACTCTGAGAAGGTGCTATTTAAGAGACTGAGCTGAATACAGCACCTCAGACTGGGGAAGTGTCTTGGATGAGAGACGAAACGTTTCTACATTTTTTTGTTGTTTTGCTTTGTTTTGTTTTTTATTTTTTTGAATGTCCAGAGGATCAAATTGAATTTTTTTGGATTTTTCTACCTGGATTATTGCGCATGCATCAGGATATTGTAAAGCAACATTTTTTTTTAACCTCCCGAGATCCTTTGTCCACATATGGGAACATTAAATTTTGGCTTTGCTGTACTTTATACTTCACCATGTTAATGTTGTTGTGTTATGCTGTAAAATAAGCCCATTGTCCCCATCTGAGGACTTAAAAAAAATAAAATTAAAAAAGTCAGTCATAACCATGTAACAAAATACAACTTCCTGTTCGAAGAGGAAGCTTTATTTATACACCTCAGGTCCATCTAATCACAAATATCTAGGAGATATGAAAACTGCATCGCAAACCAGAGCTTGGTTTCAGGAGGTTAAATGAAAACAGAAAATTATTTACCATCACTTCATGCACCTTTTTATTTTGCAAATTCAAACGATGCATTCAGTTAAAAGTACAGCTTTTCATACATTACAGAAAAAAAAAACCATGGCAATTCACAAAATGCAGCTCTGGAGCAACATAAACAAATAACTAAAATGTACTTTTAATATTTTAATTATCTTGCTCATGTCTGCAATCAAATCCTTTGACACCTTTTTATGATGCTACTCTGAGCTGCAGACCAAAGACATGTAGCGAGCAGTGAAGGTGTGGAGTACAGCTGAGATGATGCTGTCAGTTCAGGAGCTCCCTTAGACGGCTTCTAAATCTTAATTCACAAGCGGGAGCTGCTGCTGCAAAGACCGATTCCTCCTCTGTCTGTGACCTTTGACACTCTTTGCTCACAGCAGCTGAGGGAGTCCCAGCAGCTTTGGTTTGCAACAAGCAGAATGCATTAGTTTTGGACAACAAATTCAACTGGGAGGCTGTTGTAAACTCAAAATGGTGCATTAAAGATTGTAATTTGTGCTTCGATGGAAGGTTTTTTACATTAAAGTTGACATCTAACCTATTGTTCAGTGGTAGAAAATTGACTAAAAGCCTGCAGTTAGACAAACGTAAATCAAGAAAACTGTTGTATAAAATATGATGCTTATTACTTTAATTTCCAGCATTCACTTCTGGAAATGTTTAAATATCTCTAATGCCACCACTCACTGAGACGAGCTGTCTGAAAATGTAACGTTAAAAGAAAGTGCCAAACCAAAGACACCTAGTTAAAAATAATTTTGGCTCCAAACAAAAGCATCTGAAAATTAAACTGCATTTTAATAAGAATGCACGCAGCCCGATTCCTTGCAGCACATCAACCCAGCTCATGACTCGAAGTAGCTTCTCCACTAAAAGCAGATGAATCAACCTGAATGGCTCCCATTCACTGTTGGTACTGTCGTCATTATGAATACTGAGCAGCACTATAAGCTGCTTTTCTTGAGAACGTCTGCCAAATGCTGGAAATGTGAAATGCGTCATGTTTAAACTAATGTTGGATAATTCTTGACTGCATGTCAGGTTGTGTTTTTCTGGCTTTTTGTGTTTTCAGTTGCATTTCCTATTTTTTTAACACATAAGCCGAACTGATGTAGCAAACAATAATTTAAATAATTTAAATAATACGTGACAAGCCCTCCGTGAGAGGGAGAAAGTTAAAATCGGAGCTTGAGCTGTATTAAACTGCACCGGCTTCTTGCTGACAGTGGAGACTGCTCTTGAATAAATATGCTTTGGTGTCTTCCACCTTCTGTTCAGCAGGAGTGAGTGATCCTGCCTGTTTCCTCTCAGCTTCTAATATTTCAGCAGCTTTATGTTCAAATAATTTCTTCACCTCTCAAAAAATACATTTTAGCTCAAATTTGGAGACTTATACAAAATAAATGTGACAAATGCTGTCATGCACCCCAATTATTCCTGACTAAACCTGAACATCTGATGGGAAAGTGCTTCTTGTAGGCAGGATTACTTCAGCTGTTTGTGAACTGGACCCAGTGCAGCAGGTCAACCACAGTTGTGGGAATCAAGACTTGGAGAATTTATTTTCCTTGTGTCATGAGTGGCAGCTGTTTCCTCTGATGCTGCTAAAAGTGCACCTACCTGTTCATATGTCACATACACAGAGGACATTAACTTGACTTACACTGATGCTTAAACCACAAGTTTACTCCGTCCGTCCGTCCATCCATCCATCCATCCATCCACTATCTTCCACCTGTTCCAAAGTCAGATTGCAGGAGCAGTAGCTTGAGCATGGAGGCCTAGATATCTCTTTCCACAGCTACCTCTTCCAGCTCTGCTGGGAGGACACCAAAGCGTTCCTAGGTCATCCGAGAGATGTAGTCTGTCCAGTGTGTCCTGGGTTTTCCCCGGGGTCTCCTCCCAGTCGGGCATGCCCAAAGCACCTCCCTAGGGAGGTGCCCAGAGAGCATCCTTACCAGATGCCTGAACCACCTCAACTGGCTCCTCTCAATGTGGAGGAGCAGTGGTTCTACTCCCAAGTCTCCCCTAGATAAATGAACTTCTCACACTCTCTAAGGGAGAGTCCAGCCACCCTGAGGAGGAAACTCATTTCAACCTCCTGTATCCAAGATCTCATTCTTTGGTCACTACCCAGAGCTCGTGACTATAGGTGAGGGTAGGAACGTGGACTGACTGGTAAACAGAGAGCTTTGCCTTACAGCTCTGTTCCCTCTTCACCACAACGGACAAGCACAGAGTCTGCAATATTGCAGACACTGCACTAATCTATTTGTCAATCTCACGCTCCATTCTTCATTCACTCATGAACAAAACCCTGCGATACTTGAACTCCTCCACTTGAGGCATAATCTCACCCTCGACCTGAAGAGAACAATCCCTTTTCCAACTGAGGACCATGGCCTCAGATTTGGAGGTGCTAATTCTCATCTCAGCTGCTTCACACTCGGCTGCGAACTGCTCCAGTGTGAGCTGAAGATCATGGAACAATGATGCCAACAGGACCACATCATCTGCAAAGAGCAGAGACAGAATCCTGAGGCCACCTAATTAGACTCCCTCCATCCCCTGGCTGCACCAAAAAATTCTGTCCATAAAAGTTGTGAACAGAATCTGTGACAACAGGCAGCCCTGGCAGAGTCCAACTCCCACCCTGAAAGGGTCTGACTTACTACAGGCAAAGCAAACCAAACTCCCACACCGCTTGTACAGAGACCAAACTGGGTAGCAATGGGCCCCAAATCCTATACTCACGGAGCAACCCCCACAGTGTACAGTACCTTGAGGAACACAGTCGACAGTTGAATGCTTTATCCAAGTTCACAAAACACATGAAGACTGGATGGGCAAACTCCCATGACCCCCTCGAGGACCCTAGTGAGGGAAAAAAGCTGACCCAGTGTTTTACTACACTAGGACAGAACCCACATTGCTCCTCCTGGATCTGAGGTCCGACCAACGATCGGACTCGCTTCTCCAGTACCTCTGAATAGACATTACCAGGGAGGTTAAGGAGAGTGATGCCCCTATAATTGGAGCACACCCTGTAGTTCTCTTTTTAGAAAAAGGGAACCATCACCCCAGTCTGCTAATCCAGTGGCACTGCTCCCAAATTTACCACAATAAAAAAACATGGGTTGTGTGTGTATCAGGAGGTGTGTGCATCAGTAAACATTAGGGTCACTGTTGCTGTTATTTATATGGATTTCATAGAACAAATTATTTGAATTGACTTACAGTAAATGAAAGATATGCAGTAAAATTCTGTTGAAAAATGAAGTTGTGAATCTTGGAGCATTAGGATTCCGAATTTAGTCAGCTCAAGAAATATTTGTGGAAAGATCACCTGATAGGATTTCTATTTGAGCTATCTTCCTGAACTATGGTGACCAGTGACCACAAGCATCAGTCTTTACTGGCTCAATCCTGTCTCTGGATCAAATAAGTCAATTGTCTGATGACGATAAAACAAACTCGAATCAGGCTGATTTAGTTCCATCAAAAATCTGAATATGGCAACAAAATTTGTGTTTTGCAGCACAGCTTTGTTTTAGGAATGTTTGATTGGCGTGAGATACTGACCACAGATGGAAAAATACAAATATTAAATACAAACATGCAAATTAACACAATGAGAACAGTCTGCATTGATTATTGTTATGGTAATGAGATGTAGCTCAACTGAACTAAAATCTGTGAGGTTAAGATTTCCTCACTAAGGCTGCCAGGACATGACTTAACAGCACAGGATGTTTCATGCAGCATTAAGGTGTGCGATTGTGATCCTTGAACTGAGACCTGTCAAATAAGTTTTGCATGAAAATTAGTTTGTTGGTTCAAGATCACCACCTTGGTTTGCAGCAACCCTAACAAAACCATCACTGATCCTTTATGCTTTGTAGAGTTGAGCACCTATGGCTTCGTCTACTTGGTGATTATAAATGCAAAACATCTCAAAGTTTGACCTTCGTGTTCGTTGGACTCAGTCAGTTATCCTCAGGTTAATGTAAACATTCCACCTTTTTACATTTCTTTTATTTTGAGCACAGAAAGCATTACTTTCTAGAAACTTCACCATGCAGTCTGAACACATGAAGCCATGTGTGGTTGTCAATAAAGTAAAATACAAGGGAAATAAACTGAAAGTTTGGATCAGTGCATTTTGCTCCAACACTGCAGAGAGGAAAGCGAGGGAAAAACATAAATCCTGCAGTAAAATACAGGATTTGTCATTAAAGAGATGGCAATAGGTAATAATAGAGTTGCCATTCTTAGAGTAAAAGTTAAAATTCCTCCTAAATGAAATGTTCTACTTTTTTAAACAAGATTCTGGCGAGATCTGCTAAAGACGCATTTCTATCTCAGGTGTGAAAACAATGTTCTTTTTTTTAAATCTTGTTAATGACTCGACATGTTCAAATTGTGCTGTATTTTTAAAGCGTTTTCAATTCTAGTGCAGAGCTAGATTTTTTTTTCTTCATGTGAGGATTCTGATATTTCTTATTATTTTAAGGCTACGCTTTCTGCTTGTTTTACTGTTTGCACACCAGCGTGTTAGGGGGTGCAACACTTTGAGATTTTTCCTCAAATGCCCTACTTCTGGGCTTTAATTGATCTGTTGCAGCACCCAAACTAATAAGCTTCAACTGCAAGCTCACCAGTTAATCTATATTTTATGCTCGTTCTTGTTGCTGGAAAAAAAACTGCTTCTGCTGCAGACATGAAGTTTATGTTGGTGTTCAGTTCAAAAGTAGGACAGGTAAATAATAGGATGATGGGGCACAGATGGCAGAGTTATGTTAAGGGAAACAGAAAATCACCTGCAGGGTTTTTTTCTTGATCTGAATAACAGCAGTTACAACTTGCAGTATGACTGTTAAGCTTCAGCTCACAGGAAGACCTTGCAGATGAACCTCATGTGCACACAAACAGAGTGGGAGCTAGTCAAATCCTAGACCTGTGTCTTTGATGTGGCCACTGGCACTAATCATATTTGTCATCTTTTCAGTCAGAATTACAGCAGCCCTTGTTCAGGGTTGGTGTGCATTTACACTCAAGAGACACGGCTCCCAGCATCCTGACTAACTGCAGTTTGTTTCTATCAGTATATCAACTCCCTCATCAAATATTAATGATAAGGCAAACAAGAATTTGTTTTGATACTTATCACTGATTTTTGATTTTGGAATCCGATAAGTGCTCGAGTTAAGTGGTCTTTCACCCTGAGAGCTTTGGATGGCATCAGTTACGCTGACAGAAAATGTTCAGCACCCCAGATGGAGTGGTGAAAATGAAATGAAACGGCACATTTTGAAAGGCAACACAACTGCATTACAATGATTACAATATCAGATTCAATGGACAATAAAGTTGGCCAGATAAACACTCTGCTGGTCCCATATTTGTACGGTGTGGCACTTCTTTAAGAATGGATAATTTGGTGCAGAACAGTCACGGCTATTGAATTCCTTTTTGCAGCAACTCACCTTGCAGCTGTTTTAGCTGGCCTGCCGAATCTGGAAGATTGGCACTGGTTTGATGTTGACTTTTGATCAGACACATGCACAACTGGGGGAAGATCAGAAGATTCGGTTGACCACGGAAGGGCTTTTATGACACAGGCAGTCCAAAGACACATCCTGTGTGTAGACAAGCATTACCTTGATGAAAGACTATCATGGTGCTGTCTCAGGAAGCCTATGAACACAGGATGTCACTCAGCACAGTGCTGCCAGGGTTCTCAGAATCACTCCTAGAAGTGACCTGAAGTCTCACCCTGTAGCTCTTACTGTGATGCCAGGAGGAAGAGCAGTGTGTGAGACTTCACAGCATTGGCAAAGTTGGTCCTTTCTTCTTGGTGTTGCCATATGTATGCATGGTAATGCAGGCTCAGTAATTCAGTAATAACTAATTGCTAAACATGATATGATGCCACTCATCATCAGTCCATGCCTCTCAGTTACTGTATCTTGTCAAGCCTTGCCATCCATGCTCTAGTGTCAATGGCAGCTTGCATGCACTCTGTTGTTCATGGTACATGGCTATTTTAAATAGAATATCATGTTTTTGATTCATTTTTATTGATTAAAAAAGTAAGATTTTGTTTTTATACTGTAAATTAAAAATATGCAATTTTACTGGGGTGGCACAGTGGCTCAAATGGTAGAGTTGTTGCCTCTCAGCAAGAAGTTGCTAGATCAAATCCTGGCTGGGGGCTGGGGCCTTTCTGGGTGGATTTTGCATGTTTTCTCCATGCATGCCTGGGTTTTCTCCGGGTACTCCCACAGACCAAAAACATCCATGTTAGGCTGATTGGTAACTCTAAATTGTCTCTAGGTATGAGTGAGAGAGAGAATGGTTGTTTGTCTCGTTTGTCTCTCTGTGTCCCTGTGATGGACTAGAGACCTGTCCAGTGTGTACCCCACCTCTTGCACCGTGACTTCTGGATTTGTGCACCAATGACAAAGGAAGAAGCGGGCAAATATAATGGATGGATGGAGATTTTACTGCAGGGACAGCACGGTGGTGTAGTGGTTAGAGCTGCCAACTCTCAACAAGAAGGTTGCAGAATCACCTCTTGGCCTGGGGCCTTTTTGGGGGGAGTTGCTTGTAACTCAGGTTTCCCCCCACTGACTAAAAACATGCACGTTAGGTTAATTGGTAACTAAATATTCCTATTGAGGGAGTATGAATGGTAGTGGCAGCACGGTGGCACAACTGGTAGAGCTGCTGCCTCTCAGCGATCAGGTCCCTGGTTCAAACCCCGGTCCAGGGGCCTTTCTGAGTGGAGTTTGCATGTTCTCTCCGTGCATGCATGGGTTTTCTCCGAGTGCTCCGGTTTCCTCCCACAGACCAAAAACACGCATGTTAGGCTGATTGGTAACTCTGAATTGTCCCTAGGTGTGAGTGAGAGAGTGAATGGTTGTTTGTCTCGTTTGTCTCTATGTGGCCCTGTGATGGACTTGCGACCCATCCAGGGTGTACCCCGCCTCTCGCACAGTGATTGCTGGACATGGGCACCAGCGACCCCCATGACCCAAAATGGAATAAGCGGGTAAAGATAATGGATGGATGGATGGATGGATGGTAGTGTTGTGTTCATCACTGTGTGGACATGTTCAAAGTGTCCCCCGCCTTAAGAACAGTGGCTGCTGGAAACAAGCCCCAGCTCTTCATAACCTGAAAAAGTAAAGTGAGTAAACTATGGATAGATGGATGGATTTTAATCTTAATATTGCAACATCTGTACAATCCACATGCCAGTGAAAGTGCAGAACTCAACCACCTGACTGCAGGTAGGCCAGTCACGTGACTCATTACAAACTCTGTTCACTGCACATAACACTGTCCTATACTGTCTTTGTGTCCAAACACACTTTCCATTTACCAACTGACTGACAATTAAACACTCCTGCAACTGCCTGATAACACTTTGGCTCCACTAATGCCCTCTGCTACTTGTTCTATAGCACAAGCTTCTTGTAAATCAAATAATTTATATACCCATCACTGGTCAACTTGTGGACTAAATTACAATGTATGTCCAGAATGAACCTTTTTTAGTGCTTTTTTTGTTCAGTGAGTGTGCGACTTCCACACTAACAAGAAATTATGCAAAGATGTGACAGTCTATAGCCTAAATAATCAGGTTTGTGCAATCCAAAGAGTTGTGGGCTATAAAAGGAAATGATATATCCATCATGATGTTTTCTTTGGAATATATTTCTCTGGTATCTCTGCTATCAGAAGACACCAACATTTAATTCATTTTACCTCACCTCGTATGTCAGGCCACATTTTATGTGCTGCAATGAGTTTATACCTCCAATCTTTTCTAAAAAACATTTCTCGTGTTTCGGTGTTTATGTCGCCACACTGATGAAGCTTCAGCAGGTCTGCTGCTGTGTTCCTCAACTGAATTTGAATGTTTTTAGTGGAAATGTTGACAGCAGTGAGGCATGACTCAGGAAAAACTAAATAAAAAAAGACCAAAACCCCCATCGTGAGCTGACACTTGTTGGAGCTGAGAGAGTGCTTTTAAACCTTGGCTTGTATGGACAGAATGATGCAGCGATATACAGAGTGGTGTCAATGTAGCTTTTGTAGCAGGGACTTGACTCAGAAATGTGCTGCTTCACTCTGATCTCCTTACATAATATAAAAAGTATGAAAAGAAAGTTAGCCAAAGGCATGCAAGCACAACTGAACTGCCAGGCCTGAAGCCCTCCTCTGATACTTGGTGGCACCAATAAGGCAGAGACCATTTGACGGCTCTAAAAATAAGCAGGACGTGAGAACAAAGTGGTGACTGCACAAATACGTGGGAACAATGGAAAGACCTTTCTGCGTCTTATATCGGATCTGTCTAAAATGCATTGGGGGGCAAAGAATAGACCAAAGCAGTCTCTCTTGAGTCATCAGACTGAGTTGGGTTGTTTGCAGCAGTCAGCCTGCTGTTGCGATTACATAACTTTTGATTTATAGGAGTGGGCTTCCAATCTATTTCCACTCCCGCTGCCTGCCACCCTGCAATGCTCCCTTCTCTTGCCTTCCTGTTCAATTCTTGCACTTCCTGACATTTGGAGTGGTTTTCATGTAAATTGCGTGGATTAAATAACTCAGTTTTAACTGGACCTCCCTTTGAATCGGCTCTAAGGGCCTGAGCTGTAACAAGCTTAAAGCAAAGCAGAGGAAGGATCAGCAAGAAATACCAGCCTGTCAAATATAATTTCTTCCTGCCAATGATCACTGGCGTTATGCTGTGTCAACCAGGAAACTTTAAAAAATCTTCTTATAAAAGATATTCTATGTTTACTTGAAGCATCACCTCTCATATACTAAGATCATCTTATACTGAAAAATTGTGGAGTTATAGCCCAATTCATTAAAGTTTGTCCAGTGTTCAAAAAATGTTTTCTTAACAAACAGACAAAAGCATCAGTGCCGCTTTCCTGTGGAAAGCAATATATAGCTATACACACCTATCAGCTTATGCAGCACATTGTGTAAGTCTAAAGGGGGAACATGATCCCTCTCCTCTCTCAAAAATCCAATTTCTAAAATGTGCTCTTACTGATAGCAGCTATTATTCCAACTCAGCAAGGCCTGAGTGTAAAAAATGTCCCCTTTTGTCCACATCTAATTGGTTTTTATTATGTCTACCCTGCTTCATTGGCTTGTATCATCTGAAATGATTTGGATCCTCCTCGTCTGAGCTGGTAAAGCCGGCTGGAAACTGCAGTGAAAAAGAAACATAACCCCATAGCTTTTAATCCACCCACCATCCTCTGCATCACTTCAATCTGCATATGATGTGGGATGCTATTGTGTGAACTCACTGATCTGATACGAGTTGCACACACTCATGCCCACTTATCGTTTACAAAAGCTGCCAGAGCTGTAATACTGAAATCAAAGCTCTAAATAAAGAGTTTTTACACCATCAGTGCTGTTTTTACTGACTGCTCTTCTTTGTTGGTCTACATTTCAGTGAATCAAAAGTCCCTGTAAGACCCAACATGGCCTGAGGCTGCTGATACTAATGAGACGTACTTTGAGGATGACAATATCTGCTCGCCTTTCTTATTCTCTGCGCTGCTTATCTCAATAAGTGTGACAAAATGTCACATCAATGTCAGCGGGGGTTTTATGAGCTTTTGTTGCCTGCAGTTTTGTCTGAGCTCCATGCTAATTTCCTGTTTTTAATGTGGATTTATGACACACTTGACCTTTTTCATTCAGACAGAGCCAAAAGAAACATAAAGAGAGAAGATGGTAGTGTCTTTGACCTGTTTTTTTTCCCACTCTGATAATCATGCTCAGAATTTTTTTTTTTTTTTATCCTGCTTGAAAAAGCTGCCACAATTATTTTTGGCAAGCTGCTTTAAATGCACATTTTTATTGTGAGTTGAAGTTCCTTTTAGTTAAACAATTGAGTGAATGCCTTCACAGCTGGAGTTGAGTCTTTGGAAAAGCTACTACCCCAACCAATTTTAGGTGTACAGCTTTAAAAATGAAACTTACTGCCTCCCCCTTATACAAGTAGATTAACACAATTTTATATTGTGCATTCTCATTTAGTTTTCTTTGTGTTGAATGAGTCGAAAAAACGCACCACAGAAGCCCGAGCCTGACCCGGCCCGCCCATCAAGCACATAATTTTGGCCCGACCAGGCCGGGCTCTGGCTCGGATCATAAATTGCAACTCTAAAACAAGGTTAACACAAGCAAAGGACATTATTGCCCTTTTGTCTGGGGGCCATGGGTGTGCAGACTTACTGAATCTATATATACATTGGCTCATCTTTTGGAATTAAGTAGTTTAAAGTCAATACATTCTTATTTATTTATTTATTCTAGTAAAGGTGGAAGTGTGCTGCAGCAGAGTGACATCAGTAATCCAGCCCTTTATCCCTCTCGATCACAGACTTCTTATTTACTCCTGACAGTTTCAAATTGAACGTGTGATCACATTCTCCTCACTGTTCCTCAGTCATGCTCAGTTGTAGATAGGCCTGTCATGATAACAAATTTTGCTGGGCGATTAATTGTCTCAGAAATTATTGCGATAAACGATAATATTGTTTGAAATTTGACAGTAATTAATCATTGTCAAATTTAAGAAGAAATGTTTAATTTGTTTTGCATGTAGTACCTTTTTCAACCACCGGATGGCAGTATAAGACTGTTTGAACCAAAGGATAGATAGTAAGGGAGTGAGCAGTGTGTGTGTCCCTTTTAGAAAAATGGGAGAGAGGCCCCTTGACATGACATGGGCAGTCTCTCTTCAGTTCTCAAAGTGGTGGACGCTCGGTGTGGTATGAGCTCTTTAGCATAGCATTTTTCACACAAAGCTTTTAATAAAAATCAGTAAACAATTTCTCAGCTTTTTTTTTTTTTTTTGCAGAGAAAACTTTTTACACTAAGGCCCGGGTTTCAACCGTGAATTTTGGAGCTTCGACAAGACGGAGGTTTTTTCCTGAGGTTGGCCTGTTGGCTTAACTTGTAACTTAACTTCTCAGCTTTGTTGCTTTTAACGATCCAAAAACGCGATTGTGGACAATTAAAGCATATTTTAAAGAGAAAAGAGAAAGGGAGGGGTCAGTGAAGAGCACCCGAGTTGAGCTTTTTGTCATCCAGTGTCTTCAAAAAGAGAGAGACACGAAGAAATGATAAAGCCGATAAATGAAAATGAGGTTGATAATTTTCATTTATCATGCGATTAATTGATTTATTGTTTATTGCAACAACCTAGTTGTAGAGCTGACTAGATGTGCGCTGCAGGAAAAGGGAGTTATTTTTCTAATCTCATTTCTATCCACGTTTTTCCCTCCTAACATCTCACTTTTCCTTCCTTGCAGCCTTTAAGAACCATCAATAGCTGACCCTGACATTGTTGTATTTTCTGGGAGCCCTCCATCCTCTGTAGGTGGACTGAGCAGTCCATTAGTTAGGGGCTGAAGATAAAACAGACAGCAGACTTGAGGTTGGATTAGCAGCACAGAGGGGATAAGGGATGGATTAATCAAGTCCAGTGTGTTTCTTTAGGTGACAGTAACCGATGACTCTGTCATTATTGTCAGATGAGATGAGAGGAAAGACTTGCCTGCAGGGTAAATATCTGTTTGCTTGAAAAACTAAATACCAACAGCAAAAATATCTCACAAAAATGTATTTTTGTCAATTTGATTGACCAGTTTTGTCAATTGTATAGTTTGGATTTTTTAAAGTCAAGTTTTGAAGAAACAATAAGAACAGATAATAGTTTTCCTGTTTAAGTTTTAACAATGTTCAGTCAGGTCATCTGGAAGGTTTCTTTTATTATTATTATTTTTATTTTTGCTGAGACGTTTCATCTTTCATCCGAAGGACTTCTTAAGACTGAGGAGCCACAAACAACCTGGAGTCCCACAAATACCACACTCCCATAGTGAAAAAAAACAGTTTGCTGGTGATAAGATGTTTTCTGGGACCCACCCTCTCCCCCGTCATCTCCTCTGAGGCAGTCATGCCAAAATGGTTTAAAACACGAAAAGTTCATGCTCAATAATCCAGGTACAAATCCAAACGGACTGTATTGTATGCAACACCAAACGCTTTCTGTGTCGTTGCAAAGATGTGCAGCGTGACAGTGACAGGTGGTGGCTGCCCTGATGGTGAAGAAAGCACCCAACTAGCTCATCAAACTTGCTAGAATCCATTTGAAAATATTCAAAATGTTTCTCGCTGTCCATCTAATTCATGTCCTTCACCAATGTATTAAATTCCCCTTCTTCATCCCTGGTCTGGTTTAATGGGCTTTTTTTTTTTTTTTTTAGAGGCAAGCGATCTCTTCCTCCTCGTCCGTTTACGGCGCCATGACTGAAATTGTGAGAAATAAAGGAATCAAGAGAATTAAAATCTGAATGCTTAGGCCCGATGTGGCTAATGGGGGGGGGGGGGGGGGTCTGGAGATTTCCCAGTGGGCCAGTCTGATGTGTGGGCTGCAGGGCCAGTGCTCCCTGTTTTTTTTTTCTTTTTATTAAGAACATATAAGCACAGAACACCACTGCCGCTGCTCCCTGACTCTACCCATGGTCGCTGGCAGCTCTTTTTTTTTTCATGAGTTGGGTCCGTGACATGACCTATCAATCAATCAATCCAATAGACGTGTCAGCAAATGACCAATCGGTGACCTCAATTTGTCCCGAAGATAAACGCTCCTTACCTGCAGGGCTGGGCTGCAGCCCATCAGGGTGTACATTCTGTATGAAATCACAACCGTCTGCGGACAGTACGCGCAGAATCCACGCGGCTCACGGAGTACACACAGTATGCCCAAGTATGTGGGGGCTTTAGTCTGGTAAACCTGATGATTAGCTAAGCATTCAAAGCATATACCGGTAGTACTCTTTGTAATGGGGTCTTTACAGCAATAATATGATGTCTGCTGGAGCAGTGGTTCTCAAACTGTGATACAAATACCACTGGTAGTACATAAAATCTAATAGTAGGCAGAAGAAAATTCTGAATCATATGTACTGATTTTACAACCTTAATTAAATATTAAGCTGAAGGGAGTGGCGGCACAGAGGTTAGAGAAGGTGGGCCTGTGATCGAAAGATCGCTGGTTCAAGCCCCAGTACCGACAACATCGAAAATGTGGGTGGGGTAGGTGAAGCACCCACACCTGCCCAAACCCTCATTCGTCCCACTCTGGGCCCTTGAGCAAGGCCCTTAACCCCCATCATCTGCTCCTCTGGGTGTCCTAGATAGCAGCTCTCTGTTCCACACAGAAGGCTGTGGTAGCTCGGTGGTCTGTGGTTGTGTCAGGAAGGGCATCCGGCGTAAAAATAACTGCCAAGTCTTCGTGCGACTTAGTTCACTGTGGCGACCCCTAACGCAGGGAGCAGCTGAAAGAAGAAAAACATTTTTTTGAATATTAAGCTGAACTGTGATGTAAAGCTGGAAGTAGAGCTAGTCAAAACAATTATAGCTATTTATGATCCTGGATGGCTGCACAGTGGAGTGGTTGTTAAAGCTGCTGCTTCTCAGCAAGCAGGTTACCCTGGTTCAAATCCTGGTCCGGGGACCTTTCTAGGTGGAGTTTGCTTGTTATTTCCGTGCATGTGTGGGTTTTCTCCGGGTACTCCAGTTTCCTCCCACAGACCAAAAATAATAATAATTTGTCTCTATGTGGCCCTGTGATGGACTTGCGACCTGTCCAGGGTGTCCCCCACCTCTCTCACAGTGATAGCTGAATATGGGCACCAGTGACCCCGTGACCCGAAAAGAAAGAAGCGGGCAAAGATAATGGATGAATGGATGGATGATACTGGATCAAATTACAAACTACTTGAAACAAAACTCCAGTGGAAAATATTTTGAGACAACCTGCAGAAACAGTAGTGGAAAATGGTTAACCATTGTGCTGGTGGCTACATGAGCAAAAACATGGAAGTCTTTATAAGACCTACTAACAACAAAAAGTGAAAAACATCAAGGAAATGTAATTCAGGTTATCTCAAAATATTGTATTTATCTGGTGTGGAGCAGAAAAGGAGCACATTGAAAACAAATATATAAACACAACACTTTTGTTTTTGCTCCCATTTGTCATGAGCTGGACTCAAAGATCTAAGGCACTATGTACACTATAGGCTTGGAAAAATGGTTGGATGTACTGCCAAATTCCCTAAACAGGAAAATCCCTGCAGTCAGTATGCCAATTGCACATTCCTTGAAAACTTGGTTATCTGAGGCATTGTGCTGTGTGGTAAAACTACACATTTCAAAGTGGCCTTTTATTGTGGTCAGCCTAAAGGCACACCTGTGCACTAATCATGCGGTCTAATCATCATCTTGATATGCCACACCTGTGAGGTGGATGGATTATCTTGGCAAAGGAGAAGCGTTCACTAACACATATGTACACAAATTCGTGAACAATATTTTTAGAGAAAAGGGCCTACGAAAAATGGGAACAAAAACAAGTGTTGCATTAATATATTTGTTCCCTATAAGTTGGGCTGTTCGCTGCAGTGAATTCATGAAACCTTTGCAACTTAAATCACAACCTCCAGAATAAAATGTTTAAACTTACATTTACTCAATTTGAACATATTTTTATTAGAGCAATGATTGAAATGCTCCATTTGACTTAAAACCAGTCCCATTTAAGCAATGATTTAACATCAAAATTAATATAAGACCTGCTAAAAGTAATCAGTACTTTACTTCCTCTTGTTTATTCACTGTGAAAGTCTAACAGACTGCCTCCGTACACTTACATAGACACACAGCACCCTAATGTTGCCCGTCTTTGTTTGTGTCCTTGCTGTGGAAGGAGAAACATAAAGCCCACCCGCAGCCTGCTGGCAGGAAGTGTCTCTGACAGTCCTGCACTCGGTTGGTGTCCTGGCTTCGTGCCCGGCCTTGGTCCACTGTGATGTTGTGGGCAGCAGGTCGAGAGCTTGGCTGAACTTCACGTTGCCTGTAAGCTGCTTCTGCAGCACGTCGGCCAACAGCTGAGGACAAAGACAGGAGCCTGATCAGATCCAAGGTGTTCTTTCTGCGTACTCAGCAAGTCCACATGTCCTCGAGAAAGTATCTTCAATGGGTTTTGTTGTATGAACTTCCTGACTTACTCTGAAAGTGATTCCCTTGTGTGCCATGTTTTGTTTTACCTCCTCTGTTTATTTCCCTGCACTGTGATAGCTTCAGTATTCAAGCATCTGTTCTGTGGCCAAACATTTCCCAAGCCAAGTTTGTTTGTATCATTAGGTCGTCAGCCTCTTCCCTGTGTATTTGTTTTCCTTCTGTCGGCTGTGAACTCACAGTGTCCTCCCTGAACAAAAAAACTTCCCATCTAATGATGAACCAGCCTTCTATTTGTCCATTTCCAATTGTGTTGTGTTTCCCAGACTTCCCTGTGTGCAAGTTTGATCATCTGCTGAAACAATATGAGGATGTAATCATTTTAAAAGTCCCACATATAATTGTGCTCAGAGCAGTCTGGCTTCTCTCAGTGGACTTGTGCTGTTTATTACAAATAATGCCAGTGAAAACAGTTGGTGTCACATTTAAGACAGTTTGTCAGAGTTCAGGGTTTATTCATGTCATTATACACTGACAAGTTAAGTGGGCATCACAGGAAACCTGTTGTTTGAAACACAACTTGGCAATCTATGGATTTCTTGATTTTATTTGTTCATTTAGGCTTAAATTGTAGCTTGACACTAATATAAGCCTGTGTGTGTTTGTGTTGGTCAGTGGAGATGGGAGTTTATATTCTTTCCCTTCTATTTCTGAGTGAGGCATACAGCAAAGACCTGTCTCAATGGTACAGAATCCACCTAACGTAGATGCTGATCCATTATTTTTAAAACCAAAACACGGAGGCCATACAACTCACAGTAGCTGTGAAGCATCTTTCAAAAATGGGACAAATTTAAAAAAAGGATTCAACAAAGTTAAGTCAAGTCCTCTGGATGGTTTCTTGCATGAACTTTGGTGGGAAAAAAAGGATTGTTTGTAGGTATGCTAGACAACTTGATTCCATTTGTTTAAATAATCCCAATAATGAACTGTCCTGTGTGCATGCTCAATAAGGTAGATAAATCCAACAAGGTTAAGTCAGGTCCTCTGGACGGATTCTTTTTGGTTGAAATGTTTTGTATTTTATCCAAAAGACTTAAGTCTGACACCGTCTTAAAGTATGTTATACTCCGGCGCCATTGTTATGGAAAGAAATATGGCATTGGCCCGCGCATGCGTGAAATATACACCTGTAATGCGCATGTGCTTTCACACCTCTCTGGGACTTTTCACACATTCAGCGGGTGGTCCAGCAGAAAACCTTCACTCTCTGAGGTGGGTTGAGAAACCTCTGGATTCAAAGATACTGGTGTCATGTAAATGAACAGCAAAGAGAAAGGTGCGGTATAACTCAAAATGAGTGCCGTATAAACGACCCCCTATATTCATTCATTCATTTTTTTTTTTATTCAACCTTTATTTATACAAATAAATCACAATGACCCTCGAGGACTCATTTACAAGTGAGACCTGTTTAGGCAGATAAAATAATCAGAATCAGAATAAATTTGATTGTCATTGCACCGAGATACAAGGAGAATGTGTATGTACAGTCGTCCAAAAGATGGGCGGAGTGCACGAAGCTGCAACTATAAAAAGCACGGCCTTCGTTATTCTTATTCAGAATAATATTTTGCTTAGATGAGAAAGGGAAAGAAAACATGATGAGAGACGGTATAAAAAAAAGATCTCTCACGCCGTGTCCTAGACAGGGCACGATTTGGGGCATTAAAAAAACTACCACAGCAAAGCAACATAAACAGACGTTATACATTTACATATAGGCCGGTGAAGACATTGAATTTTTAAGGGAAAGTCGTAGCATAGTCCAGAGGCCCCACCCCCATTGTCCAGATAAGAGATGTTATTCATTATCAACTCGGTTGAGGCTCTGTCACATGTCCACGGCCTTGGGGAAGAGAGGGGTGAGGAGACAGACCAAGCATCTTTGCTATTTTCAAAACATTCCAGGAGGAGTTGAGATAAGTTCACCATCAAGGCCACAGTTTGGGTCAAGCAGAACTCACGAATTGCTGTTTTCTGCCTTTTAAAGTCTTGCTGGTATATATTCCTCTGATGGAAACTCCAAACAGCCAAATTGTTCCTTTACGCCAAAAGTCGAGCTCACAGCTTCTCCAAGATTATTTCCACCTTCATGTGTGTTGCTAGAAAGTCCGCAGTCCTGATAACAGCTGCTCCAGCTCCCTGCTGCAGCTCCACAAATTCAGTCTGAGCACTGTCGAGTTTCGACACATCCACACAAATTTATAGACAATCCAGAATTCACCAGCCAAACAGCAAAAAAACAGTTGTCATCATGAATCCAATTTGTTTCCGTCGAAGTAAGAGGGTCCTCCTTACCCTGACTCCTGTCGGAAGAAGTTGATAAATTTTGTTGAGAGACCAGCCAAACCTTTGAGTTAGGTGGTATGCAGAGAAAAAAAAAGAGGCTTTGTAAGGGTTCACAGGACGAAAAAGTGCAAGCAGGGAAGCGGGTGGGGGGGTGGGGGGGAGCCCAGGGAGACACGTCTGGTTTCACCAGAGGACAGAGAGAGAGAGAGAGAGAAAAAAAAAAGTGACAACATGTATAGGATTTGGAGGCAAAAAAAAAAAAAAAAAATCCTAAAAGACTCTCATTCCATGGCCGAGGAAAGATAGCCTGAAATTGAAAAAACACCCTGCACATAAGCACATAGTGACACAGACATTCCCCAGGAGAGAAGAGACGACAAGGGCAGTGAGTGTGTCCAAGGACACTCCAGAGGCACTGTAGGAGTTCTGATAAGAATGGTATAATCAGCCAGTTTCCTCTGGTGAAATCCGTAGTCACTCTTGAGGGTGCCGAGGTCGACCTAGGACAGCACCAGAGAGAATCCAAGAGTCCTGAAATGATAACTCAATATTTATTCAGCCGGGTCCCTCTGATAAATCCGCAGACTTCTTCAGTGGGAGAGGGAAGGGGGCAGAGTGTCGATTTACAGGGCCTCCAGGTGAATTGAGATAAGGTGACCTGTCAAGACCAGCCAGGGAGCAGGATTCAGATAGCATTTGTTTTAGGGACAGGCAGAACTTTACTGATTTATATCAGCCTTGAGTCTTCGCTGGTCCTCATGGAGATCCCGAAATGTCCAAATTAAGTGGACACATTGCTGATCTGTGCCTGAGAGAATTCCCCGAGATCTGATCCAACCTGCCAGCGAATCCTAGGGCCCGCAAGTGGCCTGTGATTCTCATAGATTGTGTAATCTTGCAGGGTTTCAGTCTGAAGAAGTCTTTTGGATTAAAAACAAATGAAACGTTTCAACAAAGAAGAATCTGTCCAGATGACCTAACTTAACCTTATTAGACCAATAACAAATTATTGAAAATGCTTGACTGACTTATACAGTCAGTTAAACAAGAAGGGTTCATCATAAAACATAAAGTATTAACCACACTTCAGATTAACAATGAAAAAACTAACAACCAATGAAAATATTGGAATGATGTCAACTACATTAATCAATAAAAGCCAAGCATTCGTTAATAAAATGCATGTAGCCCATTGCTTTTCACACCCGAGTTCTGACCAAGATCATCTAAAGTTGAAAAACGATAGAGCTGTAATCATTTGGGCAAATCTTTAAAGTAAAATGGGAAACTTAAAGAAATATTTGAGATGTTCGGCTTGCGAATAACTCTCAGCTTCTACCACATCAAGTTTGACCTCAATACCTGTAAAGCAGAGTTCAAGCCATTCTGTTGCGTCGTTTGATTAGCTGTGGCCATGCTAAACTGGACTGACTCCAAAAGTTAGTCAGTTGTAGATGTCCATTCAATGATTGTTTTCTGTTTTATTAAAATTCAACAACAGGTGCATGACTTTTTTGTTACTGGAAAGGCACCCAAATCAGACATGAGCAAAAACATCACTTCACCTTCAGTGGTAGATGATGATAAAATGTGCCTGATAATGTCAGTGCTGACTGCACATCATCTATGATGCAGATTACTTGAACTTTAACAATGAGTACTGTGGTTTTGTAAGCTGCTTGCCTTGAGGAGCAGATGGTTCCAGGAAAATTATTAAAATTAATACAAATTATCTACATTTACAGAAGAGGGCAGGAGTCACAGTTTCTCACAATAAACTAAAAGGAAAAACTGAGAGTTCACCAGATCAGATGTTCAATTGTTGAATGAATCAGATTCATGGAAAATAAGAATCTGTAATCAACACCCATTTGCGTCCAGTTCTTCTGCTAACTCTAATCTTTGATTTTAATGCTCTGGAGCTGGCGAGAAACAGACAAACTCACTGAAGTCCCTTTGGGTTTAATATCAAGCTCGTTGCTGTAATAAAGGAGGGGGCTTGTATTGCCATTGGCAAGATCTTCACTGTTTCATGCTTTATACCTGATAAGCATTTTTCATTTCCTATGTGTGCATGGAGAATCATAAACACAAACTACAGTTGTGTATGTGTGTGGATGTTTTATCATTTGATGCTTCCATGCTCTTGATAAAGGTTCTTGTGCAGAGAAATGAAAGTGTTCATTGTGAGCTTTCACATATGTCATACACACAAATCCACTGTTGGGTTTGTGAGTCAGCATGTGAAAGAGGAACATGGGGTAAGGGTGAGATCACAGTGTGTTACTGCACCGATCAAATACTTTTCACATCAAATAGCCGATCTTATTGATTGTGTTGTTTTAGCACTGGAGTGTGTTTCCCAGAGCCGCTGCTTGTTGCTTCCTGCAGCTGCTCACCTCATTCATTTCATTTCTGCCAACTTCAGCTTTATGGAGGCACAGGTCTGCGACTCATTTCCACCTGCACCTTTAATTTGCTGCCTCAGCTTGTTCAGATCTCGAAGCTTTTGATTGATGGATGATTTCAGAGGCTGCGTGCTAGCTTTTAGCTGCGTGTTCGTATAAATCATTTGAGTGCTGTCACATGCAACAACCGATCAATTCACTTGGCTTCATTTTTTTCTTTCTTCAAAGCAAATCTCCACCTTAATAGCTCCCTCTTTCTAGTCTCAGTTTTTCTTTTCGCCTTGTTCGTTATAATATCCACGTAATATTCAGTCTGTTTATTCACATATTGATTTAACTTTAGGAGTGTGTTGTAGAAAAAAACAAAAAACTGCTGTGATTTAATTGGCTAACCAGCAGGGGGATTCTTCACTGTGTAGTTTTAATTTAATTATTGAATTAATTAAAAGTCATTTCTTGATGGAGTGCAGATTTCATGTCAGAGTTCAAGACTAATCTTGTGTTGAGAAATGACAGAGTTGTAATAGTTTGGTCACACCTTTCAATGGACTTTACGACCTCATGCGATATGGTTGGATCAGGCAAGATGTGAACATATCATGTGAATGACTCTCAGCTACTATCACATCAACATTTAGCTCGGTATCATTGATTGAAAATTAGACATTTTTGCATTGGCTAATATAAGTTAGCTGTGGCGGCCATTTCATTTGAATTAACCCCAAAAGTTAATCATTTGTAGATGCATATACAATGACTAGTTTCTGAAAATTTCACCTAAAACCACCCAGTAGATCATAAATTATTTTGCTAACAGACAGGGTTGACTCTAAAAGTTAATAAAGTTTTAGACAAAGATATTTCTTAGATTCTAGTTCCTTGAGCATAACACTCAGCTACAATCAAACCATATTTCACCGCATTATCTGTAATTTGGCTGAGTTATATACATTTCTGTGTTTTCCTATGTCACTTGGTTATGGCAGCCTCCATGAAAGAAATTGTTACAGTTAGTTATTCAGCTGTAGACGTTCATCCAATAATTACTTTATTTATTTTCTGTTTCTCTGTCATAAAATCCATCTAATGTTTCATGAGATATTTTAGTCATAGCCAAATGAATGCACACAAACACACACACGCGCGCGCACGCGCACGCACGCACACACACCCACACACACATATACAAAAGATATTTTGCTCTTTTGCCTCTGGCAGAGGGTGATGATAAGTTGCTCTCGTCAAAGCACACAAACCTCTTTCTTCATATTCAGGCACTAATCAATAATTCAACATTTGATTGAAGATGCCTGCACAGTCAGGCTGAGCCACAGTGACTCTGATAGTTGCACAGTCGTCTGTATTCGTTGGAAAAAAAAAACTTAAACACAATATTTGTGTTTACTGAAAGCTCGGTCACATCTCTTGGTTCCACTGCTGTCGCTGGGTATTTATGCACCATGTGTCCCCCTGACGTTGGCAGAAAGCTGCTGGGTTTATTCATGCGATGCAGTGATGTGTGCAGAGCTGCAGAGATATTCAACATTCCCTTTCAGGAGGCGCTGACCCTCAGCATTAAAGGCCACAGTCCATCTCTGGAGTAAAGAGTCGGCTTCTCGCCATAACACGACCGACACTGACCCAGAAACAGGGAGCCAACTGTGGCTGGCTGTGATTTTACTCTTTTTCTCTTTATTGTTGTAGGAAAGGTCAAATTTTATCTTTGGAGTTTGTCCATTTTCTCCCCATCTCTGAAGGCTTGATGGGATCTATAAAATTGATGGATGGTGAATCTGAGAATGGAGAGACGCTCTAAGATGAACATCTTGGCAGTGGTGTGTAATTTATACTTCTACATTTGCTCTGCTCCCTATCAACATAATGTCGTAATAATTTAAAGTATTTTTCATCCGCTGTTAAGTTGGTTTTGCTGTAGCACAAATTTTCTCACTTGGGAGTCTTAAATATCTGCAAATAAATGTTGTAATTTAGCAGATTCTGTTTGGTTCTTTGTTTTGAGTTTTGATTTAATTCAAGATAAAGTAAGTGTTCAAAGCAGAACTGAGTAATTAAAACATAAATGATTTATTTGTCAGTAATTATTTTGTAAAACACATCTCAAATGTTTTGTACAGTAATACATATAGAAAAAGTAAGGAGCCTTTCTCTGAAGGTCTTGTGAAGGAAATACAGTGGTGCTTGAAAGTTTATGAACCCTTCAGAATTTTCTATGTTTCTGCATAAATATGAGCTAAAACACAACACAAGTCCTAAAAGTAGATCAATCAGTTAAACAAATGAGACAAAAATATTATACTTGGACATTTATTTATTGAGGAAAATGATCCAATTTTACATGTTTGTGAGTTGTAAAAGTATGTGAACCTGCAGGATTAGCAGTTAATTTGAATGTGAAGTCAGATGTTTTCAATCAATGTGATGATGATCAGGTGTGAGTGGACACTGTTTGATTTAAAGAACATGGATCTATCAAAGTCTGCTCGTCACAACATGTTTGTGGAAGTGGATCATGGCAGGAACAAAGGAGATTTCTGAGGAGCTCAGAAAAAGAGTTGTTGATGCTCATCATGCATTTTAATGCAGTTTTGGTTTAAAAAGGGAGATTTGTTGTTTGTTCGCTTTTCTTTTTGATGCTGTAGATGTGTCTTCTGCTTGGCTGCTTTCACATCAGCAGCTTGTCTACTGATAAATGCAGGTAAATCCATAACTGCAAATAAGTCAAACGGTAAATATGAATTACCAAAGTCCATTCCATTTAAAATTGCCCACATCGTTAAAACAAACCCCGGAACAAAATGATCTATAGAAAGATAATTTATTGTTATTTAAATGTTTTTTTTTGTAATGAACTAGTTTTTAGGAGGAATTATTATTATTTTTTTTGTGTTCACACTGGTTTTTCTGAAAACAGTCTTATGGAAGCAGATATTCCATTAAATGATACAACAGATGCTTGGCTTTTCACGAGGTGCGATGTTATGTTATGCTATATTGTTTTGTTATGTTGTTGTGTTATATTTGTGTTATGTGTAATGTTTGTTACGTATAGTATGTTATGTTTGGCATGTTATATTGTTTTGTTTTGTTATATTTTATGTTATATTGTATGTCATGTTATGTTTGCTGTACATAGTATGTTATGCTGCTCTGTATGTTATGTTTATGTTAGTTATGTTATGTTAATGTTATTTTATGTTATAATATGTTATGTTTATGTTTGTTATGTTTATGTTCTGTTATACTGTGTCCCCAGTTTTTTTAATTTTATTTTGATCATTTTTAGTTTAATATTGTCCCAGAATAAATTAAATCAACAATAACTTAATAAAATCAGCATAAATAGTAATAGAATGTACTCATATAGTGCCTGTCTATCTTATTAAGGTATTCAAAGTGCTTTACAACACAACCTGTGACCTCATTTACCCATTCATACAGCACTCTACTAGATCTATACACGTATCAGGGCTTTATCACATTCATACACCAATGGGACACATTGGCGGCAATGAGGGGTTTGGTGTCTTGCCCAGGGACACGTTCTGCTGGTGGAATCGAACCCCCAACTCTTGCATTGGAGGACGACTGCTCTAACCACTCAAACACAGCTTCCCTCCTCCATATATACAATGCATAAATTCAAACTCATCATAAATACAATCAATCTAAAGTGACAATCTACAACTCTTAACACTGTACAGCAGAACAACTGCAGCCCTGGAGGACATTAACTGAGTTTACCGGTACCTTTTCAAATAAAAAGCCACTGCAGAGAAAGCAAAGAAGGAAGACGTTTTATATATAATTACGTTAACCCCAGTAAAAACATTATAATTCATTCTTTTTTTTAATTTAGCTGCAATGATTTTCAATAAGCAACATAATGCAAGAAGTGAGAGGCTAGCCCACGGCTGCTGCAGTCCTGGGCTCTTGTTTATGTTGACACTGTTATAAGAAGAAAAGCTGTGTAATCTTCCACACATTCGCAGTTGTCTCAGTATTTACTTGGAGCAAATATGGTGTCCTGCCCACAACCAAAATAAATGTTTTTTTAGTGTTTGTTTTTAGTCTCCAGAGTTCCCCCAAGCTGTCTTCCTTCTTCCTCCATGAGTCTTCCTTCGGAGCCCGCCTGGGTACTGCTTATCCTTCTCTAAAGGCCTCTCCTTTCTTTATTTACTCCCTCATCATTCCCTCATTCCCCACAGGTCAGTCTGTGGGGGAAAGACAGACTCTTCTAACTTCATTTTTTTACCCGTTCTCACATTTTTTCTTTCCGTTTTTCTTGAAACTCTCCATCTTTTCTTCCTGCTCCCACACTCCTGTCTTCTCCTCTGAACCATTACTAAGTCAGTCCCAGGTCTTCTCTGTATCACTTTGGTTTTCTTCATGCTTCCACTGAGTCATAGTGAGTCACCTGCTGTCGTTCAAACCTGAGGCGGTGGGACAGTCCAGCCTACACACGCAGAAATAGTGAAGCACAAACACATTACTCATCCAGCCTTAGGCTAGTTTGAAAAAAAAAAAAAAAACACCTTAATTCACTTCACCACAAAGAAAAAAGTTAGAGCACAGACAGTCATGTCGTGTAAGGTCAGAACGAGGAGCAACATGAGCTGGAGAAACAGCAGAAGGATGAAAACACTTGCTGACCCTAATGTACGCACAGTTAATTCTAGATGTATTTGGATAAGATTTACTTTATTCTTTTGTTACACATGCACAAATGGATAATTGAAAATTATTGTCCTCAGACTAATGGATAAGCTAGAAACTATTAGTTTATTTTACCTTATTGCTAATACTGTGTGTTCAACACACTTTCTTCTGCTGGCAAAGGAAATGTGCAGCCTGTGAGTTTTCTTTTCCAGCAGGAAGTCTGAAGTGGACAGGAAATCAAAATTATAATGATTGCCACAACTTTTTTCCATGTTTGTAAAATAAGGTCCAACACTGTGTCATGGCAGTCAGGAGCACTTTATTGTCCGTCTGTCCAGTCCACCAGCAGCCCGTAAACAGATGGGCTCACTTTTTGCAACACACACATGAATTTTTGCATGCAGAGGAGTTATGACACAAAAATTAAAAACTCATCCATCTCACGCATCACATCAACTGCACTGTTCATGTTCAGTGCTTTTTTTGTGCTGAAATGTTTGCTCCACAGAAACAAAATGGTTTATCTTTGTTTTCACCTTCTTCTAGGGTGCAACATTTGTTCTGGCAGTGTCAGGCTGTTGAAATCTCACTGACAAAACCTACTGATGTTACTTCTTTTATAATTCTAGTAACTCTACTGAGTTTCGATGCTACTCAGTTTGAATGTACAGTAGTCCCTTGCTACTTCACGGTTCAACTTTTGCAGACTTGCTATATCTCGGCTTGTCAACTCACATTAACATACAGTATATAGTAAAAAAATTGTACAGGACACATGATTGTCAAATTTAATATTACTCGTGATTGGGACAGTACTGGATACAGTACTGTACAGTCAAAAGTTAATGAAAAATAAAATACTTGGGACAGGCACTGCCAATTTGTAGTTTTTTCTCAATACAACTACACTGTATTCCCGCTCATAACTACATTTCCCAGAAGCCAACATGGCACTGCTCAGAAGCCTGGTTTCCTTCTGCTGAAATACTAGAGGGAAAGTTTTGATCTGATAGAGGCAAAGTTTGACGCCTATTACAGTGATTTCAGCGCCCAGTGGTTGTGGAGAGCCACATGGAACCCACTGAACCCGATTAGAACCAGAACCCCAAACTCATTGGTGAATCTTGAGAGTTAGTAGCCGGCCCATGAGGACTTCCGAGTGGGATGCATGCCGCCAAAGGTCTGGCACTCCATCCGGATCTCACCGGGACTTTTTTCATCTTTCAGGTCGGACCGGAACCGAGCCGCTCCTGTTCTGCAGAGCCTGGTAAGTAGAATTTAGTAGCTACATATACCGTACCGTATGTATGTTGTTAAAATGGTGTAGGTTTAAGAACTTAGAACATTGCAAGAGTGTGGGAAGGGTTTCTAAAGCCTTATATATATATATAAATACTAAAATAAATATAACGTTGCTATTGGCGGGGGCGGGGTTGGAACCTAACACCTGCAATAAATGAGAGACTACTGTATTAGGTTTACTGTTGTCTTGTTCTTCTCTCCACTGTCCTGCATTCTTTCTTGTCAGTTTCTATGATCGAGCAGCTTGTTTGCTTTTCTGCCCTAAAAACAAAACAAAGCTTGTGTTTTGGGTACTGTTCTAGTCCAAGTTTTTCTTTGTTTGGGCTCTTTGGATGATAAGCAAACAGTAAATGAGATAACTCAGAACCATTTTGCAATATTCTATTATTGCAAATATTATTTCATATTATATAGCATATAACGTACTTGAAATTATTTCCTGAAAAAAACGGTCTAAATTTTGGGAATTTATAGAAAACAGAGCAAAGTTCTCAGAGGAAACCTTTGCTGCTGAAACAACCAGAAAACAAATTAACTTTGATAAAGTTCTCAACATTTTACAACTGCAATTATCGTTGTCATTTATTTCCTGTAACACTGACCTGTCTCTTTGATTATATTTAATATGAAATTAAGTCGTCATAAACTTGTGTTTTTATAAGTTCTCATCGTTAATTTTGTCAGGTCTTCATAAAATATCTAACATTTTTATCAAAACACAACAAGGATACAGTTCCACAACATTTGTCTTTACATTGTGTTTAGAACACTTTGAAAACATTTCCTGGAGTGTATGAGAATCACTCTGCACTCTTCTTATCTGCAGTTTGAGATGTTAGAAATTGTTAAATTGACACAAATTATTATAAAGGATCTTTGAAGAGTCCTTAAAGTACTATTAAACATGACAGACTGGCAAATGTAATATATATATATATATATATATATATATATAATTCAATGTTTTATATGTAAACCTTTTACAATTTATGTGTAACTGGCTCAAATTATTTAAAAACCGCAACATAAATGTAAATATTTGCATTTACATCACCGTTTATGGGACGGTCTATGATGTGAACACTGTCGATGCAGTGTGTGTATATGCATGCACCATGATCAGTTTAATTGTGTATATGCATGCGCCATGATCAGTTTAATTGATCAATAATATTTTGTTTTTACTTTACTGTCATTGTAATCTGAATAACATGTTATTATAATGCCGTAGTTCACTGGCGCCAGTAGTAGTTGGCCAGATGCACTAATGAATACTGTTTGATTTGAAGTTAAAGTCATAATAGTTTTCAAAATACTTTTTTTAAAATAATTTATCTAAAAAAATATTGTGCTACAAAAAGCCTAGCAAATTATTGTTGCAATGATCAAATTCCGCAGAGTCAGGTTCGGTTGCCAACAAACAACCAATCATTTAATTCCATTTAAATGCACCCTCCTGACAGTCTTAGCTCATGGTACTGTCAGTAAAATAATCCCTGATGTAAACAAGGCCAGAGGAAGAACAATGAAATCAGAGATACAGAACTGAAATCAAAATATAAAGTTCTTGTAAATGAACACGGTGACTAAAAGTTGTGAGTATGAGAGTTGAAAGAAGTCAGATATGTTTGAGGGAGAAACTCAAGTGGTGGAGCGCAATAACACAAAAGTTGGGTCGAAGCTCATATGCAAATAAACTGTGCAGAGACATTCTGAACTCTTAACAGGAGAATATCCATAACTGAATACCAATTTTATCTGTAAACAAAGGCAGGGGATATTTTTTGGGGAGAGTTAAATTCTAACAAATATTTGAACAATGTTTTATAATCCCAAGGTTTTGATTGGAATGTTAACCAAATAAAAATTGGTCTTTCAAAAAGTGCAAAAGTTTTTAACCAATTTTAAACAATTCGTTGGGCAGTTTGTACATATAATATGGAAAAGCTGAAAAAACAACAAATATCAGCTATTTTGTCACTTTGTGTTGTTCTATATGTGCTTTAATGGTGACTTGATAACCAACTTTTAATGCTGTTCCCTCATACCACTAGCTAGTTTTTATTGCTGCTCTTTCAGTGATGAATGACTTAAAAGTTTTGAGCTGTAACAGAATAAAAAAAAAAAGCATCTTTCTTTCCAAAGGTGGAACAAAACCACTGATACAGCACTATTTCCCACCTGACTTGGAGCAATGCATATTAAAGTATGAAAATGTTCTGCTGCTTGCAGCTTTAACACGAGGAACAGAGTGTACACCCCAGGACCATGACTGATTTCATAAAGATTTTGAAGGTAAGCAAGTCTTTCAATTTGACGAATGAGTGTAAAGTCCTGAAGCTGCTGTGCCCTCACAGCAGGCAGGCACAGTGGCTTCATGTTTTATGTATTGAGTATTCATCAACACGCTCCTGCTCAATACTTCAGTACAGCAGAAACTGTCAAAAATATCCAGACTAAAATCCTTCTGCAACCCTGGTTTCAGAACTGAGAGCTAAAGCTTGTGCATGATACAGGGATTTTTTTTACTGTGCCGTGATTATTGTAAAGCTGCTGCAGAGCACTCCATAAAGTGACAAAGCATCCTTCAGCTCACATCAGAGCTTTTACTGCAAGCCTCCCAAGGAAACGATTGAGAAGAAAATGACACTGGTGAAGGTCAATGTATTACAGGCCACTGCAGGGATAAAGTTACTGTGGGTCTCAAATGTCCATCAGTCGGTTATAACACTTTGTTTTAAATTCCCTTTATAGTGGTGAAACCATAGCATGCAGGGACAGCAACAGAGATGAATCCACCTCAGGAGATCCTTGCTGTGTCTGCTGCAAACTGCAGACTGCAGATGTGCTGAAACATAGCACAGCCTTCTAATTTTTAACAGGTTGTGACACTCCTGCGCTGCCTCCAATTCAGGTTGTTTTAAAAGGCTGCGGTGAAATGTAAAATGTGCGATGGCACCTCGGGGAATAATGCAAATCTTTTTGATGTTCCTATTACCATCTGAACCCATGAACAGTAAAATATATATTAGATAAGAATGAACAAAGTGGGGCAGGTGTCCAAACTCATTCAACTACTAAACATATCGCACTTTATCAAAACTCAAACTCAGGTCTCTAAAGTGGTGATGGTGGTGGTGTAGCTGTATGTATCAACATTGTTTAGTTTTTGTATAAATCTGAAAAATGTCTGGTCAAGTATTAGAAAAGTTGCTTTTTTTCAGTTGTCAAGTCCAAAATATTAAAACCAATGGAATGATACAAAACTACATTGTGAAACAAACAATAAACGGTGCTACAGTATGATACAATATCACAGCCTACAATATGATACAATGTGATTGTGATACATACATCACATCTCCATCTCCATTTTCCAACCCTTATCTGCTGTCTGGTGGCAGAAACAGCAGATCCAGGGGAGAAATCCAGACGTCTCTCTCCAGCGATACTCTCCATCTCATCCTGGGGGACGCCAAGGTGTTGAAGCGGGAGCTAACCCATGGTTTGTTTACGTTGCCATAGAAACAGCAGATGTTTATGAGTGCGCTGTTCTTCCCGTCATCGGGATGTAATTACTTTTTAATGTTCTTAGTGTAGGTGGGTGGATGTGTGTGAAATATTTTGCAACTTGTTCTTAAAATTTATGTTTTTTATGTTTAAAGTGAAAGGTTAGCTTGTGTTTGAAGCCAAAATCAAAAACGAAACGCACCAAAACGGTCAAATAACAGAGCGAGTGAAGAAGGTTGGCGGAAGTGAGTGAACGCTGGCGCGACTTGCTGCCGCTGCTCGCCGCAAATCAACGATTATTGGCAAAACTGTGTGTGTACATGGTCTAGCTTCCACTTTCCTGCTCTCATCGACCACCTGAGTCTTACCTGTCGCTGTTCATCTGTCCAAGCTGCCGACTCCGACTCT
The DNA here is from genome assembly GCF_014905685.2 of Nematolebias whitei. Classification (NCBI taxonomy): domain Eukaryota; kingdom Metazoa; phylum Chordata; class Actinopteri; order Cyprinodontiformes; family Rivulidae; genus Nematolebias; species Nematolebias whitei. Next base: position 28,783,711 of record NC_056500.1, read on the forward strand.
TCTCCTACAATGCCAATTTGCAGGATATACACCTGGGCTGTGCTTCTCTGGACTCTCCTGGCACTCCTTCAACAACCTGTTACGGGTCTGATCCAGTACTCTGCTGCTGAGCTCCTCCGGCTGCGGTTTCATCCATCTGCACTTCCCCCTGCTTCGCTATTCATCTCGGATGCAACTCTCCTACCACGCCGGAAATACATCCACCGCGGACTTCGCCGGAACATCCAAGAGGACACGTCGAAATCCATAAAATCCATCTGGTCTACTTCTCGTCGTCACCGGCGTGCCTCCAACCGAGTTGTTGACCGCAGCGTGCTAGCTTACCCGGCCCGGTCAGCTAACGCTCCTGCAATGTCTGATAACTCCTCCGTAAACTTCGGTCTGCTTAACGTCCGCTCACTTACGGGCAAGGGACATCTCATTCAGGATCTCCTCACTGACCGTAAGTTTGATTTTTTATGCCTGACTGAGACTTGGCAACAACCGAATGATTTCTCTCAGCTCAATGATTCTACTCCACTGGGGTTTGTTTACATCTGTCAACCCCGTGGCACCGGCCGGGGAGGAGGTCTCGCGATAATTCACCGCGAGAAATGGAAAGTCTCGCCGTTGTCTGCTCCCACCTTCTCCTCTTTTGAATCAGCTGTGTGTCAGCTCTATGGACCTACCCCCACCATCATTGCAACCATCTATCGCCCGCCGAAAACTAACAGTGACTTTCTGGATAACTTCGCTGCTCTTCTCACTCACCTGTCAATTCTCTCACCAAACATTATAGTATTGGGTGATTTTAATATTCACATGGACGATGGAAATAACCCACTGACTAAAGACTTTTCATCCTGCCTCCAGAGTTTTGGTCTTCAGCAGTTTATCAATGTTCCCACTCATTCTAAGGGTCATGTCCTGGATCTAGTCTGCTGTTCTGGTGTATCTCCCTCGGATTATACAGCAGATGAACTCGCCATAACTGACCATTTTCTCCTCTCATTCAATATCTGTCTCCCTCTCTCTATCACCAAGCTTCCTCGTCTCATCTCTTTCCGTAACATTAAGGATATTGATTTAAATTCTCTCTCCTCCGCCGTCAATTCTCTCATGGACAATCTATACTCAACTCTAGACTCAACCATCCTTGATGACTTGGTCTCATACTACAATACTGGTCTTCACTCAATACTCAACTCTCTTGCTCCGCTAAAAACCAGATCTGTCTCTTTTGTTCGCTCTGCGCCCTGGTTTACTACAGAACTTCGGCTCATGAAGGCTAAAGGACGGCAACTTGAAAGGCTTCACTGGAAAACTGGACTGGTTGTACATAAAGACATTTACAAAACTCACATATTGCATTACAAGGACTGTATCAATCAAGCCAAATCCTCCTACTACACTTGTTTAATTGATTCAAATGAAGGCTCCACTAAGTCAATATTCTCCCTCTACAAGAACATCACCCAAACCCCGGACTCCCTACCTTCACATCTGTGTTCAACTGAATTTTGTAACTCCCTCATGTCATTTTTTGACAGTAAAATTGTTAAGATCCATCAGTATCTCAGCTCACAACCGACCCCTTGTCCTACTCGTGAACTTTCTCCTCCAGCCCACTCCTTCTCTTCCTTCGAACTCCCGACAACTTCAGAAATCATAAGCCTCATCAACAAGTCCAAGTTGTCCACCTGTTTGCTTGACCCTCTTCCAACAGTTCTGGTTAAAGCCTGTGCCCCATCTATACTCCCTCTCATTTCTGCCATTATTCACTCCTCTCTCTCCACCGGAACACTTCCTGCATCTTTTAAAATCGCTGCCATAACCCCTATCCTGAAAAAACCTGGCGCCGATGACCGTAATCACAATAATTTCCGTCCTATCTCCAACTTGCCTTTTATCTCCAAGATTCTTGAAAAGACAGTTGCATCTCAACTCCATACTTACCTATCCAACAATAACCTGTATGAACTGTTTCAGTCTGGTTTTCGTCCCCTCCATAGTACAGAAACAGCTCTTGTAAAAATCACCAATGACCTCCTCTTGGCAGCTGACTCCGGCTTGCTGTCCATCCTCATCCTCCTTGACCTGAGTGCAGCGTTTGACACCATTTGCCATGCCACCCTACTCAATAGACTTTCCTCTATCGGTATCACTCAGACTCCTCTAAACTGGTTTAAATCATATCTCTCCGGCCGCATTCAGTTCATCCGGATCAAAACCTTCACTTCCGAGCCTTCATCTGTCACATCAGGAGTTCCCCAGGGCTCTGTCCTGGGACCCCTCCTCTTCATTATTTATCTTCTTCCCCTCGGCACTATTTTCCACAAGCACAATATCGATTTCCACTGTTATGCGGATGACACCCAGCTCTATGTTTCCAGTAAGCCCGCCTCCAACCTCCCGCCATCCTCGCTTACAGACTGCTTGACTGAAATAAAATCCTGGTTCACCTCAAATTTTCTTAAACTTAACAGTGACAAAACAGAGGTTCTTCTCATTGGTACAAAATCCACCCTGGCTAAAACCAAAAATTTCAGTATTGACATTGATAACCGTTCCATTTCTCCCTCCCCTCAGGTAAAGAGTCTAGGTGTCATCCTCGACAGCACTCTTTCTTTCCAGTCTCATATCAACAACACCATCCGTTCGGCTTATTTTCACCTACGCAACATCAACCGCCTCCGCCCCTCCCTTACTCCCCATTCCACTGCCATCCTTGTTCACTGTCTGGTTACATCGCGCCTGGACTATTGCAACTCCCTTCTGTTCGGTCTCACCCACAAATCTCTTCATAAGCTCCAACTGGTCCACAACTCAGCTGCCCGCATCATCACCAAAACCCCATCCATTCATCACATCACTCCAGTCCTGCAAAAACTCCACTGGCTGCCAACCAAGTTCCGCATAGATTACAAAATTCTCCTGTTCACTTTCAAGGCCCTCTACAATCTCTCCCCACCATATCTTTCAAATCTTATTCATATTGCCATTCCCTCTCGCTCCCTCAGATCATCCTCCTCCATCCTTTTGACTGTCCCCTCCGCCCGTCTCACCACCATGGGGAGCAGAGCCTTCAGTCGCTCTGCTCCCCGACTTTGGAACTCGTTACCACCTCACATTAGAAACATAAAGTCAATCTCACAATACAAATCAGAACTCAAAACACACCTTTTTAGATCTGCTTTTTCCACCTGACACAATTGGTTTTGCCTGATTTTATATTGATTTTATACATTGTCTTTTTTTCTTCCTTTCTTTTTCTTTTCTTTTCTTTTCATCTCTTAGTTTCTGTTACTGCTGATTTTATTCTTTGTACGGTGTCCTTGAGTGCCAGAAAGGCGCCTTTGAAATAAAATGTATTATTATTATTATTATTAATGGTCCCTCTGGTTTCTGCAACTGGTTAAACTAGCGAACATGAAAACGTTAATAAATGTAAAGTTAAGCTGTGTTGTTGAGCTTTGTATATTATAATAATGTGAGAGAAAGAAAAAAGAACTCAGTATTGTACTGTATAAGTGTAAAAATAAGTGTTTTCAGCTGAACTTAATATCTTTAAGATGCATTATTCATTGTATATTTAAGGTCTCTACAAGGTTAAAGTAGCCTGTTGATTTATGCTATTTATGACTGTTAATGTTAATGATCTGTTAAAAGTAATATTGTACATTTATGAAAGTGTTGATTTCCAAAAGATAAAACATATCCGCTCACAGTGAAATATCCAATGTTAATCCCCAAATAGAAAACCAAGTAGATCTGTTATCTGAGGCTGCCTCAGCAGAAAGGGAGAAATCAGGTGTTTGACATGGAAAATAATACTGAGAAATGTAAGCACCTTTCTAAAGAGGTATAAAGTCTGTTGTTCTACTGTATTAAATACAGACGACACACAAAAATCCTCTTGCGATAGACGACTCACACAAAAAATGCAAAAGCTAAAGAACAAGAATGGAATCAGAGAAACACCAAATCAAGGAATTTGCAGAAAAGTTGATGCATGTTCAGCTGTAGCCACAGACATATTTGGGTAATTAAAGTGCACATAACCGAAGACATAGAGGAGTTTGATGCTGAAGCAGAAAATGCTAGGCTACACATGTTGCTTGGTTGTGAATATGCTAGATCCATATATGGATCCACAGCTTCCAGAGCCCCTGTCACCAGTAGCTGAGTCACCAAGTATCTCAGCCAAGAGAGCAGAGAGAACCACACATTTAGCAGTAAAAGAGAGCTGAGATTGAAATGGAAGCATCTTTTGATGCACGGTGACAAAACCTAAAAAGACTCTAAAACCAAAGAGACCTTAAAGTCATAGAAGCAAAGCTCAACATTTACACAGAAGAAGAGTCCAAGGAAAGTAATGCAGGATTTAGCCACCCTCACACAAATATTAGGACTCCCCCTTTACCCAATTCTAAGACAGTGTGCCAAAACAAGCAAGATTTGGTGCAGACATTACAAGAGTCAATAGCTCACACTCGACTTCCTGTCCCAGAATCTTCTGTGTTTTTAAGTGATTCATGAAGTTTACTGAGCAGAGCACGTTTCAAAGCATTTATAGGGAGGTGATGTTCAAGTTCTGCAGACAGATTGTTCTACTTACAAAGGTATAGTAGCAAAGTTTGCACTAAAAGGCAGCTTCTACAGAAAGGATGAAGATGCTTTTCAGCAGGCATGAGAGATATATGGACATTCTTTTTAGTGAAAAGAGCCTTTAGAGAGAAGCTTAACAGGTGGTCAAATATTGGTGTGTTTGTTCCTTCTGAAGTCCACGACCATCTCCTTCGTCTTCTTCACATTGATGTGAAGGTTACTCTTCTTGCACCAGCTCTCCAGGTGTTCCACCTCCTGCCTGTAGTTGGACTCATCATTGTTTGTGATGCATCCCACCACTGCTGTATCATCTGCAAACGTTATAATGTGACAGCCTGGATGGGTAGGTGCACAGTCATATGTGAGCAGAGTGAACAGGAGAGGGCTCAACACACAGCCCTGAGGGGAGACAGTGCTAAGGGTTATGGTGGAGGAGGAGAAGTTGTGGATCCTCACAGACTGTAGCTATGTTTGTTAAAAAGTCTAGGACCCAGTTGCAAATGGAGGGGCTTAGTCCTAGTGTGAGTAGTTTGTCCATCAGGGTTTGAGGGATCATGGCGTTGAAGGCAGATGTGAAGTCCACAAAGATCATACAGATGTAGGAGTCCTGCTCCAGGTGGGTGAGAGCAGTGTGAACCTCAGAGGAGATGGCGTCCTCTGTTGATCGATTCTCGCAATATGCATACTGGTGAGAGTCCTTGTTGATGGTTGTTTTGATGTGAGTCATGACCATTTTTTCGAAGCATCTACCGACTATCGGGGTGAAGGCTACTGGCTGATAGTCATTCAGACCAGTCACTGTAGAGCTCTTTTGGACTGGGATGATGGTGGCGATCTTCAGGCAGGTGGGAACAGTTACCAGGGTAAGTGAAAAGTTAAAGATGTCTGCCAGCACCTCGCAGAGCTGGTCACCACAGTCTTTCAGCACCTTCCTGGGGATGTTGTCTGGGCCGGTTGCTTTGTGAGGATTAATCCTGAAAGTATTCGTCGCTTCGGCTGAGGTCACACTGAGACGCTCTTCTTCTGGTGGTGAGGTGAGTCTGGTGCTGGGTGGTCTGTTGGGGCCAACAAAAGAATGAATGAATATATAAAAAGTAGTGTGGAGAAATGTGTGTGTGAATTATGCTTATGCATTATGTTTTGGCTCAGTCATTTTAAGATATTATGAAGCAACAGCATGATCTTATACCCACCATGAAATGAACAGCAGTTCCTGCCTTTATGCTTTATTGTATTTGCAGCCACCTGGCATCCCATCCCCCTCTCTGCAGTCTCGCCGTAGTACAAGTAGCAGCTGTTGCTCACTTGCTGCGATATGTTGGTGGTGAGCTTTTAGTTTGATCTAGAGCTTATTTTTTAGAGTAAAATAGTGAACCTCAACCTGCTTTTAATGAGAGATTTTTAGAAGTCAACAAAATAAAGGAAGTCAGTATAAATATGTACACCTAGAAAATTCCTTTCTCCAGTGTTTATCATGTCAAAATTTCTCAGTGATACATTTCCTATTCAAAACTAGAAGTAAATTTCAGATTATATAGGACAACCACAATCATTAATATACAGTACAGGATAATACTTCTGAAGCAATAAGTGTAATATTTTGTAATTTTCTTCAATCTGGACTGTTGCATGCGTTTATGTTACTAGTGTTACTGTGCATTCAGCCAGGTGGGCTATTCAAGTCAAATAGATTGTTTTTCCATTTTTGCATAAATTAATTACTAAATTTACAGTAAGTACATGACAACTCACAACAAAATAATTTTCCACTTACTCTGATCTTTGTAATTTGTCAGATAATTTTCATCTCTTTAAAAAGATGATTAAACTTCTAATAATGGAAAAAAACAAAAAAGTCCATGCTCAATAATCCTGATTCTGATAATGGAGTTTATCTATTATAGGTAATATGATATAGTCTGTATGGATGGATGTAGGTTGTAGGTCAGCCTCTTGCACAGTGAATGCAGGAGATAGACACAGCTCGTAACCCAGAAAGGAAAAGCAGGTTAAAAAAATGGATGTGATGGGTAGATAGAATAGGTTAAATAACACAAGATGAATGTGTTTACAAAAATGATTGAAACATGGAAACATGTAAAAAAAAAGTTTACTTAAACCTGAGCAAAATATAGTTGGGTTACATATGAAATATTTAAATGTAAAAAAAAAAACCTATCCTAGTTGGATGACGCAGCAAAAACAAGAAAAAACTAATTTAAGGACAAGAAGTTATGGAAATTGCTACTGAAAACTTACTTTATTGCATTGTACTCTAGAATATTTTTTTTCTGCTGTATAATTTGTAGTGTTCCTTAAAAAGGTGTGCATTACAGAAAATGCCAAATGAGTACAAATAAATGTATGAACTTAATGCTCTGCTGCAGTTACACGTCAGCCAGCCTCCACTGTGTTGTGATGTAAAAACCAGTTGAATCAGTGAACATTTCTTCTCTGACCCCCAGTATAACTTATTCAAGGGTCACAGAAGCTTACAGCTCTGATAGTACTCTACCTACTCTCCCTCAACGGATGAAATTAACTTCCTGCTGAATGCACTGAATTATTTAGCAGCTGAAGAGATGATATTCAGATAATCCTAATGAGTTAGTGAGGAATGATTGGCAGGTGATGAGAAACACAACTCCACACAAATAACTGTCTGTAGGCCTGTTAGTCCATCTATTTTCCTACACCGTAAGGTTAAGCTGCAACCACTATGACTTTAGGTTTCATAAATGATCTGTTAATAAGTTTTACCTGATGAGAGTATTGTTATCCCCTTTGTCTTCTAGATTACTTGTCCTAAAACTTTGCATTTTGTACAGGCATTAAACTCATTATCTACTGTATATGTCTTGCTTGCAGAATTTTAAAAGTTTTAAGTTACCTCTCATTACCTCTAATATTTATTATCTCTACTGTCCCCATCAGCAGTGACGAAAATTTTAATGTGAAGTAGTTATGCCATTGCTAACAGGAATGTTTTAAATACAATGACTTTTTGACTGCGCTCATTCATCCATCCATCTATTTTCCTGAATATTTGTGGTTGGGTCACAGCAGCAACAGGTTCTGGAAGAAAACCCAGACATCTCTCTCCCTGAAGACACTGCTAGTTCCTACCAAAGTATCCCCAGGCCACAGAGATTATACAATCTCTCCAGCAAGCTCTGGGTGCCATGGAGTCTCTCTGTCTCTGTCTGCCCTAAAGTGAACTTGTATTGAGATAAATGCATATTTTCACATTTTATTGTGCATGCTGTATGCTTTATATATATATATATATATATATATATATATATTAGTGGTTGAAGACTACATAATTTTTAAACTCGACATGAACATAATAAAACTCGAGTAGAACTCGAGTAGTTGATGACGTCATAGGATCTCAAGATGAAAAAATAAATGAAAAAATAAAACTACAAAAAAAAAGTCATTTATTATTTACAAAAAAAGACCAACAAAACATAGGGAGAGTATATTATGCTCCTACCATTTATCATACTGTAAATAAGTCACAGGAAAACCAAAAGTATTAGTTATTATTATTAAGCTGCAAAAGAGAAATAAATAACGTGCAGCTCATCAAAAACGAAACTTAAAAACAGTGGGGCGGAAGACCACCCTGCACCACCGCCAGTTGTGGTGCGCATTAGGTTTAGTTTTAGAGATTTATATGTTAATAGGTTTTTTTAAATAGGTTTAGAGATTAATATTTTTTGCTTTTTGTTTGTGAAACAAGGTCAGAGGAAGCTGGTTCTGGTTCGGTCATTGGACCCGGTGTTACACCGTATTCTGTGACCTGCAACAGTGCATGCAACACCGCCCCCTACGTCACAATATACGGTGGTCACAGAATATGGTGTAACACTGGTTCGCAACGAGCTCCAAACAGTCAGGAAGTTGATTCATTTTCTGTTTCCTTACGGTAGTTGAACCGGAAGATTCATCTTTAGTGAAATATTTCCATTTTATTGATGCATTTCTACCCGTTTGCCAAGACTGGGCCTGCTCTGCTCCATCCATCTGCTCGGAGGAATCCATTTAGTAGCTTCTACTATTAGCCCGGTGCAGATCACGTGTCACAATGACGTCACTGCGAATACTCGACGTGAAATTTTAAAACTCGATAGATGTCCTAGGAATCGACCTGTCGATTACTCGAGTAGTCT
>NC_056500.1:28792575-28815412 GCF_014905685.2 Nematolebias whitei
GGGGGGGGGGGTATATATATATATATATATATATATATATATATATAAACAGTTGACTGTTTAGTAGCAATTAATGGAGTGAAAATGTGAAAAAAATTCCACTATAAAATAAAATCAGTTGATTGATTTAAAACCACATTTAGTAGTTACATAAATCTTGTTGTGTGAAGGGTTGTTTTAATAATCAGATTGAGTTTTCAATTTGGCAATTGCCTAATGTCATCTTAGTCACATCAGAGACAGAAGTGACCAACTGGAGAGAGATACCAGAGCTGATTGGATAGAAACTTGTACTATTTTCAGGCCTAATGTATGGTACTGCCTTCATAACTAATAGCACAAAGATCAAGTTAGACAGTTGTGAGTAAAAATGTTTCAGAAAATATGAGTCCATTGAAACCAGAAGCAAGTGTCATGGATGGGGAAACTGGTTTCACATCCAACAGACTGTATATTGCCCACTCCAAGGTGGGTGATCATGTAATTGCCTAGATATTGTGTGCATGTGTTATTTTGTCTGTCTGTTATCAAAATATCTCGTGAATCGCTATATGAATTTTAATGAAGCTCTATGAAAATAATCAATGTACATCTATATTAACAAACTTTTGAAGCAAACGTAATTCAAGCTGGCTGCCTCTACAAAGTGACATGAGTAAACACAAAATTAACTACACCAACCATTTTAACAGATGAACAGAAATTCAGTGTAGTAGTAACTGAGATTAATCCCAAATAAATACTCTGAACAATAAACCATTTGCAAGAGCTCTTTTAAAACTTTGGCTTTAAATATGTCAGTCTTGTCTGTCTATTTGCAAAATATATTGTGACCCTCCTAACAAATTTTGAAGAAACTTTAAAAAAAGGTATTGGCTGCTCCTCATCTGCAACTGATTAATTTTTCATGTCAAACAGTAATGATAATGTGACTGATCTGGTGCGGAAGGTATTTTTTCTTTGTATTCTCATTTTTGTTTGTATGTTCAAAAATCAATAGAAAGATTTTTTTTTAAAAATAAAAACAGAGTAATGATGGCTGCCAAAGCTAATCAGTCAAAGCAAATACATTTTTCTGCCATTTGTACATATATTGAACATGTTTTGGTGTGGTAGTAGTAGAGGCTCATCTTCATCACGCACTCTGAGAACTTTGCCTGTGAGGATATTGCCCCCTAGTGGTGAGTCTTGGTCCTGCTCCTCATAATCTGTCTCCTTTCATGCACCTGTTATGCATCGCAGGTGCCTGCACTTGTCTTGTTAGCATTCTGTATTTAAGTCTGTGTCTGAGTGTTTGTCGTTGTCTAGGCATTGTTTGGTGATGTCATTTGGCTCCTCGTGTTTCTTTACATGTTTCCTGAATAAGTGAGTTTTGCTGCCACAACAGCTCTTTTGTTTATTTAATTACAATTTTTTGTTTTACCTCCTAGATCTCTGAGTCCTGCCTGCATTTGGGTTCAACCATTGCACCAGATTGTGTCAGAATGCCCAGACCAAAACATGAACCCAGCAGGTGGGTGACTTTGACCAAGTACCTGGCCCAAGAAGCCGCTTGGACTGCCCAGTGGGAGCAAGTGTAGGAGGAGGAATCTGTCATCAAGTGGAGCGGATTCTGGACCGAACCTGTCCAAAGACAATGACACCACAGCCTGAAGGTGGAAATCCTGCTGTCGCCTCTTCTGGTGGAGGAAGAGGAAAGGGGGAGGTCTCAGCTCATCGGAAGCCGTCTGGCTTTCAAGCCTAGTTTTTTCTCCTCTTTGATGCTTTGCTCCTCATGTGAGTTTTTTTAATTGACATCTGAGGAGGATGCAGAGCCCAAACCTGAGGAGCTCACACCAACACCACCGGAGGAGCCGATGATGAACCCAGAACCGGTCCACTGAACTTCCACCAGTAGCTCTTGCACCCCCAACCTTTTCCACTCAGCCCAGCAAGGCTAATCCTCAAGGGACACCTGCTCCCAGTGTCTCATGAATGCTGGCCACAACAACCCACCTGTCCTAAGCATCTCAGTGGGTGTCGGCCACAACGACCCATCTGCCCTCGGTATCTCATTTGGTGTTGATGAACTACCTGTTCCCAGCATCTTAATGTGTGTCAGCTGCGACAATCCACCTGCCCTCAGCATCTCAGTGGGTGTCTGCCACAACAACCCACCTGCCCTCTGTGTTTCAGATGCCTTGATGAATCACCTGCTCTCACCATCTCAGTGGGTGTTGGCTGCAATGACTCACCTTCCCTCAGCATCTCAGTGGATGCTGGGCTGGCCACAGTGATCCACCTGTCTTCAGTGTCTCAGTGGGTGTCAACTGTGACAACCCACCTGCTCCCAGCATTTCTCCCGTGTCGGCAGCTCTTCCTCCTTTGCCTCTGGTGGTGCCTGTTCAGTCAAGCGAGGCTGAACCTCCTGAGGACCCACCTCATCCGAGGAAGCGGCATAGACTTGATGAGGCTGAACCTCCCAAGGACCCGTCTCAGTCGACAAAGCAATAGAAACTTGACAACAACCCACCTCCACGTCTCCCAGTGGGAGTTAATTATGAGGGTTCCACACCTTGTGGGGCTTCCACACCTTGTGAGGGTTCCAGGCTGCCTCATGAGGATTCCATGCCTCTCAAGGTCTCCGCACCTCGTGAGGGTTCCATGTCTAGTGAGGATTCTACGTCTCATGAGGGTTTCACATCTCCCAAGGGTTCCATGCCTTGTGAGAGTTCCACTCCTCCTGTGAGTTCCACGCTGCCTCCTGTGGGTTCCACACCATCTCATGAGGATTCCTCGTCTTCTCAGGTTTCCATGCATTGTTAGGGTTCCACTCCTTGTGAGGGTTATTTCAACCTTTATTTATACAAGTTAAACCCATTGAACCCCAGGGTTCCATGCCTTGTTAGGATCCCACGCCTCTTAAGGGCTCCATACCTCATGAGGGTTCCACTCCTCCCAAAGTGGCTGAGGCCCCTGTAGTGGCTAAGTCCCTGAAGTGGCTAAGTCCCCTGAAGCAGCTATGCCTCCCCCTACCCCGGAGGTCTCGACGGTGGCTGTAGTTCCTGAGGTCTCAATGACAGCAACAGCCTCCCTGGTCTCAAAGACAGCTGCAAGCCTGCTGGTTCCTGTGCCTGCTGCAGGTCTGCTGCTTCCTGCACCTGCTGCAGAGCCCCTGGTTCCTCTGCCTCTCCTCCCCATGCTGGATGGTTGTCTGTGTCTTTCATGGTGTCTATCATCATTGGTTCTCCACCTGAACTGATGCTACATGTTGGACGGTCTCCCAGCCGCCCACCCGAACTGATGCCACGTGTTAGACGGTCTTCCGGCTGTCTGCCAGAGCTTCTCCTTGGCAATGGATGGTTCCGATCATCTACCTGAATGGTTTAGTGTTTACCTTTATTGTGTCTAATTCCCAGGCTCAATCCTGTTGGGATTTGTTTTATTTGCTTGTGTTCCCCATGTGCCCTCCATGCTTTGGTCCCCCCCTTGGGGAGTCAGAGGATGTCTTGTGGGGGTGGGGGTGGGGGGTGGGGTGGGGGTGGATACTGTGAAGATAGTGCCCCCTTGTGGTGTGTCTTGGTCCTGCTCCTCTTGAAAACAGTCTTGGTTCCTACACCTGTTATCCGTCACAGGTGCCTGAACTTGTCTTGTTAGTATTTTTGTATTTAAGTCTGCGTCTGAGTGTTTCTTGTTGTCTGGACATTGTTTGGTGATGTGTCGTTTGGCTCCTCGTGTTTCTCTACGGATTTCTTGGATAAGTGAGTTTTGTTGCCACAACAGTTATTTTGTTTATTTAATTAAAGTGTTTTCATTTTAGCTCATGGGTCTCCGAGTCATGCCTGCATTTGGGTTCAACCACTGCACCAGAATGTGACATTGCTATTCAAGTGGAGAGCAATGCTTTCCTTTGAGGAATGCTGCTTTCATTAAACCCCTTTTCCAGGTTTAATTATTTTTTTAGAAACAATAGGCCTATGTTAACGTGTTTGTTAAAATTCCAAACTAGACTGAAGAGACAAAAATATTGACGTTGACAGAGGAAAATACAGCTTTTCCAACCTTCAAATCGCATTTTCTGTTTAAAATGAATGCTTTGGCAAACGAGTATATTGTTTATGCTTCTCAAAATGTATCTTATTTCAATCATTTTAATTCAGTTGCTAATCTGTGGTCCTTAGATTATTTATTTAACATCAACATATTAGTTTAATGTTGCTATAAATGTTTGTCAATAAGCTTCCCATTTTACCATCTACATGTTCTCCCAAGGAAAACTAAAGTGGGCGGAATATTTGGAGGTGGAAATCTTCCACGGGACTTGAACGCAGCATGTAGCATCCTAAGAGAGAGAGAGAGGGAGAGGAAGCTCCAATGAAGAGCAGTCGGATCTTCTTTCAAACACACCACGCTCCACATCCCTCACACACATGCAAGCCGATAACCCAAGCAGCATCAGCCCTCACCGCCGCCGCCGCGGGTGGCAGCCCTCACCGCCTCCCCCCAACACAAAGCAAGGAGACAGCTGTCGAAAGAGGAGCTCTTGCTGCCTTCTCTGCACAAGACAGACACCAGAGAGTGGAGAACTGGGGACCTCGTTTCCGAAACGGTGGATCAGCATAGATAGAAAGAAGTAGTGAGAGCACTCCAGTCCAGCTGCTGCTGCTGCTGGAGGAAGAGGAGGAGGAGGGAGGAAGCTGCGTTCGGATGGAGAAGAGGAGCAACACAACCAGAAGAAACGGCCACAAGTGAGCAGAGTGCCTGCAGGCTTGTAGATGTGCAGAAGGCACAGTGCAAGTTCAAGTCCTGGGTGAGTCCATTTTTCCTCCTTTATGCAAAAAGCGCGTGTGGTGTTGAATTTTTTTTGCTCCCTTTTGTGAATTATACCTTCCACCCACCTAACTATGAAATCCATCCCATGCAGGGACACCAGCTCACCCCCTCAGCTGCTCCTCACCCCGTCATGGTGCAGTCCCGACTGATCGATTTGCTCTTTAACTCTTATGGACACCAGCTCTCCTTATCTGTCTCTGTGCTTTTTAATTCTTGTAGCTGATTCTGTTCATACGTGTGTGTTTGAGCCTTTGGTGAGCAGGTTTCAATTAGGATTTAATGATGTAAACACTTGGTGGGAGAGATAAGGCAGCCTTTGATTGATCCCTGCAGTTATTTCAGTGGGACCACATGGCGTTTCTCAACCTTTGCTCAGACCTCCACTGGCTCTGCTCCTGATTGTATCAGTGTGCATGCACAGTTTTTCAGTGCAGCATCCATGGACTCTGATGATTAACCTAAAGTGGGCTTTAATTTCATGCCTTGTTTGTCACAGACCTGACACTGCACTCAGAACAAGGCATGTGCAATTCAAGACGCAACTTTCTGTTATATAAGTACAGCATTTTCATTATTTAGTGGCTTTTTCCTGGTGCATACAAAGTAGATATAAAATGTCTAACAAGTGCACCAGAAAACTACTTCCTCCATGTTTTTGTACCCAGACTTTTACAGCTCTGTACATATCAGCCACTGATCTTCTCAAAGGTTTCTGCAGTGCCATGTTAAAATATACTAATTAGTTAAAACAATCAAAGGAAACGATATCTGCACATTTTGTTTCTCATATTAATGGTTACTATGTTCTTACATCAAAAGTTTGTAAGCAAAATTTGTGAACGGCTGCCAAATACCATGAGTTTGTTTACCTACAATAATAGCTGAAGCAACTGAAGATGTAGATGTTCATAGAAAAGCCATTTGGGATGCAGTTAAAAATCTTTGATGCAGTAAACTTACAGATTTAGCAGTTTAGCAAAAGCTGATCTGGACTGAACTCTGATGGCGCTCTGGCATCCTGCTTGATCCCTAATATTTATTCTTGACAGCTGTCTTGATCTTTGTCCTTTCTTTTATGTTTAGAGACAAATTCGTTACATGTCAATCGCTTGTCCAGTTCCACTGTATTTGTTTACCTACACCAGGGGTCTGCAACATTTTTGATCAAAGAGCCATTTCTGGCCCTTCACTCATTAAATTAAAAAGAGCTTGAAGACGCAAAACCTGCTACAACTGTTCTGATCAACTTGCGGCCCTTGGGCCACTTTGAGTTAGTTGGATGGGGCTTTTCTGACCAATGGGGGTGACATTTTAAAAATAATACTCAGTAATTGATTTCAACATTTATTGATGTTTTTACATTTTGGGACAAAAAATAATTATGATGTAAAGAAGAAAAACTTATAGATTCTACCTTTAAATGAAAATGAAAACACTGAACTCTGCAGGACTATGTGGCCTTTTATGTGAGGTGATATTAAGTATTGCTCTTTGAAATGATGAAGCAAAAATAGTGTCTTTCAAACATTTTCAGAAAATTGACAAAAATAACAAAACTAAAACTAGTCTTTTTTGTTGTTGGTATAAAAACCAAAGTAATTAGATTTCCTTCAAGTTTTGGTCAAAGCTTCCTAGATGAGGGACTAAAGAGCTGCATGTGGCCCCAGAGCCACAGGTTGCAGACCCCTGACCTACACAAACAATGGCCAGTCTAACGTAGGTCAATCACATGACTGACGCTGTTTTTTGACAAGCTCATCCAACTGCTTTGTTTACATGGAATGCCTACCTGCATTCTAGAAATGCATATCAATACACCTGGGAAACATCTGGAGTAACCTCTTTAAAACTGCACCATTTGCCATAGTTCAGGACCCAACATTTATGTATTTTTATCATTTGCAGTGAGTACCATTAATTGACCAGCATTTAACTGATAATGAAAGCATGAAGATCCACATATGTGGTACATTTTAAAATGACCAACCGAACTGCTGAATTTCACCATTTCCACCATGATGCCTGCTTCTTGTACGCTGCTGTGACAGAAGAGTTGCTGCTCATTCAGTTAGTCGTCTTGGACTTTTATCTTGAGACGTTTTTACAGGGAAGTGAAGTAAGCAAAAAAAAAACCTTTGGAAAAATAATGTCTATATTTCATATAGGCCAAAGGCTTTTCAGTTGGTAAAGCTTGTTTTTAAGTTGTTCAGTTAATGTCGTTTTTTATTTTTCCTTTTTTATTTTTATTTTTTTTAAGAAATACCATTACAAGTGCTGGGTAAATTAAAAGTTTGTTAAAAAAGGCTTATATAGGGGTTAACGTTTTTGTTTTTACTTCTTATATATATAAAAAAAAACAACCTTTGAGTTTTATAATAGTTTTGCTCACATTTCAGGATAAAAGTAAAAACATAAGTTGTCTGAAATTTACTTTTAACCATATTTGACCTCTAGTATGATTTGTTGCAGTGGCCGTTTTGAGCTGGGTTGACTCCACATCTAATGATTACTATCAGAAAGTTTCATTAAAGTCCGTCCAGTGCAGGCAGGCAGACAAACACGCACATAAGCAATTACACAATTGGTTATCTTTCATCTTGGCAGGTGATAAAAATGTAAATTTTGCAAACGTTGCAAGTCAAACTGAGTTCTAAAAGAAAAGAAAACGCCCCAGGAGAACTGCACGTGGGATTGCTTGGGATTGCAAAATATTTCCTGGATAATTAGGCAGACTGAATTGTGGAGCAATGGTTTATATTTCACACACACACCAGCAAATGCATGCCCTTCAAGTGGCGTTTAAGGAAACACAATTATCTGTGCATCCTTACAAAACTTCACTGAAATGTGTTGAAAATAATCGGTTGTGAAAAGCTGCCCATTCAGTTTAGAATGAATGGATCATGCTCCTGCGGCAAAATGATAACCATTTTAATAGTGGAGGCAAAAAAAAAAAAGTATTTAATTAAATACAAACAAGTTTTGGAGGCAAAAATCAGACAAGACCCTTTTTTGTTCTCTTGAAAATATAAAAGATAAATAATGATCTTGCTCCAACTGATAGAATGTGTCAGCTTTAACATTTAGCCTTTTGGAAATCAGATGACTGCCACTGTGTGCGTCCTCTTCTCGTCTGTGCTGCTGTATTCCTGCTTACTTGTCAAGAACGGCTATAGTCCAAACATCACGAGGATAAAAAAAAAAGTAGTGAAGCAAAAACAATTATTCAAAAGCGCTTAATGGTACCCGAGGTGCCACTTAGCCTCCTTGTTTGACAGATTGATGTGTCAGTAATGAAATATGTGCTGACGGGTCTGTGTCCCTCGGAGTGTGTCGTTGAATCAGGCCTGTTAGTCTTGTCCATTACGATGCCCACGCTTACCTTTTCATTTTCAGCCTTTCTGCTGCACATAAAGCTGCTGTCCCACCTGTGTAGTGACATTACTTCAGCTTAGCACCGCCGATACCCAGACAAGCTCATTGTTTTCAGTTGCGGAGTATTTATGAGGGCGGTAAAACAGAGATGCATCTGCTGTCAGCAAGATAGAGGCATTGCAGCTTTTTGAGGGACGGGGGAGAGCAAATGGAGGGTGCGGAAGGAGGGATACAGTGGTGGAGGAGTGCATTTGGGGGCTTCAGTACCTGCAGGCATGCTGATACGTCATCTGCTACTGGAAGTCCAGCTGGAACAATGGTGGTGCTGTGTGCACATCCTGACTGTCCTCCCACTCACTGACTGGTGTAATGCCATTTCAGATGTGGCTGGAGCCTCAGTGCAGGGCTCAGGGAACATCTGGGTCTTACACTTGTTTACAGCTCCAAATGTGATTGACATTTGTGGTGACAGAGACAAATGGCTGACCTTGTTTGAAAAGGTAGTTTTCAAACTTTTATGGTTTCAATTACAAAGTTTTAAAATAACATTCATCTTATGTTTAGTCAGCATTTGCCAGCAAAGATTTAAGTGACAAAAGAGTTACATGATACCCAAAAATGGCATTACAAAGTGAACATTTTTTTCAATGTATTTGGAAATAAGAAAATGGGAATGAGATGATTTTGTGAAGTGCATTTGCATAATGAACAATGAACAAATTATATTTAATCATTCATCCAATAATCTCATTATTCTTTGTATGTATCCATTTATTCATCAACTTTTACTATTTTAGCTGTTTATAAATGACTTTAGGCACATTTAAAATGCTTTTACATGTAACTCCTGACAGATGTAAAAACTGCTGATAGTATTTTCTTGGTTTCTAGAAGAAAAACTTTACCTGGTGACCTTAGTGGTTGAAAGTTTAAGCACATCTCTAAATGATGCTTAGAAAAACAAGTGTTGGATGTTAATTGAGAGGAAACAATTTTTTTTATTCAAAATGATGCTACAACATCTTACAGTGGAAAGTGTGCTGAGGTGCATGACAAATTAGCAAGGCAGTGTAGAAACACAGTGCTGCATAGTGCAGTTTGTCATTACAGAGCTATTTATTTCTCTGAATCTAACAGCGCCATAAGCAACTAGAGCTTTTATTGTGGTATTTGAAACCAAACTGACTCAAAGCAGAGGTATTAAATTAGAAATTGACCAATTCAGGTTTTCAAAGCAGATGAAGAGATTTTTGGTAATTAGAGTAGCTGATGACCAATTTATGTCATCATTTTGTCTGTTTAGATGACAGCTTAAAATTTTACATTGCAGTAAATTGCCTTTGAGTTAGTGATTTTAGCCCTCTGCCCAACGAGGATAATTATGTTCACACTTGTACTCCAGTTTATTAAAGGCTTGCAAGTTGGCAGCTCTGATCAGATTTTTTTCTCTACAAGTAACATTACTATTAAAACAATTAAAGCCCCATCTACATAATTCTCTATATTTATTTATTTTATTATATATTTTTCCCTATCCTTTTAAAATAATTCAGATTACTCCAACAAAATGGCAAAACATCCATGCTGCATCTCTATGTTGCAGGAGTGTCATTAGATCAGTCTCTTTATTACATCATGCTCGTATTATTGGGCACACAACTTATTTTGGGGAAATATTTCTGGTGGTACATAAATACTGTGAATGTTCCAACATGATCTCATTGTTTTCTAACAATGACAATAATTGATATGATTGATAGTGAAAGAGCCCAAAACAATTACATCTTTTTTAACTTTATGTAAAAAAAAAAAAAAAAAAAAAAAAATTATTTTCACTTATTAACCATTTCAGCACTCAAAGTTGAACTTTTATGATGTCTGACTTATTTATTATAATGACGAGGCTTGAAGGTGGTTAAGCAGCTGGAACTGAACCTGGAGGTGAATTCAGGAGAAAAACATCTCCCCATTACCATGAAGGGCTTCCTTGTGTTACCTGTAGAGACTCTGAAGCTCTTGGGAAGCACCATCTCCTAAAACTTGAAGTGATCGAACAACATCTCCTCTATCCTTAAGAAGGTCCTGTAGAAGGTATAGTCCATGCAACAAGTGAGGAAGTTTGGTCTGTCATGGGATCTGCTGATGTAGTTCAACAGAGCAGTTGATGAATCAGGATCAAAGGTCAAGAACGAACTGCAACAGACCGTAAAGACGGCAGGAATTCATTATTGCTCCTGACCCACCTTCCAGGTCTTGTACACCTCAAGAATGAAGAACTAGACTTAAAGAAAGACTTTGACAGACTTTGAAAGACTAGACTTTGACCCCTCAAACCCTGGATTTTGGTCTTTTTAACTTCTTCTTTCTGTCCTTTTGAGTTTTCTGTAGGGCCTTATTTTCAGTTTAAAAGTATTTTTTGTTACAATTATTTTAGCAAGTCACAACAGAAGTCATCTCAGGGCTCCGAACAAAAACATTCATATATAAAAATAATAATTTAACACTATGAATCTGAGGAGCAGGCTGCTTTGAGTTTAACTTCATCACAGAACTCTCATCTTAAGCAAGCATGAAGGCGACAGTGGAAAGGAAAAACTCCCTCATGAGGAAGAAACCTTTAGCAGAACCAGGCTCAGGACAAATGGCCATCTGCTTCCACTGGCTGGGTTTGAGAGGAACAGGAAGGAGGAACAGATACACAATGGCAGGTTGAGAATCACATGTCAAGATAGAAATAATTTCAAATGAAAACTATTCAATTTTAGCAATTCATTTAAGAAAATTAGGTCAATTTGTTCTCCAGTAGTCTAAGCCTATAGCAGCATAACAAGCCAACCCTAACTATAGGATTTATCAAAAAGGAAAGTCTTAAGCCCAGTCTTAAAACTGGACAATGTGTCAGCATTACGGACAGAAACTGGAAGTTGGTTCTACAAGAGAGGAGCCTGAAAACTGAAAGATCTTCCTCCCATTCTGCTTTTGGAAACTCTAGGAACCATGAGTAAGCCTGCAGTTTGAGAGTGAAATGCTCTGAGGAAAATATTGAACCACAAGATCTCGACTATAAGATGGAGCTAGGTTGTTGAGAGCTTTGTAGTTAGATGTAAGATTTTGAATTCAATACTGGATTTGACAGGGAGCCAATGGACAGAAGCTAAAACTGGAGAGATATGGTCTCTCCCACTAACTCCAGTTAAGACTCTGGCAGCAGCATTTTGGATTAACTGAATACTTTTTAAAGAAGTATTTGGACATCCAGATAATAAACCATTGCAATAGTTCAGGCTAGACATGGCAAGTGCATGAACCAGTTTTTCTGCAACATTTTTAGATAAGATGTTTGGAAGTATCTCATTCTTAGTCGTTCTGTTTTCCTGGCATTTTTAATTTTAAGTTTGCTATGTTCCCCACTTATTGTTGCCCTCATTGCCCTATTGTTGTACTGGTCACACACACCTCTTAGCAATCTGTAATCATCCTACCTGTTCTCAATTGCTAATGACACAGCCCAGTATAAAGCTCTGTGGTTCTTCTCATTTTCTGACAGAATCTCATATGTACAGTATGTTTTATATCTTTCCAACATCTTTCAACCCATCACTAGACGAAACAAGCTTGTTTAACCCCAAGATAAGTCCTGTGGGACTCCACTGGACAGACTGGAGAACACCTGAGCAAGATAGTAGGTGATGAAGAGAGAAGAGAGCTGAGGTTTTTTACTCTTTGAGTGCTACATTTTTTATGATTTCCAGGTCTCTGGATGAAAGAATACGTGATGAGATGGTTGTAGAGTTACATAAGTTGTAAACGGCAGCAGCAAAGACATCTCCTGAGTGTAGGTGAGAGTGTAAACACTGAAGAGGAGATCAGAGATCAGAAAGCATCTTTTACTTTTTGCGTGGAGTTGGTTGGTTGGCTCAGTGCCTCCAAAGAGGCTGTTAATAAAAACCCTTGATTCCTAAACGTTGCTCCACCTCAATTTACAAATCAAAATGTCAGACAAACAGACAGTTAGCCCAAAAGACTGTAAAATTTACACCTCCAGTGTTCGTGAGTGGAAACTGAGTGCAGTAGAGCAATTGGTGTCCAACACTGAGATGATTTATCAGATAAAAAGCGTGCTCCGGGGAGTTTAAATATTCTTGTCAAGATCTTCGCCTTGTTTCATTTTATGTATACTTATTGCTACTGACAGCTTGAAATGCAGCAACTGGACAGTCATAAAACAACATTGTTCAATATGGATCGACCATCCGGGCTGAGATTGCTGAAGAAAACAGAGTTCATGACTCATGCCAGGGCCCTCCCCTGGACCTGTTATATCTTTTTGTGTGTTTATTTTTTTCGTATTTGTGTCAGTGTTGGTCGTGTTTTAGTTTCTCCTGTCTTCCTGTGTCATTTCTCATCTCTCCCTCTGTCAGTCATTTCAGTACTTTTCCTCCGTCTGCTACTTTCACCTGGTCCCAATCCTAATCACCTCAGGTGTTCGTCATATTGTCTCGTTAGTGTCCCTATAAGTTCAGTCTCTTTGCTTCCTCGTTGTCTGTGGAATGTGCTTCCCATTGCCGTCATGCTCTGTTTTCCTGTTCTCTCCCTGATCCTTTGATTTTATAAGTTTGCTGCCATGTCAGTCTCTTGATTTTCTTGTTTAATAAATTAATGTATTTATTTTTATCCCTGAGCTCCCCGTGTCTGTCTGTACTTGGGTTCAATAACGCTGAACATGTTAGGACCACAGCATCCACAGCAGCTTCAGACAAAATTCACAAACAGTTTAGGTTTGTCACTGCTAAAACAGGGATGGATTTCAAGAATTGTTAGTCAAATAAAGTAAACATTGCATTATTATGTGTAGTAGACAAGTAATAGACTGACAAAATGTATGAAATATGCTGCTAAATCGCAACTCTAACCCCGTGGTTCCCAACACTGGTCCTTGAGGAATGCCATCCTGCATGTTTTAGCAGTTTCCCTGCTCCAACACACTTGATTCAGCAATTTAATTACTTTCTCAAGTTCTGCTAAAGTCTGTTAATCACCCACTCATTGCAATCAGGTGTGGTGAAGCAGGGACACAACTAAAACATGCAGGATGGCGTTCCCCAAGGAACAGGGCTGGGAACCACTGTTCTAACCTAACCTTAAAAGCCAAACATGCATTATTTGTTATGCTGAAATAATAATTGAACCTTTCAGTGAAAGTCATGAGTCTTGGGCTCTGCTTTGTCACTTGTAGTTCTTTTCAGTTGCAGTGGTGTCCAAGCAGCATCCGTTCAGGGTGAACTACAGACTAAAAGGAGAAAACATACAGTACCAGCCCAAATGACTTCATTCTGTATTATTTCTGCCATTTCCCAGCAACAACCAATATTGTCTTCCCCAAAATATAAAGCAATACCACAATAAGGCTTGATCCTAGACAAAGAGGCGCTCTGTATTGTAGTTTAATTTGGTTTGATGTTACCTCATCTCGGCTCAGTGCTTTTTGATATGTATTAAACTCTGAACATTGGAAGTTTGTTTCCAACATCACACACATGCACACCGACGCACACACAAAATCAACTATTATTTTCCTTCTTAAAATAAAAGAAAGAAAAAGAACGGACACGTAGCTTGTAAGAGATGCCGGCTTTCTAACATGTTCCATCTTAAAAACACCGATTCACTCTACGGAAAAGCAAACCCACAGATGACTTTAATTTTGAATGATTATCAGTCAATTCGTCTCTGTTAAAATGCAGATCTGCAGCAGCTGAGCCACTCGGTCATGGTTTACTGTGCTGTGAAAAGCCAGCTGCGTCCTGCGCCTTGACTCAGGTTACAAATTACTTTCATACAACGAGCCGTGCACACGAGATGAAGCTTTATCAGCTCTCTTTAATTATGCAACTATGAGCAAGATAAGATTAACTCATGACACCGTGTGACAGAGTGTTTCTGCTGTCAGGCCACTTGTGGAAAAAGTCACTTTGTGTCTCATTTTTCTTCTCATTGTTCCTTTGTTGCATTTACAAAAGAAGTTGTCAATTAAATTAGGACACAACTTTTTAATCAAATGTCTTAGCGGTCTCTTTTTATAGATCAGCCCCCTCAGTCCAACTAGATGTGTTTTGGTCAATCCCAATTAACCCCATGAAAGGGTATTAAACTGAATTAAGAAATCATTTTTCAAATGGGTGCTGTCATGGACGACAGCTTAATCTTTGAACGTTAACTTTTGTTGCGTTGTAAGATTAATCTGTTGTGGTGTCATTTTAAACACCTCCTTCTTTTCCTCTGGTTTCTTTCATTAGCAAGTTGGTCTTTGAACCCATTGAAGTTACCTAAAAATGCCAACGAACTGTCTAAATTCTCATTTTAGTTCACTGCCTGCATTGCTCCTCTTCGTTTGCTCTGTGGACACGCACTGTCGCACCGTCACACAAACACTGAAGCACACATTTATCTGCTTCGCAGCCACTGAACATAAATCAGATAATCAGTTGATCCCATCACTTTCTTGGAGTGGAGATCAGTGGAACAGGGAGGAACGACTGAACTAGGCAGTCACGCTGATCTTTCTTTTTATCTATTACTTCAAATGATTTCTAAAGGCATATCAGCTTTTGTTGTACTTTCAACAGTGTCACAGCCATTTGTGAAATAGTCCTAAAAATTACCTACAAAACTTTCTTTCTTCTCTCAACGGATTTTGTAAAACTTTCACTAGAGCAGTGAACTCTGAACTCATGAATGGATGTTATTTAGTTTTTCACTTACAGGAGTCCCTCGATTATCGCATGGTTACATTCTACACACCCCTGCAATAGGTATATATACATACATACAGGTTAATGTGCACATGCTGCCGCTCCAGGAAGGACACCACATGCAAGGCTGACAGTTAGTCCACTATCTTGGCCCAGTCTGGATCAGCACTACGTGACCTGAACCAGGCTGAACCCCATCGCAGTTTGTACCCTGCAGGTCCCAGGATCTGGGTCACACTGAGTCTGGATCAACTGCAGCCCAAGTACTCACCAGTTAAGATACTACAACTTGAAAGATGAGTTCAGCTTCAGGATTATTTGCAACTTTCCAGACAGTTTTCATTCAACCTTTATTTAGACAGATAAATCCCATTGAGCCTCGAGGACTCATTTACAAGAGAGACGTGATTTCAACAAAGAATGATGACAACAGTGGACAACAGCGATAACAATAAACAGTTATAAAAAGTCATAATTAAGTTCTTTGAGCTTAATAGATTGCGTAGATTTGAGTTGCAAAACTTTCCCTCCATTTCAGCTAAAAGCAGTGGCCAGAATCGCTGTTGGCTTTTGGGTAATGTAGTTCTTTTTGACCTGCGTTACAATGTAGGGCAGGCTTATTGAAAGAAAACTACAAAAGGGCAGTGCTTGTCCGAAGTTTTTTTGTTAACGTTTTATCTCGTACTGTCCCAATCATGTGCGTAATATTAAAGTTGACAATCTTTGAAAAACTGCGAAAGAGTGAGTCCGCGAATGTCGAACTGTGAAGTAGTGAGGGACTACTGTATTTATTGTTACAGTTTGGTTAGATTCAGGCTTGCAAACTACTTGACCAGGAGTGTGAAACATTGTGACATAATGGGTAACGAGTAACAACATACCTAAAAATAGCTACTACATCACTTTGAATGTCATTCATAAAAATTTTGCTACCAAGTTTTTGTCTGTTTGTTGCAGATGAGTTGAACTTTTGTAGTGCAGCTTCTGTTGTGTAGCTGTATAACTTGCTTTGTAGTAATATTTGTTGCCCAGGAGGGGTGCGCGTAACACGTCTAGATGCAATCAGTAACTATAACTTGCTGGAGTTATGAACAAGAATATTCTGTCAGCAACAACAAGTGAGTGTGTCACTGTCTGAAAGAGCAGAAGAAGCAGAGCAGAGCAGACTGGTATTTGTAGAGAACCTGGGATGCAAATGACAACTGTGTAACTCGTAACAATCCTACTTTCCTCTGTGAATGCTACAAACCCACCACTGATTAGGACTTCAGCACCGCTGGAAAATTTGCAGCATGGTGTGTCCCTCAGTAAGACCAATATGTTGATAGGACTGTTTCCACCAAAATAAGTTTTACATGTGACATGATGATTATGTAACGCTACAAACCTTTTCTTGTTTGAGCCATTATGCATTAATTTATTCTTGAATAACATGACACATGGGAATAGAAAAAATATTGCATGTTGCATCTTTAAACTAAAAAATAAAACCTAAAGGGATATGCTTCTAATCTAATAAAATGCCCTAATATTTCATGCTGTTTTATGCATCCTATGTATCCCTCTCTATACCTTGCATAAATGCTAGGTTGAGGTCAATTATTATTTTGGAGTTGATTTTAATTTGACTGAGCGTAAAGATTTAAGGTGTTGTTTTATCTTTCCAATCTGACTTCAAGAAACAACATAGCACAATGAATGCTTCACTAAAGGTTTTTAATGATGTTGAAACATTGGACGCTAAGGATTACTGTGTTGCGCTTTACGTAGACCTGTCCAAAGCCTTTGATACTGTAGATCATGACATCTTACGCTACAAGCTCTCAGATCACACTGTTGGTTGGTTCTCAAACTATCTCTCAGGTCAGAGGCAATGTGTTCAATGTAATGGTACTTCATCTAGCACCTAACAGTCACTAATGGTATTCCACAAGGCTCAGTTTTAGGACCCACTCTTTTTACAATTTATATAAATAATGTAGGTCAAAACGTTCTTGATGCATCCTTGCATCTCTATGCCAATGACACTGTTGTTTATTGCCGAGCTAACACATTTGCCACGATTTTCCAGCTTCTCCAGTCTGCATTTGATATCATTCAGTCAGATTTATTCCATCTCAAACTGGTGCTAAATTCATTCATTCAACCTTTATTTTAGTGGTTAGTCCCACTGAGTCTCGGGACTCATTTACAAGAGACACCTGAAAAATGCTGACAAATAAATGCTGATAAAACCAAAGGGCTGTTGTTTTCAAAGAGAAAGTTGGTGCTAGCAACTCTTCCTATATCTTATCCGTACTTGGTGTCCTATTGAGTTTGTAGATTCTTTCAAATACTTGGTAATTTTGGTTGATGCATAATTTTGCTCCACCACATGTACCACATGTGGTGTGAATGACAATAAAGAATCTGTGACTCTGACTCTGATCTCTCTTTTAAACCACATATTGAAAACTGGATAAAGAAGCTGAAATTAAAATGGGGTTTCTTTTTTAGAAATAGATCTTGCTTAACTCTGAATGCCAGAAAACGCCTTGTAACCGCTACCGTCCTACTGGCCATTAACTATGGTGACATTATTTACATGAATGTCCCGCCTGCTCCTTGCAGATGTTGGATGATGTCTACCATGGTGCATTAAGATTCATAACTGGCTGTAACTACCCATCACTGCACATATTCACTGGTCAGTTGGTCATCTACACGTAGGCTCTCACACTGGTTCATTTTCATCTATAAATCACTCCTTGTCTGCTATATCGCCTCCTACTTGTCATGTTGTCAGTGCAGTTACAACATGCACTCTCAGGCCATCATTACCTGCAGCGTTCCCTTAGTGCGGACTGAACTTGGCAAAAAGGCCTTTCCTTACTCAGCTCCTGCAACCTGGAACACCTTGCAACAGAAAGTTGTCCACCTTAATTTCTTTAGGGGACTTTAAACATTTTATAATGTCAATAGAAACATCAAAGCAAACATGTTCTTGTTTCTAGTATTTTTCCTTGTTTTATGACCCCTTGATTTATTGTTTTATACACTACTTTATTTTAACTGCATTTTTATTGTACTTAATTGTTGTCTATATATGTTGTCTATCTAAAACACATCTTTCTTGTAAATGAGTCCTCTTGGCTCAATGAGACTAAACTGTATAAATAAAGGTTGAATGAAAAAAACAAAAAAACAATCTCAAAAGGTGTGAACACAACCATCATGTATTCCCTTGTGTGTGTTTCTTTACCTGTCTGTTAGCATAATAGCTCATCAACAGTTTGACAGATTTTGATGAAACTCTCTGATAGTTATTACTGTAGGTACATGCTTGCCCGATTAATTTTTGACTTCAGTCCAACTCATCATTGTTTAATGCTAATCAATCTTAGAAAACACTACAATGCGTATAACTGTCATTAATAAGATTATTGAGCTAAAATTGGGTGTAGTAGTATCTTAGGCTTGTTCCTATCATATAACTTGAGCACTAACAGGCCACGTAAGATCTTTGTTTAAAACTTTGGCTTTGAGGTGGAGGGTGATACACATTTCATCAAGCAATGCTAATTGTAACCTTTTAGGGAAGAGAAAGCAGAAGCACTTGTTTTATTTCACTAACAGAAAGGCTTTTAAAAATGAAAAATAAATTCCTTTACAGCAAGCTGATCTATCACTATCAATTTTCATCAAATCTGTTTTAAATGGTTGAGTCTCTTTGACAAAATGGTAATGATGCCATTTTAGTTTGTGGGTGCACTTTCTGAAATATCAGACATGCAGCCTCAAAACGAAGATGAGGATTTTTTTTTTCCTTCAGCCTGTCATTTGAAAAGGCGTCAAAGCTTGGAAGAGCATCCCTCCCTTCCTTTTGTCTCCGCCTGATTTGATCTAATAAATCTGCAGCTGGATGTGTCCATGTCTAACCATGACAGATGGGAGTGATGAGATTGTTCAGAACACGCTGCTTCCTCTTCCTCTCTCGTCTCTTTTGCCTCGCATCTCGCTCTCTTTCTCTTCAGGAGCAGACGGATTCTGTTTGCCTGTCAGAAGCGCTTGATCAGAAGTAGGCTCGGCTTTGAACTGAGTCACAGCTGTGGTGAGTTTTTCTTCTGTTGTTTCGGCCGACGCTCGCTGTGCAGAGGCTTTGCTCACAGAAAAGCTGGAACACTCTGAGCTCGCTCCATTTTTTATTTTTTTTTTTAGTGTGGAGGAGGATTGCACACTGCTGCTGGGAAGTATACAGAGTTCTGTTTGCCAAAATAGATCACAACCTTTAGATCTATGTGGTTATAAATATCCCTTCATGCCATGCAGACACATATACACTAACATTTAATCCCCGCCTGGTACATTTTCTCAGTTTGACAGGTGCTCTTTCTCATCGGCGCTGTTTGCCACAGTCTGAGGTGAAGAGAACAAGCTGCTCCTGGACATCAGGAGAATGCTGTGAATTTATAATGAAAGCCATGAGACAGAGTCAGATAGACACTATTACCATGAGGCTTGCCATCTCATGCCACTAGATGAAATTTTTCTTATTATTTTATTTGTTCCTCTTATAAACAGAATAAAACCCATATTGATCATAGTGTTGGATCAATCCTCCTGCATGGCAGCACATGGTCAGAGCTCCCCCTCCTTCTGTCCCTTTCAGTTTTCAACAATAAAAGGATTTTCTCGTCATCCTCCCACCGTTGTCTCTTTCAGATCTTTCAGCTGAGCATGTCAGAGTAAAAACTTTCAAAAGAGCCCATACATAATTTGTATGCTGTGTGTGGTCTGTGTGCATGGATGGGACATTTGATCACTAAAGGCAATGGCAGATAATAAAGTTTTTGCCTTTGTCTGAGCTTTGCTGTGTGCTTGTCTGTTACCAAAACATCTCATGAACCACAAGATGAATTTTAATAAAACACGTAGAAAGTATTAATTGAATGTACATCTACAACTGATAAACCTCTGGTAACAGCTGTTCAAGATATCTGCCACAGCTAAATTATCTTAAAAACACAAAAATGTCTGTAGCCCAGTGGATTTTACAGATATTAACCTAAAGTTTGGTGTGGTTGTAGCTGAGACTGATCTCTAACACATATTCTGCACACAACTTATCAAAGTTTTTTTTATTTATTATTGCCATTAACTACCATATTTTCTGCCGTAAAAGTCGCACCGCCCTACAAGTCGCATCAGTACGAATATGTCTAATAAAGTGGAAAAATATATAAATGCATCGCTTGGCCGTATATGTTGCATCTGTTATGCGTTACCGCTGATGCGTTGCGTTTGTTATGTGTCACCGCTGTCAACACAGAAATGTGGGCCGGTCTTTGCCAAAAATTGATTGGCTGCCAAATGGCGGCCGCGGGGGCGTGCACGGGGGACTTTAACAAGAATTTAACAAGCTTAACACTTAAAAACAATTATTTGTTTCCTTGAAATGATAGCAAAGGTGTGTCTCAGTCTAACTTTTGCTTAATAAATGCACTTTGACTGTCAAATCAGCTGCATTTTCAAAAGATGATACGCGGAAACATGACAGTGCAGAGGGCGACTCGCTGTCCATTTCGTCAAAATGTAACAATTATTTATTTGCTTGACTTTATAGTAAAGGTGTGTCTCATTTGAAGTTTTCCTTAATAAATACATTTCAATGGTCAAATTGTCTGCATTTCACCGGGATGGCACAGTGAAATGAAGCTGATTTGATGGTTGCTCCAGGCAATTAATAGCCACTTTTACTTATTACATGATACAATGACATGCCATACAACTTTAATGCCATGTAGTGGCTGATAATGGTAGTGTTCAATATTTTCAGTCAGAATGAATGAAAATGGTCATATCTCTGCCAAAAATTAGTTTATAAATTTGGGAAAAATCTGTAAAAACATTGCTTCGGTGTATAAGTCACAGGGCATGCAATTTATGCAAAAAAAAGTGACTTATAGGGTGAAAAACACGGTACTTGGAGTCAATTTTTTTTGTTAACGAAATATCTCATGATTCACTGGGTGGATTTTAATGAATCTTCTAAGACATAATTACTGGGTGTACGACTGCAGTCTGTGGCAGCTGTGGCTGAGTTGTTAGAGCGGGTGTCCTCCAATAAGAGAGTTAGGGGTTCGATTCCACCAGCAGTCCCATGCAGGAGTGTCCCTGAGCAAGACACTGAACCCCTCACTGCCTCTGATGTGTGTCCCGGTGTATGAATGTGATAAAGCTCTGATTAGTTTTTGTATATAGATCTAGTAGAGTCCTGTATGAATGGGTAAATGACGGCACAGATTGTGTTGTAAAGCACTTTTGAGTATCTTGATAAGATAGAAGGGCGCTATATAAGTACACTACAGACAGTTCGTCAATTTTTAGAGTCAGTCCAATTTAAACTAGTTGTCACAGTCAACTGACCTTAGAAAACAACCAAAATACTTTTAATTGAGTCACTTTAACAGATATTGAACTAAATTTTGTAGCTGAGAGTAAACCATAATCTCTGAGGATGACATTTCGAGATATTTCATGATATTGTGCATAACGTTATTTTCAAGCAGCAAGTTGGTGAGCGATATGCATTCCTTCATTTAATGCAGATCTATAGTTCTTTAATGTGGTTCAGTGTAACTCATTCTGTTTCATCCTGGAACGGCCTGTGCTGAGTTCCTCCATGTTGTCAGAACATATTGGAGTTTAATACACAACATTGGCCCAGTTTGTCAGTGCTCAGAGCTTAACCTTGATACTTTAAAAAGGCCCTTTAATGAGCCACGCATTGTTAGTGCCTCAGGATGTATTGTTGATAGTGTTCTCCTTTAGGAGCCCTGACTGCTCATCCTCTGTGCATGCTTCGCGGACGTTTGCTCCTTTCGGCTTGAGTCTATGTTTTCTCTAATTTCTCCGCCCCGAGATTCAAGATGACTCTGTCCACTCGTCTTCTTTCTGGGAGGCCTTTAGGGAGAGCAGCTGAGTCCTTCTCCTCCTTCTCTTCACAGTCTGTCTCCTCTTGCTCCTCCTCCCTCCACCTTCCTTCTGTTTTCCATCACTAAGCTGAGAGGAGATGAAAACCTGTGACATTAGGTCAACTCCTTGCTTCATCTCAGGGTGTGTGTTTTTGGTACATTATATGAGTTTGCTGCTTCGTCGTCAGCATGCGCGTGCTCTTTCAGGCATTTCTATTAGTCGGGGCAGCTGCAGCAGTGAACGCATTGATGAAATCCCTCTTGTCGTGAGATTTACTTTAGAGAGATAACAGAGCGTGGCTGTCAACCAGCTCTACATATCTCTCACGGTTACAGTCCACTCTCTTCTGAAGCGCACAATGTTTGAAAAAAATCTCCCTGAAGCTCCCCTTTCTTCCATAAGTCTGTCATCATGGATCTTTAACCAGCTCACCGTTCTACTTTGTTTCTCATCGATCATTCTGCAACTTCTCTTTGCGATTTTATTTCTTCCAGCTGAAGGCTTTCCTGTTTCTTTTTCAGATTTTGTTGACTCTGTTTTTCTGTTTTGTTGTGGTCAGCACCTTCATTCGCGTCTCTTCTCTGGCCCCCTACCCCCGTCTTCAAACACTCAACTTCATGCCTTCTCTATTAAAAAAGATGCTTGCTGTTGCATTAGCTAATCTCTCAGAAGACGTGGCACAGATACAGATTCTGCTACTTTCTCTGCTTTAGCTCAAAGCTGTAATATGAGCTTCTTTTCAGGAAAAACATTGTTTTGCTATTTAATTGGCACAATTTGAGAAAGGAGGGACAAAAAAGGGAATTAAAGGTCTAGCATTCATTTAAAGGATGCTTATAACCCACCACCTGCTTTATGACAAAAAGACAGCGTTATAGCCGTTTTGGTTCAACCTCAAAAATAAGGTGACATATCTGTGACACGTGACCCTCAGAGTATCTGTT
>NC_056500.1:28820412-28873220 GCF_014905685.2 Nematolebias whitei
CTCCCCACCATCACAGACATCTACACCTCCAGATGCAGGAAGAGGGCCACCTGCATCATGAAGGACCCCACCCACCCAGCACACACACTTTTTGCCCCACTCCCCTCAGGAAGGAGGTTAAGGAGCATTAAGTGTAGAACCACTAGACTGAGGAACAGCTTCTACCCTGAGGCTGTTAGACTCATGAATCTCTAACTAGAATAATCACTGTGAAAAACCATATCATGTTGCTGCTGATCTGTTTCATGTTGCTGCTGATCTGTTTCAATGTTGATGTGTTCATGCGTGCACATCTGCTCACAGACTCATGTTCATGTTTGTGGTGATGTTCAATGTTTTATGTTATGAGTGCTTAGTGTATATTTAGTTGATGTTTTTCTTAGTTCATATCTTAGATGTTATTACTGTTTTTCTTATACATTTTATTGTTGGATGTAACTGGGACCCTGTGTACATAATTTCGCTCCACCACATGTACCACATGAGGTGCGAATGACAATAAAGAAACTCTGACTCTGACTGACTCTGATATGTACTACAGTACTGCAAAATTTTACTCACCAGATCTGCAGACCAGCAGCTCGGTTCCAGTCCAGCCCAGTTCCAGTTCGGCAGACCTACCTTGCAGCGATGAAGCCCCACCCCATCCAGGTTGATGTGCACGTGGATAATTGAGCTTCAGGATTATTTGTAACTTCCCTGCCAGTTCTGTGAACTTCATAGAGAGATCGTTACTTCGGACTTTGCGTTGTAAAACCATCCCTCCATTTCGGCAGAAAGTAGCGGCCGGAAGCACTGCTGGCTTCTGGGTAGCGTAGTTCTTTTGACTGGTGTTACAGTATAGGCTTATTGAAAGAAAACTACTAAATGACGGTGCATGTTCGAAGTATTTTTTCCCCATTAACTTTATATCCCGTACCGTCCCGATCATATGAGTAATATTAAAGTTGACAATCGTGTGTCATGCATGACTCGTGTACAATTTTATGTTGAAAAACCGTGCAAGAGCGAGTCTGTGAAAGTCGAACCATGAAGTAACAAGAGACTACCAGTACTGTATAGTAATTTTTGTATTTCCTAAAATCAGCTGACTCTGGCGGTCACATTTTGGGGAGTTGAGTCCTAAAAGTAATCAACTGTAGAAATACATACACCGATTATGTCTTAAAACTATCAATAAAATCCACCCACTAATTCATGAGATTTGTTGCTAATAGACTGCACATAGTTAATATATAAAATTTAAACAACTAATTTGCACAACTTGTGCAAATGTAGGTTGTTTGTAGAGGTGCATCCAGTGATCACATTCTGCAAGTTTCATAAAACTTCATCCAGGAATTCAAGAGATATTTTGATAAAAGACAGGCAAACATACACAGATATGGTCAAAAACAGTATCTCCCACCTCTTGATATTGGGTGATAATTAGTAAATGTACCCTCAATAGTTAGTGCAAATTAATTTATATGAACGTGACATCAAAGTCTGAAGCTCGATTAGCAATTTGTTGCTGTGAGACGAAGTGCTTGGCATCCGATAATTGCCTGAGAAATCTTCCTGTAATTAACACAGTTGGATAATTACAGCAGATTCTCAAAGCTCGCTGCTCTCACATTATTAGGCTCAGAGTGTGACTCACAACTAACAGAATTAGACTTTTCAGATTTTTTTACCGTGCTAATTTTGAACTTCTGAGTTGTTACTCGGTTAAAAACCGAGGTCTGGTTTGGCTGAGACTTATTCGTCTGTCAGCCATTTTTACTTTCTCAGCTCAGCGTGCGTCGGTGTCTTGGCTGCAGTTAGGTTAAAGCTGAGTGGTGGTGGGTGGTGGGGAGTGGACTAGGAAGAGCATTTCCCACAGGCACATTCCCGAAAGGCCCAGGATTAAAGGGTGGGACACTGAAGTAGGCCATTCAGGCAGGCACAGCTGAAGTACAGACAGCAGAACCAAAACAGACAGAGCTAGATCACGCTGAACGTTTCATCGTCATGTCAGTAATCCTGGACCAGACGCAGTTCTGGCTGGATTTGTGTCAGACAGGGATAATTACAAGTCTACACTCATGAATATTACCATTTCAAAGCCTACACACAAGAATTAGTTGTCATCTATATGTTTATATAGTTTTTTTTCTAAGATACTGTTTTAATGTAGTTTTTTTTCACCTTTTCTGTGTCAGGTAAGTTAAAGTATAGATGAAAATGTAAAGACCTCTATCCCATAAAGACGCACGCAGACTCTCTCACTGGTACATTTTCATCTTTAAATCACTTCTTGGTCTGCTGCCTTCATACATCTCCTCCTGCGTGAGTGCAGCTACAGCGTGCGCTCTCAGGACATTATTACCTGCAGTGTCCACTCAGTGAGGACTGAACTAGGCAAAAGAACCTTCTCCTACTCCGCTCCTGTTTTTTATCTTGCAAAAAGATCGGAAGCTCTCGACCTTGACCTCTCTAAGTGGCTTTAAACATGTATTACGTTCCCGGGACAAACCAATGTAAACATGTTCTTGTTTTTAGTTTTCTACACCACCCTACAACCTAGCTGTTTTTTTTTTTTTGTTGTTGTTACTTTTCCTTTTAAATACCATTTTATTTTCACTTGTTAAACAAAGAAAATCTCAGTTTGTACGCATACTTTATGATTGTCTATTATTGTCTTTTGTTGTCCACTGTTGTCATCACTCTTTGTTAAAATCAAGCATCTCTTGTCGTTAAGTCCCTGAGGCTCAGTGGGATTGGCCTGGATAAATAAAGGTTGAATGAAAATGAATGAGAAAAGAAGTTCCCACCGTCCACCAATTTTTATGTCAGAGTTTAAACTAAATTCATTTTATTCTGGGAATTGACATAATTATAGCCATTTTGGTCAAACTTTGTAAATAACATTGAAAGAACATATAGAATATATTTGGGATGACTCTCAGCAACATTAAAAACATTGCCGCTTTTCACCTTTGGTGGTGGATAATAACACTTGTTTGTCTGAATGTAACAAATTGTATAGAAGGTCTTGGTGCATTTTTTTTTTTTTTTTTTTTGCTGAAGTAAAACAAAAGGAAGAGACACAAACCACAATCTGAATATTCTGTGAAGTATCTGTAAATTTTAGCTCTAAAACCATATTAAATACATTTTATTGAGTCACTTGAAGAGAGATAGTGAACTTTAGCTCACTTTTGCCACTTGTTTTAATGACCTGCTCCCAGGAATGACAGATAAAAATATTCTAAGCACCATTTTTATTTTAGCCTGTTTTGCCATTCAAGTATTCTGATGATTCTTGACAATTTACCATAGAAACTTCCAACCAAACTCCCATTAACCGAGACTGAACTCTTGCTACTGAGATTAGAGCTGACAAGTCTTTCAGATCAGGATTAAATGAAAGCGACAGCGTGAAGTGACGTGTTATAAAAGAACGGACTCTTTTCTTCTTTGGATGAGCTCAGATCAGATTCAGTCATGAGAGAAGAAAGTCAGGAGTGAGGAAGAGGTCGACGATGCCTTCCAGCGTTTGGTTGCAGGGGAAGAGTGCAATGTTTAACTCAGGAAGGTCTGTGATGCTTTATTTCACATTAATTTTAGCCTCATGACACAGACTGCATTTAGCCTAACCTATACTCCAAGGATTTAACAAATGTTTCAGCCAGCTCTTACACATTTTCCAGAGGTGGGTCTCTGTATTTGCATATTTATTGCCCAGAACACCTTAAGATTTATTTATTTATTTTGACCAGGCTGTCCTGTCAGTGACAAGGTATTTTCAGCTTTTTGTTTAGAGGAATAAATTAAAATTTGAGGAATCAAGTTTAATATTACTTTCATTATTACTGTTATGTAAAATATAGAATCATTTCACTGCTAGTTTTCTGTGCTTAGTTACCATACAAGTTGAAACAGCCAGTTTGGCTTAAATCAAAATGAACATTTCTGTGAAATGTGGCTGATCATGCTTGTGTTTGTGTATGCTTGTTTGTTTGTTGGCAAAATATCTTCTGAACCACTGGACAAATTTCATGACACTTTCAGACATGACATTTTGAATTTGACAATGACATTTTCGTGCTGCTGTTTGTCATATTATTTTTATACTACTAGTGCTTAGTGTATTTTTAGTTTAATGTTTTTCTTTGTTCATATCTTAGATCTTTTACATTCTATACTTTTGTTGGAAGTAACTGGGACCCTGCGTACATAATTTCGTTCCAACACATGCACCACATGTGGTATGTGTGTGACAAATAAAGAGCCTTGAATTATTATTTTTTTTTTAGCAGACCGAGTCCGGTAAAATCCCTCGTTTTTCAGCCAGAGCCCATTTTTAATTTCTGCTGTTTTCTGCCCACTCACAGCGCAGCGGGAGTAAACGCGTTTTCTCCATGACAGCTGCAACCTCCACCGAAACGGCGTCTCACTCAGAAAGCGCTCACGCCTCCTCTCGGTGTCTGCTGGCTCACCTCAGCCCTTTGTGAGACCACAGTCTGGGCTCAGCACAGAGGCACACATACAGCCTTTTTCTGTCGGAGCCCCCATTGGGTTCCCCCGGAGAATCTCTGGAGCGAATGATGGCAGTAAGGATTTTTTTGTCTGGTTGACGCTCATGAGAAACATGACACAACACAAATGCGTGCCTGCTCTCCGAGCGCTACTCAGAGTGGCAGCGAGTGTGTTCCCTGGACAGATGGACGGACCGTCTGATCAGAAGGGGTTACACGCTGCAGTTCGCAGCTCAACCCCCACCGTTCAGAGGGATTATAGAGACGGTTCTGTCTTCTCCAGAACAGAGCTCGTCTCTCCAGTCAGAAGTTCAGGAATTTCTGACGAAAAACGTGATTTCCAGAGTTCCCAACAGAGGAAAATACTTTTTTTTTTCCTCCCACTACTTCCTGGTTCTGATTTTTTTTTTTTTTTAAACGGAGGGATGAGACCCATTCTCGACCTGTTCATGTTCAACAATTCAATCATGGGGAGACAATTCCACATGCTGACAAACAGCTAATGGAGAACTTCACCAGAACGACTGGTTTTCACCTCCATAGCTCTGAAGAGCGCATATTTTCACATTTCCATCATTCTGAAACACCCCACGCACGTTCTCAAAATGCATGGATATGGCTCTGCAGTCGTTACACATGGCAGGAATGAGAAATCTTTTATCTGGACGATCTGCTCTTTTAAGCTTGGTCCAATTAGAAAGTTGTCGCACAGACCAAAATGCTAATGTTACACCTGCTAAACCTGGGGTTTCTATAAACCGGGAAAAACTTCCGTTTGTCCGTCCCAGATGATTGTTTATCTGGAAATGGAGCTAAACGCAACTGCAATGAGAGCCGTTTATTACAGCTGAGAGCCGCAGCTCTATCAGCTCAGCTCCTCCGTGTCAAACCCAGCTTCGCCGTGTCAAATCCTGCAGCATAGTGACAGTTCTGCCTGTCATGCGACTCCTGGGACGATGTCAGCGGCCCACATCGTGGTTCCGCTGGGCCTACTTCACATGAGACGCCTTCAGAAATGGTTTGCCCACCTCCGCATAGATCCTGTGCGCCAGAAGAGGTGGATTATCTTTGTGCCCCCCCCTCCGTGAGAACCGATCTGAATCACTGGGGAAACCCCCTCATTCTGTCAGAGGGAGTTCCCATCAGCAGGCCTACGTCACACGTCTCAGTTTTTCACAGACGCGTTCCTGTCAAGCTGGGAGGAATGTGTCTGCCCCAAGCAGTGGGAGCACAGTGGCTGGACCACATGTCGCTTTACATAATGTGCTAGAATGTTTTTCACGGTCTGAAACGTGACACAGCATTTTGCCCCTGCTGCGAGATCAGCATTTTCTGATCCACACAGACAACAAGTGAAGGCAGTTTACATAAACCGTCAGGGAGGTGTGCGCGCAGCCCGTTACGCATTGCGAAACAGCTGTTGTGTTGGCCACACAGGAACCTGCTCTCCATCAGAGCAGTGGACTTTCCCAGCATTCCTGAACAGGTGAGCGGATATCGTGTCGAGGGGCGGTCCCCGCCACAGAGACTGGAGCCTCCATCCCGAGCTGATTTCTCGGATTTTGGAGCAGGTTGGGCCGAGCAGCAGTGGATCTGTCCGCCACACGGGAGAACGCCCAGTGTCAATTATGGTTCTCACTGAGCCCACGAGACGACCAACCGTAAGGAGTGGACACCTTCGCTCACAGCCCGTGGCCAAAAATGCTCCTTTATGCATCCCCTCCAGTCCTGCCGATATCACGGACCCTGAACCGGGTCTGGGAGGAAGTACCGTCAGTCATCCTCGTAGCTTCTGAACGCATATGCGCTCCATGGTTCCTGAATCTGCAGCGACTGATATCGGGTCGGCTGTGGAAACTGCTGTGGGGGGGGCGCTCTCCTCCAGGCAGGAAGAGCGATCAGGAGTTACCCAAATAGGTCAGCATCTTTGGGTCTGTCCGCTGAAAAGATATGTTTAGAAAAGATGAGCTTCCTACAGGATGTGGTGTGTACGTTCAGGGTGCACGAGCTGCTTCCACCACAACGCTGTACACATCAAGTGGACTGTTTTTCCAGCGCTGGTGCGCAGAGAAAGGCGTGGAGGCCATCTCATGTCCACTAGGTGGCATGCTGTCCTTTCTGTAGCAGCAGATGGACAGAGATCTAGCATTCAGCACAATTAAAACTTATGCTGCAGCTATTTCTTCCTGTCACGAGGGCTTCGGTGACAGAACAGTTCTTAATCTCCAGTTGATGAAGCGTTTCCTGAAAGGTGTACAGAGACACAGACCTGTGTCACGTCCACTAGCTTCACAGTGAGACCTAACGATGGTCCTGCACGCTCTCATCAAAGCTCATTCTGAGTTTTTAGATCAGGTTTTACTTAAATTTCTGTCATTTAAAACAGCCCTGCTGTTAGTTCTGACGTCGGCAAAGAGAGTGAGTGATTGTTTGCTCTCTCTGTTACTCCCTCATGTCTCAGAATTCAAGCTGATGGCAGTTCAGCTGTACTGCGTTTTAACCCTGCTCTGAAAAACGGCACAAGCTCATTCAGATCGAGAGTGATTACCTTGGATGGGGTTTATCCTCTTCCTCATAATTCTGAGGAGGAAGCAACATCTCACCTCCTTCTGTCCCATGCATGCATTTTTCATGTTACGTGGTGCACACGGCCGCACTGCGCCGCTTTCAGCGTATGTTCGTGCATCACTGGGACAGCTCTTCAGGACGTCCTCTATCCACCCAGCGCCTCTCACACTGGTTGTGTGAGGCTATTTCTGAAGTTTACAGTTCATCTGGACTGGATTCTCCAGAGAATCTCAGTGCATTCCACCAGAGGGTTTTCATCCTCCATGGCTCTGCATGGAGGGATGACAGTGGAGAATATTGTATGGCGGCTGCCTGGTCATCGCCATGTTCAATTATTCGTTTTTATCTACGTGATGTTTCTACTTTCTCCATGACCCATTCTGTTCTCAGGGTTCTGACAGAATGATTATTTGTTTCATGGAGCCTCACTTTTGAGCTCACACCTGCCTGCATGCAGTCACAGTGTGAGATATTTATTATCAGTCACAAGTTCATGACTGCTGATTTTATTGTTATTAACCGGTTCATCCTGAGGAGCTGTTGGTCTGCTCTGTTTATCGTTACACTGTTACAATTCGTATCCTCCATTGTTCCTATTCACAGCAGCACGTCTGCTATCTCAGCCTTTTTTCCTCACCAGAGATCTTCTCCGGTGTGCTCCTGCACATGGAGCACGCAATTACGCAGCGTGTAATTACGCACACAGAAGGTTGAGTGATGAAATGTTTTTTTGTGCAAGCAGGTGCTTCATGTTGTGTCTGAGTGGACTCAGTGAGGCATAGACTACATCCTGCTTTGCCTTTAACCCACTAGCAAAAGGCTTAAAGGGTGAAGCCTATACGAAGTAGAACGTTGGTTACGTACTGTAACCCCAGATTCTGAGTATAGGCGTAGTCCTTTAAGCTCTGGACCTCACTGGTTCCTAAATGGCTGAAGAAAAAAGCTATTTGGGAGCCGATTACCCGGTCTCACCGTAATTTATACAGACCGGGGGTGAGGCCCACACACAGCAGGTGGGCGTGGACTAAAGTTTTCAGTGCTGCACTGCACACGAAGGGATAAACCCACTAGCGAAAGTCTTAAAGGGCTACACCTATACTTATAGAATCTGTGGTTACAGTACGTAACCAACGTTTTGCCACTATATAAATGAATCATTAATCACTGAATCGATATATCGATTTAAATCGATGTAATGTTACACCCCCTAGCTGACAGTAACTGTGACGACTGACAATAGATACATTCAGAAAATTTGAATCAGAATAATTTATTTGCAATAATTAAAAAAAAACAAAAAAAACAGCTTAAAAATATTAATAAACATAACACATTTTACTATTGCGGTTTCTGCCGTGCAAAACATAGTTTGTATGCACAAAGTCACTGCTTTCTAAAATCTTTGTTAAAAAAAAAGTGCTGATAAAAATGTCCGCTTCTACTTCACCCCATCTGTTTCTTTACTTCACTTGATCTGTTTCCTCCTCGCCTTTAGGTCCAACTGGCGTTCTAACTTCAGGAGGTCAGTCTGTCACCAACATCTCTGACAGCCAAAGTCACCTCCACAGTTTACAGTGTGAGGTGTCAGTAGACAAGCTGTGCATGCCTTTACATCGGGACGATTCACTGAGCATGAAGACGCTACACAACCTCTCCTTAAATACCAAGCAAGGAATACAGTCCCTTGTTTATGGCGGGGGTTACGTTCCGGACACCCCCGCCCCCCTTCAAAAAAAAAAAAAAAGGTTATTTAACAGTTTATTAATCAAGATATAACTTGATAATGTTTATTCACTGAGCTTAAAATTTGAAGTTGAGTGAGTAGTAATGTCTTTTTACTCACCAGCTCTGCAGAACACAGCAGCTCGGTCCTTGTCCAGCTCGGTTCCGTTTTGGCAGACCTACCCAGCCTTGGTCCGTTTCTGGTCCAGTTCTGATCGGTTCTCTGCATCCATTGAGCGCTGGAGTCACTATGAATATGATAAGGACTAAACTTTTTTTGATCGGATCAAAACTTTCCTTCCGAAAGCAACTTTGCCTTCTGGGTAATGTAGTCCTTTAGGCTGGTGATACAGTACAGGCTTGAGAGAAAACTACAAAATGGTGGCACATTTTATTTTTTATTTTTTTGGGGGGGGGTGGGGGGGATGTACAATCTTACAGTACAGTACAGTACAGTACTTTGAAATACCGTGAAAAAGCGAGTCAGCAAAAGTCGAATCATGAAGTAGTGCGGGACCACTGTATGTTTTTGGTATATTTTTTATAAAGTTCTTTGAACTGAGGCACTTCTACAAAATGGTTTCCAAGAGTGAGCTGACATTTGTGCTTCATTATGCCAATAGACTTGATTTAATCAGAAATGTGATGAACAAACCAATTTCGTTTGTAGTTTGTCACAAAAAACAACTACAAAACATTACCTCGCTGCAAATTTCCTTAAAATAGTGGCACATTTCTTGTTTTCTGTGCCAGTCATCCGCTCTAGACAAACAGGGAACACACTGATCAATACACTGATTTAAAAAAATACCTCAGAGTCCCACTTCAAAGAGATTAAACTACTCCTATAAGCAGCAGTATTTACTCCTGTCTCTTTTGCTGGATTCATGGACCCACTGAGGACTGAGCAGTGAGGCTCCTCTGTGGAAATGTGGAAAACGACTTAAGTAGCACTGATTGTAGCCAAATGGTGTTTTATTTTGACATAGCTATTTGCGTGAGATCTAGACAGGCTTTTATCGTTCACATTAAACCTAACGTGACGCAGTCAGGCGATCACCTTCTTGGTTTTTTGATCTGAAACACCCAGACCAGACTATGACAGACCATTCGTTAACCACCTTTAACAAGCTCTGTTCTCATCCTAGACTTTCAGCAACTGATCCGCCTCACTCCATCTGTCCTGTTGAAAGATTTCTCCTCCTGGTTTATTACACACACACACACACACACACACAACTTTCTCCACCTCGCTGCTGTTGAGTGATGAATTATGAATAGATGTGAATTTACCAGCACTGCCGTCCGGGCCCGAGGAATACTTTCAATTTGCACACTGCGCTCCACTCGCTCCCTCGCTCCCTCGCTCCACTAGTCAGACGTCTTTCTCGTGGGACCTCCATGGCAGTATTAGATTTTCATCTGAAACTCTAACCCTGCCAGTTGTGTAAAACAAAGTTTGAGATGTCAGGCCCTATGGATGCAGCTACACAATGCAAGCATCTTCATCATATTTTAATCACCTCCTGGAAAACACGTTTTATTTGCATCTTGATGGAAAGTGTGTCTCCAGTGAACATTTGACCCGGTCCTGTCGACTCCAGCTAACCTTTGGTAATTGTTGCCGTTGATGAGCTGGGATCAGACAGTGACAGAGAATCAGCAAAAGACAGGATCATTTTAACGAAGCCAATAAGAAAGACAGAAAAAGCCCGCAGGCTTCGAGGATTAAGTCCGGGTTTTACAGATTTAGTTTGACAGTGTTTCCACAAATCTCGTAAATGTAACAGAAAAAGAAAGAACCAAGTGTTGAACGCAGAATAGAAGATGAAAGATGGCATATTTTTAAATGGTGTGCTGCACCGTCTCTGCTACAATGTGATCTTTTTCATTTTTCATTAATGAAATACTGTATTTTCTTGCACATTGTATGTAAATACGTACACTTATCATTTTCTTCATCTTTGATAACTGGAACGCATAAATGTTTTGTTGTGAGTTCAGTGGTGTGAAGTAATGTACGTTCCGTTTCCTCGCTGCCTCTCCTTTTTGTCGAGAGCCACAACAAGTAGAGCTCATTTGTACAGAAAGGAGCCTGAGTGAAAGTGACAAAGCAAACAGACCAAACAGGCAAGAACAAGATGACAGCATAGATACAGATCACACTCACCTCCACCGCTTTGTCTTGGTGGCCTTTGTCTTTTAGCAATCTATACATGCACAAAACACAAAGTGATTGTGCAAGACAGAAAACAGCTTCTATTGTGAGTTTAGGTGTGTTCATGAGTTTAGGACCTTTTTGGTTTAGGTGATACAGTTAATTTCTACTGCTGACTCCATGAGAAAGCAAAAATGATTCCTGATACCCATTGACTTTCATAGAAAATCAAGTCTTGAGGGGAAATTTAATCTCACCCTAGGTTTTTTGGGATTATTTGTTGTGCTTTGGTTGCTCATCGCCCAAATGAGCAATTGTTTTGTACTTATTACTTAAAAAAATAAGGCTACAGGAGAAATTGTCTGCATAAAATTGCAACTTTTCTGTATTTACTGATAATGCAGGAGAACAGTTACCGTCTTCAGAGTTGCACCTGCCTCTGCTCTCCATTACAGCAGCATAATGGAAATGGAAGCGACCGTTGTTCTGTAATATGCTGAACAGGTGCCATGCATACTGAGCAGTCAGAGAGGGGGAGATGGCAACCGGCCATTTGCTCTGAAATTGTTACAGAGAAACACAAAGTAATGGATGTTTCCATTCATTGCATTTGGTATTGGATCAGAAGTTTCCAGAATAACAAGTCCAATTGTTGAAACCATTTAAAGTTACTCAACAGTGTTTGTTAGCAAAATATTTTATAAACCACTGCATGGCTTAAAAAAAACTCGGCAAATAATAATTTGATTCACGTCTACAACTCAATTATCTTCAGAAGTCAACCCAATTCAAGATGTTTACCACAGTTAATAAAGCTCAGCCTACACAAAAATGACTAACGTAGTCAGTTCTGCACAGCTATGGTACTGGTACCTAAACAATTCAAGATTCAAGCTCATATCTTAAAACTAACATGCTGTTTTTTCACACCAGTAGAGGGTCCGAGGCCAAGTGTTCTTGTGAATTGAGAGAGACTTAATGCGGTGGATCATTTTTGTCATTAGAACGTTCCTCACTTTACAGGCAGCTAAATTTTATGTGCACGAAATTATCTTTTCTCTCATATTGTATTGTCTTACAACCTGGACGTATAATACAACAGCAAATGTGCAAAAACCTATCAAGTCTATCCAACAAAGTTCAGTCAGCTCATCTGGATGGTTTCTTCTTCTTTTTTTTTTGGTTGAGATGTTTCATCCTTCATCCAAAGGACTTCATCAGTCTGAGGAGCCACAACCAACTCAGTCCCACAAGCAGCACACTCACATAGTGGACCAACCAATTTGCTGGTGTTAAGATGGTTTCTGGGGTCCGTCCTCTCCCCCATCGACTCCTCTGTGGCAGCCATAGCCAAAGTGGTTCAAAACATCAAAGTTCATGCTCAATAATCCAAACAGACCACCATCTCTATCAAGTCTACCTTCAGAAAGACAAATAAAATTTTAGGCCGCCAACGTTTTCATTTCCACTCTTGTAATGTCATTAATAAGTGCAGTAATTTAGTGATCTAAGTCTTGCTTTTAGAGTTTTTAACGGGATTTCACCTTCATTATGGATTGTTTTATTGCTTCTTGTATTTGTTTTGCACAATTATTTTATGAATTATTTTCTTTCTTTTTTTTTACTCGCATAAGGACAATGGCTGAAATTTGGCTAATGAGTTAATTCCAGCCTCTTCATATTGCTGTGTAATGCAGAAATATT
Source organism: Nematolebias whitei (assembly GCF_014905685.2). NCBI lineage: Eukaryota > Metazoa > Chordata > Actinopteri > Cyprinodontiformes > Rivulidae > Nematolebias > Nematolebias whitei. The sequence continues at coordinate 28,833,067 of NC_056500.1, forward strand.
GATTAATGTGAATAGTCCTTTTAAATAAATGCATTAAATGACATGAACTTACATATATTGATCGAATGATTTATGTGGTAGGAGCTGAGACGTATTCAGCACATACTTTAGATGCAGACACACCTCTGAGAAGCTTACATTATTCCTTTACAAGATTTGATCAAAACAGCTATGATGCTGTCCTTTAAGATGATTTACAGCTCAGATGACTGGCAATGGGTGATATGCATTCCTTCAAGTAATACTAAGGCTTTAATATCTTCCTTTTTTTTCTCTGAGCCAAGCTGTCATGTATTCCCTCAGTCCCCCAATCATGTTTTCCAGTGCTGTGTCACTTTTCATCCTTGCTGAAGTTGTGCATTTAGCCTAAGAGGGGTGGTGGTGTTGGGGAGGGGGCTTCTGGGAAAGGAGCTGCCGGTTGACTGACAAGCTGTGGTCATGGGGGCTTAAAGAGAGGAGGGCAATTTAGTGGGCAAGCAGCCAGTGGCAGCCGGTCCTCATGGAAAGATGACCGAAAATACAAATGGGTCACAGACTGTTGTGTGTTGTTCTTTTGTGTCATCCATGTTGTCCATCCATACGTAAAGAACAGCAGATCCGTGGAGGTCCAGATCCAGTCAGTTATTTATTTATTTTGATAGGTTGGTGCCAAAAGTACATGACTGCAACCAACTAATTTAAAAAGGACAAACTGAAAATATTAGCTTGACATGACTGGGAAATATGATGGTTTTTTATGACTGTTCATTAGTTAAATAGTTGGGGTTAAAACTGTAATTACCTTGAGTAAATAAGTAAGGAACATGTTTTTATACAACACTTTTAACATATTAATCACAATGTGCCTCACAGAGTACAGTACAGAGTATTACAATTGAAAATAGATGATTAAAAAGAACATTAAAAATTCAGAATAGTATCATTGTTTTCAGCTACTTTTTAAAAGACTTGCCACTGTCAATACAATATAAAAACAAAAAATATATAATTCCACAGTTGAGGAGCAGCAGGTTGAAAACCACGATCCACTGAATTTGTATCAGTTCGTATTAAAGGTTCTGGTTAGTGGACCTGAGAGCTTGAACTGAATTAATATAAAGAGGAGCTTGTTCACACGTAGCCCTGAGAGTTAAAACTAATATTTTATATTCTATTATAAAATGAACAGGTTACCAGTAAAGACATATTAAAACAGGAGTCATATGAGCTGTTCTGCTTGATCCATTTAGGAGACTCGCTGCAGAATCTTGGACCAGCTGGAGAAGATCAATGGTGTTTTTGTTAAAACAAGTAAAAAAAAATGTGTTACAATAATCTAAACGACAGCAAATAAAAGTATGAGTAACTATCTCCAGTTTGTGTTTCGACACAACAATATTCTCAATTTGGAAATCTATCTCAAACAATAAAAAACAGTTTTAAACCAACTGTTGGGGGTGATGTTCGAGACGTAGACTGGTCATAAACAAGTTCCTCAAGTTTGACTTAATGGGAGGGTTTAAATGACTAATTTGCTATACAGAGTAACCCTGCTATCTAGAGTAATGAACAAGCATTCTGTCTTATTTGATAGAATATTTGATATTTGTTATAGTTCTGAAAGATTAAAACACCCAGAGACCTTTAATGAACTGTACAGCTGAATGAAAATGGTAAATGGACTGTACTTGTATAGTACATTTCTATCTTATCCAGGTACTCAAAGAGCTTTACCATTTACCCATCACTCTTCTATATCTATAAAAAGAATAATCAGTGCTTTATCACATTCATACACCGATGGACCATACATCGGAGGCAATAAGGGGTTCAGTGTCTTGCCCAGGGACACTTTGGAATTTGACTGCTGGTAGAATCAAACCCCCAACTCTTGCATTTGGAGGACAACTGCTCTACCCACTCAGCCACAGCCGCCCTATGTCATCAGTGTGAAGGTGGTAGGAAGTATGGGATCTATTAATAATCTGTTCAAAAGGAAGTATATATAGTAGGAACAGGATTGGACCCAAATCAGAGCCCTGTGGTACCCCACATGACAAGTCAATAGTATGTGACACTTGAAAGTAAGAACTGGACCACACTAGATCAATTCCAGAGATCCTCACCAAATCCTGAAGCCTGTTTATCTGAGTGTAACAATTCTTGATGTACAATGTACTGTATTTTTTTAAGTGCATTTCTTCAACTTATTACCCCCTCTGTACCTCATTAAAATTTCATACAAGCATGACCAATTTACTCTCAGCTAACCTTAAAAAATAAACTCTACAAAATGTTTTTAATAATAAAAACAGTAGTTAATTTTTTGAAACATTGACGACTTGAATAATTAATGACTGGCTGGATTTTTAGCCATCATTAGTGGATTCACTCGGAGCTTTCAAGTCTCATGAGGCGGTGTAATAAACAAGCAAAGGATAAATAGGTCTGTCACCTCAACTGTATAATAGGCCAAAACTAATGGTGCACTGTAATAAATGACTGTTACAGCACATTGCTAATGAAAGTGTGGTAGGTGGTTTGTTGATGCAAAAAACATTGTTGATTGTTCTGTAAGCTTGGAAAAATTGTGTGTGTGTGTTTGTGTGAGAGCATGGGAGGATGCTTCACCTTCCATTACTGTGATGGTCCATGGCCTCTCAGAGTGTGGCACCAGACTCATTGTTTGGGGGGGGGGGGGGGCAGTTACTGTGGGTGTGTTTGTGTAGCAACCTCAATATTTGTTTGGACGTTTAGCTGCAAATATGCTTCAGTGTAAATTGATTTTTTTTAAATCATGTCAGATCTCATCACCTCACTGGGTGTATAAGTCCACCTGCTTGTGAGCACCAGGTACATTTCAAGAACAGAAGTATTTTCAGAATGTGTGACAAGAAAGCTGCATATTAAAAAATAAATAAGCACGGGCATGTCACGTTGTCCTAGAGGAATTTTTGACCCGCTTTGCTTTACAACATTGATTTTGTTCACTGAGGTTTGTTCTGGGTCATTGCAACGCCTTGATCCATTATCATTTTATTATTTTGTAGATTTATTGTTATGTTTGGAAATATTATCCTGTTGTGTGATCCTGTTTTAGTCAAGCTTTAGATGCTGAATATTTGTTATTCAGTAGAGCAATTATTCAAGTTAATTACTGCAACATACAACAATTTCCTGCAGGATCAATAAAGTTCTTATCTTATCCCCCGAGGATGCAAAATTACTAACCTTCCAACATACTGCCAGGCATTATGTATGCTGTGTTTGTAAAGATATGCTGTCTTTTATTATTTTTTATTTTCTACATTTTAGACAAACAGATCTTCGTTTGGCTTTAATGTTCAAAGGACATAGTTTCAATATTCCTGTGGTTTGTTCAGATCTAACTTTGGACATTTAAATCCTTCTGTCATAGGCAGATTATTATTAAAGAGAGGCTTTTTATGGGAATTCCGGTCTAACACTCAGGTTGACTGAGTCAGAAACTGTGTTAAAGAACCCAAATATGCATGGACTTTGGAAGCAGCACTTCACTTAAAACAACATTTTGGTCATGTGTTCAATAAAATGTAATGCGTTTAGCAACATCCATGTTTACATTTTTGAAATTCATTCCAGAAATTGATTCACAGAGTATTGCTTTTCCTGTTTTAGTAGCATATAAATTTGACTGTCATCAGCAAACAATGGGAAGCAATACCACTTTTCCAGAGAATATTCAAGAGGAAGTAAACAAGGGGAAAACAGAGGGTCAAGTATAGAGCCCTGAGGTACTCCACATGCAAGAGGCAATAAAGAGGACTCAACTACTCCAACACAAACACAAAAGCTTCTATCTGTTAAAAAAACATCCAAACTAATTTAGAGTAGCATGAGCTCGAGACAAGAGGATCAAAGGAAGCAGTTAGGTCCAACAATAAAACAACACATTGACCAGAGTCTGTGGCTAAAAGAATGAAATAACAAACCCACAATAGTGCCAACTCAGTACTGTGGTGAGTTTTAAAACTAGACTGAAACAGCTTAAGTTGTACTCATTTAAGTATAATGAGGAAAACATCAAAGTTCATGCTCAATAATCCAGGTATAAAATCCAACATTGTTCACTCAGGTCATCTGGACGGTTTCATTTTTTGGGGGATTAACCTGTCTAAATAAAAGCTGAATGAAAAATCCAATGGACTTCTTCAGTCTGAGGAACCATCAAACAAAACTGATTCTCCACCAACAGCCTACTCCAGATTGGACTCCAAGAATTCCATTGGATGACAGACGAAACGTGGTCGAAAAGGGGTATATATTTCTAAAAGTAAAAATCGCACAATTACTAAAAGTCATACCAAGATTTTTTTTAAATAAACTGAAGGTTTTGATATGTAAATTTCTAAAACGGCAAAAAATTTACATAATGAGTTAGATGCAGAAAACGTATGGAATAGTTCAACGATAAGAAAAAAAGAAACAAGGAAACAGTGTCAATGTTTAATAAGCAATCACTCAATTAGAATGATTTACATTAAAAAACTATTAGCTTAACAATATGTTAGTCATTAGTACTCTAGGAGTAAATTTGGTGCCTTTGAACTTGAGTTTTAATCCTGATTGGAGTAAGACTCGGACAAAGTTTTATGTCTTAAAAAATGTGTACTAGCTGGGAAACATATTTTGAGCATGCACCAGGATATATTTTGATACTTTTTGTTCTGAAACTGTAAATGTCATCATTCATCACTGTCAGGGATCTGGAGTGTATTGTTTTTATTTCTTTAAGATTTTTTTTTCTTTAGCTGTTTTAGGTAAGATCTAATCCTGCAGTAGGTCATGTCCAGGTAACAAAACAGCATCAATAATGTAGCTCCTGTTTGTTGAAGCCTTTCCACTGTAAGCCTGGAAACTGTTCTCTCTCATTAAAGATTCATAACACATGGCAAGATGTTTTAATTACTGTTGCATGTCTTATGGCTTCTCCATTTATACTCAGCGCAAGACATAAATCTATATAGGACTCTCCCCATTGTTTTATTTTTTACGAGATTCCAAGCTGCTGTTTTGTCAGAATGCAACATTTTACTGGTGTGTGTGTAAAGTTGGAATATTTCTGAACATTCGACTGCTGCAGATTTATAAAGGGTACAGAAAAATCACATTACTTTAAATGGCCAGACTGTTTACACATAACGTTTCTTATGATCTTAGCTGACCTTAGAAAATGCAAAAACGTCTATAACGTCTATAACTTATAAAGTCTATAATGGCAAAAATTTGATGTGTTAACAGCTGAGACTAATTAATAACCAACATCTTTGATTCAAACTTTTGCATTAACTGTCAGTGTGAACATTGTTGGCAAAATATTTCATGAAGCAGAGCATTCATTTTAATGACGGAGGCAATAATCATAACTAATTAAATGTCCAGATATTGAGCTTGCGATGTGATAGCTGAGTCATCCTCAACACATGCACTAAGTGCTAACAGATCTTGCAAGATCTCATAATATTGCTTGAAATGGTGAATTCTGTTGTTCAAGTTTAATCATTAATCAAAGTTTGACCAAAACATCAATAACTCCATCATTCCTCAACATAAAATGATCTTAGAAAATTATATAAAATGATGATGATCTTAAAAGTCTGGCATTAAAAGCGGAGAGAAATAAGCATTCCTTTAAGGTCTCCAAGGCCCTTTATTTTACTTCTGCTGTCACTTCAGCCTCTACAGCTGTTAGAAAACTGAGTGGTCATCTACCCACACATTGACTTACAGTTCTTATCCCTAACCTTATATTCATACAACATAGCTGCTTATCACCACTCTTGCAGAAACATGTTTCCTTTATTTCCTTGTTCTTTACTGCAGTGACAGGGTGTCCTTGCCTGTGGTGGGTGGCATGACCCCGCCAGAAACAACAGTCCATCACTACACTGCAAGGTGGAAGGGACATAAAAGGGAACAAGCGTCCCAGTCACTCTTTCCCTCGGGCTTTTTCTCTCTTCCATGTGAGTTAGAGTGTGTGTGATGGCCTGTGTGTGTGTTTGCGTCGTCTAGAAAAATGCACTTCGGGCTCGAGGTTCCCCTGTGGACTCTGACAATGGCTTCCCTCAGCGTAAATGACTAATGCTGCAACACACATGCACACACACACACACACACTAACTTGTGCTTATGTAAAGTGCAATGAGTGGGCAGTGTAAAAATCAGTGTGAACATCCATTTGAGGAGCTTTAGTGGATGCTGTACTTCAGCTTGTGTTTATTTTTATTTATTTATTTTTTGTTTGTTTCTGGCTACACCTACGCACATCACAACAAGCTTCCTGCTCATTTTTCAGTTGTATCACAAACCTAATGTGCAATCATCTGTTTAGCAGTCACATTTTCTGTTCTGTTGCAATTCATTCTCATTTAGGCAACAAAACACACGGATTGAAGGATGGATGGATGGATGGATGGATGGATGAGTTGTACATGAAACTGATGAACTGAATTAGCTCTTTATTGACCTACTCTACTCTTACAGCTTCACGACCCATGCCGTCATCTAAAACTGGCTCTTAAGGTGTTTTAGCCTTTTAAGTATGGAAGTCACACGTCTCCTGCTCTCCATCTGCCTCTCACCAAGTATCTGCAGCGTTTGGATGGTAATTGGGCTGCAGTTAAAGTGCACAACAATTGCACATCACCTTTTCTCTCATCTGTGCTTAAGAGACAGCAGAGTTCACTTTAGCTGCAGAGAAAAGGATGCCAGTGGAATTGAGGATTGGTTACTGCTATACTTGTTCAGGAATGGGAACTGAACTTTTACTCCATAGGAGAATATGTAAAATAAACTAAATCTATAGCTTTGTATAAGTATAAAAGTCGACAATAAGTCTGTTCAGGTTTGGAATCGTCCATCCATTATCTTTACCTGCTTCGTCCTTTTCTGGTCACGAGGATCACTGGTGTCCATATCCAGCAGTCACTGTGCGAGAGGCGGGGGACACTCTGGACAGGTCTCCAGTCCATCACATGAGACAAACAACCATTCACTCTCTCACTCACACCTAGGGACAATTTAGAGTTACCAGTCAGTCTAACATGCATGTTTTTGGTCTGTGGGAGGAAACTGGAGTACATGGAGAAAACCCACGCATGCACGGAGAGAACATGCAAACACCACCCAGAATGGCCCCCGACTGGGATTCGATCTGGCGACCTGCTCGCTGAGAGGCTCTACCAACTGTGCTACCATTCCACAAGTTTTGAATCAGCTGCAGTGAAATTTACTACACATAATTTAAAAACTTGTGTTTTTCTAATATAAGAAGTATTTGGGCTAAAAAGTAATTTACCGTAGACTATCACGATATATCTTTTCATGAAGTGAGACATGTTTGTATTGTAGATTAAGCCCTAAGATGCATTATTATGAAGATTTTGGTAAATAATAAGTGAATCTAAGTCAGCTTCAAAAAAGACTGAATAGTTGGAACCAAGTGCTCAGAAATGGGCACGTGGGTCTAATCTGTTCACATCATCTGCCCTGATCTGTCCCCAGTTATTTTCATTGTGTGACCAATTATGAAAATAAAAGGCATCAACATCTTTACCAAAGCATCTTAACTGCATCATACTCCCCGTTGTTCTTTGTCTACTCCTGAATAAATGCTGCTCACAGTTGATGCTATCAGACAGATGTGTGCTGAATATTATAATGTGACTTTTATGAGGCACTGCTTTATTCTGGCACATTTGCATGAAGGAACATTCTAATATGCATTTAAGTTCTTCACTGAAATTTTAATGTTTCACATTACAGTAGTTTGGTTCTTTCAAATGTTGAATTATGTCTTGCTCTCTTCTCATACTGTCCCTGAGAATGAATATTTATAGGTCACTGTCTCAAACAGAAATAAGAAACAGCCTTTGTGCATATTTTAGAGCTTAAAATTAAAGGCCTAGCATTCTTTAAAAGAATGTATATCGCCTGTCGCCATTTGTCCAAGAGTGTTAGACTAAAATTAGCTTATAATGAAAAAAGGGCAGAGTCAGACACGTTTTTGTCAAACCTTGAAAACAACATTATGCACAGTCTCATGCAAGAATATGTCTGATGAATGATTATCAGCTACTACCTCATCAAATTTTAGCATAGCTTCTGTAAAATCCAACGCTTTATGGCAGTTTTTGCATTTGCTAGTCATTGTACTGTGATGGCCTCCTTACATCGAGTTGAATCCATAAGGCAGTCAGTTGTAGATGTGCATTCATTGATTACTTTATGAAAGCTTTATTACAATCCATCCAGTGGTTCATGAGACATTTTGCTAACAGATAGAGTTGATGCCGACAGTTAATACTAAAGTTTTAAGCAAAGATTCTTTGCCATGAGTAGAAAAATGTGTTGTGAATAGCTCTTAGCTACAACCACATTAATGAACTGACTGAATGATAGTTTTTTGTGTGTTATCAATTCAATTCAGTTTATTTATATAATGCCAAGTCACAACAGAAGTTGTCTCAGAGCACTGAACAGAAACATTCAAATATAAAAATATTGATTTAACACTATTTATCTGAGGAGCAGACTGCTTTGAGTTTAACTCTATCACAGAACTCTCATCTTGAGCAAACACGAAGGCAACAGTTTAAAGGAAAAACTCCCTCATCAGGAAGAAACCTTTAGCAGAACCAGGCTCAGGACAAGCGGTCATCTGCTTCGACTGGCTGCCTGGGTTTGGTAGGAACAGATCTTTGTGTATCTGTTCCTACCAAACAGAACAGATACACAATGGCAGGTCAAAAAAACGCATGCTAAGATAGAAATAGTATCAAATGAAAACTATTCAATTTTAGCAAATCTTTTAAGGAAATTAGGTCAGTTTGTCCTCTAGTAAGGCCGCATAGCAAGCCAACCCTATACTAAAGGATTTATCAAAAAGGAAAGTCTTAAGCCCAGTCTTAAAACTGGACAATGTGTCTGCATCACAGACAGGATCTGGAAGTTGGTTCCACAAGAGAGGAGCCTGATAACTGAAAGATCTTCCTCCCATTTTGCTTTTGGAAACTCTAGGAACCGCGAGTAAGCCTGCAATCTGAGAGTGAAGTGCTCTGTTAGGAAAATATGGAACAGTAAGATATCTAATAAAAGATGGAGCTAGGTTGTTGAGAGCTTTGTAGGTTAGAAGAAAGATTTTGAATTAAATTCTGGATTTGACAGGGAGCCAATGGAGAGAAGCTAAAACTGGAGAGATATGATCTCGCCTACTAACTCCAGTTAAGGCTCTGGCAGCAGCATTTTGGATCAACTGAAGACGTTTTAAAGAATTATTTGGACACACAGATAATAAACCATTGCAATAGTCCAGTCTAGATGTGATAAATGCATGGAGCAGTTTTTCTGCATCATTTTTAGATAAGATGTTTCTAATTTTAGCGATATTACGCAGGTGGAAGAAGACGGTTCTAGTGACGTTTTTAATGTGGGGGATAAAAGACATGTCCTGATCAAAAATAACACCATTATGTTTAACATTAGAGCTGGAGGCCAGATTAATGTCATCCAAGGAGAGTGAAAGATTGAAAAATGTATTCCTAAAATGCTCAGGTCCTAAAACTAAAACGTCAGTCTTATATTCAAAAGCAGAAAATTTAGGGTCATCCAGGTTTTTATGTCTTTAAGACATGCTTGTAGTCTAAGTAGCTGATTGGATTAATTTGGTTTCATGTACAAATATAACTGCATCATCAACATAACAATGAAAATGTATCCCATGCTGTTTAATAACATTACCTAATGGAAGCAATTACAAGATAAAGCGTATTGGTCCAAGTACTGAACCCTGAGGAACTCCACAACTAACTTTGGTGTATGATAAAGAGTCATTATTTACATTTACAAATTGGAATCTATCTTTTCTTAAATTAGTAGGCTGTGACAACTACCTTGTATTACTGACTCCTAAAGTTAGTCATTTGTTGATGTACATCTAATGACTGTTTCCTGAAAGTCTCAATAAGATTTGACCTTTCTTTCTGTTCTGTGTTCACCTTTCTGCAGCAGGAGGTGATAATCTTTACAGTTTAAGAATAATTTTACAAGTGTAATATGCAGTTTAAAGCACAGACGATGAGGAGACAAGTATTCAATTTGCACTTGCAGTTTGTCTTTCACTTTGATGGCACTCAGTCTGGCTTCCTGTTAACACTTGGTGCAAAAGCAGAAAACTCAACAGTGTGTCATGAGTTGGCAATCTGTGGCAAAGTGGTTTATGGTGTCATTTAGAGCTTTGCAAATCACAGATCTTTGGACACCACCAGTCTTCCCAAAAAAGAAACAGTACAAGTTGACTTAAATACACTTTACTGCTAAAAAGAATATTTGCTGTGACAAAACCAAAACACAATCTTTCCACAAAAAAAAAAAACATAATTCTGCCTTTAAAAAAGCAAGAAAAACAGAATAGGTTTAAAATCAGTTCTGTCTCTTTTGTATAAAAGTTAAAGCACTCTTAAAGCAGATCATCAGTGCAGGCATCAAAGTTGCTCAGATAGCATGCTCAAGATGAAAAAATGTTGCCTGGCAACAGAAAGACAGTAAAGAATAACTGAGCAGTTTTGTAATGCTGCTGGATGTGTTTGTAGATTGTTGTGATAAAAGTTTAATATATGATTATCGTGACTGACAGTGACTGTAAGCTGCCACTTGTCATTTCTCACAGCCTTGGCTCCAGGAAACCAGGTGCACATGCAACCATAAAACTTACAGGTAAGAGGCAGGAAATTACAGACAGGTGTGGAAAATAAGAGGACGTCTTAATAAGATTGTCACTGGGCAACATATGAGCTAATGAGCAGCACCTGTGCAGGGGGGGGGGGGGGGTGACTGATGACCCACTGATCCAGGTGAGGCAGCACACCGACAGAAACCCTGTAGAGACTGTCAGAGACAGCTGCATTACACAGCTCATTGCAAAAACAGGAGGTTATGAGGTGCAATCAAAGCAATATGAGAGGAGGGCTGTGTGGAGGCACAGGTGTAACCATGACAACATCAAACATCTTTACTACTTCCTGTTTGAGCCAAGCTTTGGAGCTCACATCAGATCTGCAAGAAGAGTCCGCAAGCTGAAGCAAATTTTTATATTGGCATTATTTGTAACCAAAACCTAGCACAAGTTAAATCTCATTTACCTCTTGATCTTTGTGAGAAATTATTATTGTAAAGAGAATAACAAAACAACCTAGCTTTCATGTCATGTTTTTTTTTTATAAAAATTGTCTGATGAAGACAAACTATGGAGTTGTTACTTTATGCACAATCTTATGTGATCATATACATCATGCTAAGCGTTTGGGTTGAGAATGACTCTCAGCTACTACCACCAAATTTGGGCTCAATAACTGTAAAACTGACTGAGTTACAGCTATTTTTATGTTTTGGCAACATGGATTAGCTGTGGTGGCCATCTTGAATTAGGTTAATTCCCAAAGGTAAACATTTTTAGCCGTCCAACCATTGCTTACTTTCTTAAAGTTTCATCAAAATCTGTTCAGTGCTTCATGAAATATTTTGCTAACAGTCAAACAGGGTTTTCTGCAAAAAGTTAATGGCAAATTTTTAAACTAAAATTTTGTGCAATCTATTAGTTCTCAGCAAGTGTGTTTGGGATCAGTCTCAGCTACTACCACAACAAATTTTAACTTAATATCTGCAAAATTGGATGATTTATAGCAGGGCTATTCAACTGGTGCTTCATCCATCCATCCATCCATTTTGCGTGGGGTGTTCTGGGTTTGGTTTTCGGGTTCTGTTTATTGCATTCATGATTCAATGCAATAAAATAATAAAATTTAAAAAGTAACAGATCATTGTAATACTTGGTTTATCTACATAATGACTTTAATTGCTGCAGCACGATGGTGCAACTGGTAGAGCTGTTGCCTCTCAGCGAGCAGGTCCTTGGTTCAAATCCCAGTCCAGGGGCCTTTCTGGGTGGAGTTTGCATGTTCTCTCCGTGCATGTGTGGGTTTTCTCCAGATACTCCAGTTTCCCCCCACAAACCAAAAACATGCATGTTAGGCTGATTGGTAACTCTAAAATGTCCCTAGGTGTGAGTGAGAGAGTGAATGGTTGTTTGTCTCATTTGTCTCTATGTGTCCCTGTGATGGACTTGCGACCCGTCCAGGGTGTACCCCGCCTCTCACACAGTGACTGCTGGACATGGGCACCGGCGACCCCTGTGACCCAAAATGGAATAAGCGGGTAAAGATAATGGAAGGATGGATGGATGGATGTTTCTCCAGCTTTTGCAATTTTCAAAATAGTTTGTGGTTCATGAAACGTCTTGATAACACACACACACACACACACACACACACACACACACACACACATGCAGAGACGCGGGTAAAAATATTATGGTCCACCTTCACCTTTCAGTGGCAGGAGATAAATGTAAACTCTGACATTAAAGTGTGCAACTCTCCCCTCAGTAGCCTCACATCTTCTGTGGCCTCCGTCAGCCCTCTCCATCAGGTCAGCAGCTTGGTGTGAGTCTGCATACTGGGTGGATCAAGCTCACTGCTCTCTCCACTTTCTGCTGACCTGCGGTGCATTTGTTGGCTGGACATCTTTTTGAGTCTCTGCTACCACATATGGGTTTGCAAAAGTGGTCCGTGTGGCTGAAAGGAAATTGGAGCCATTTTAAAAAAGGCTGGGGGGTCAGTGGGTCCTCTGGGAGATAGTTTGTGGTTAATGCTCTTTTTTTGACTGCAAACCTCTTTATGGAACAAATATCTTTAACTTGTGCAGAAGGTGAGTTTTAGCTGATATTAAGGAAGACTGCATGCCCCAACGTTGTGCTGATGACAACCTGCATGCCAAAAAGATTAAAGGATCTCTTGAAATAACCAAAACAATGATGTTATTATAGTTAAAAATGTTTTTCAAATTCATGGAATTTTGGGAAAACTGCATCAGTTCTCTTGCCGATAGAAATTTCTCCTGTATTTCAGCTGAATAAATATTCTGAAATAAAATATTTAGGGAGAAGATTGCACACTACATTCATATTGTTTTAATGTAATATAAAAGCAACCTTTTGTTACACAGTGCATAAGAAAAAGAATAAGCTGCAAAACCTCCTAGTAAGCAGAAACATTCTATGTTTATAGTTCCTGCTTGAATTGTCATTTTGACATAACTTGTTTTTTTCATTATCAGATGCAATAAACATTACAGCTAAAGCACCAACATTTTGCCTGTTTGGTGTTAAAATTAAATAATGGTTTGTTTGTTTGGTGGTTTTATTTTGAACATGTTTACCATATACAGACAATCATTTTAAGGAAAGAAGAAAGAAACAAAATGGTAAAGATAAACCTACATTAAATTAAGAAGTGCACAAGTATTGCTGCACTTTTTGTTTAGCTCACATGTTGAAAGGCGTGGGAAGAAGAATGTACTTATTAATACGTTATTGCTTTTTTGGACAATTTTTCTTGTATAATAATGTAAATATTCTAAGTAATACTTCATAAGCATAATTAACATCTTTTTTTTTCTGACATATTTCCTCCCAGTTCTGTTGCACTAAGTCCTGTTTAAATGTAGTTAATTATTCTTCAGCTCCTTTACACCTCTATTCTTCTTTTGGTCCAGTTTGATAATCTTATAGTTTCTCTTACTGACTATAAAACATGAAGATAGTCAGTGCTATAATTTATCAGAACCCCAACTGATGCATTATTTCCATGTTATTTTAATTATATTGTCCTTCAGAGTGTGATTCTGGTAGGCCTGGTTATTTTAGGGAACAGGTTCATACAACGTATTGCTACGATTTTGTCTGTCATTTTAAGCTTATTTGGATTTAGTGTCAATACTGAAGTCTCCACAATTGAATTTTTTTGTTGTTGCTCATTCCTGAATACGTTTCCTGCATCCAATCTTTTAAGGCCTCAACACAACAGGGGCGGCTGTGGCTGAGTGGTTAGAGTAGTCGTCCTCCAATGCAAGAGTTGGGGGGTTGATTTCACCAGCAGTCACATGTCGAAGTGTCCCTGGGCAAGACACTGAACCCCCCTTGCCTCCGATGTGTGTCCCATTGATGTATGAATATGATAAAACACTGATTATTCTTTGTACAGAAATAGTAGAGTGTGCTGTATGAATGGGTAAATGAGAGCACAGACTGGAGTGTAAAGCACTTTGAGTATCTTGATAAGGTAGAAAGGGATATATAAGTACAGTCCATTTACCATTTACTACCTGGAGCTCTACATATACAACTAATGATTTCATTTTTGTTTTCATTATAATTTTCAACTCTTATGCATTCCAAAGCATTGTCAATTGCTACTGTCATTCAGTCAACGTTTATTTAGACAGATAAGTCACAATGAGCCTAGAAGACTCCTTAACAAGTGAGGTCTGTCATATCATCTCGCGTCTTATATTTCAAATGTTTGTCTGCATACAAGGTCATTCCTCCTCCATCTTTATTTTGTTAGTTCTCATAACTTGACTCATAGCCCTTCAGTTCAAAATCTGTTCCTTTGTCTGTATTAATCCAAGTTTCAGACATAGCAACGATACTAAATGGTTGTAATTATGACCTGAATTTATGTGTGTTGACTTAAGACTATGCTGTAAAAACAAACCTACAGACTGTAACCAGTAAAAATCTTTCAATCCATGTGTTTTGGTGGATTTTCACACCACAATTTACAAAAATATTGCATTTTAAATGTACGATAAAATAAATCGGCAGGATTATCTTGAGTGTCCTATTATACTAGTTAAGTATTTACAATAAATATCAAAGTTTATGTTCAATAATCCAGATATAAAATCCAACAAATTTAATTCATGTCCTCTGGACAGTTTCTTTTATTTTGTTGAAACGTTTCGTCCTTCATCCAAAGGACTTCATCAGTCTGAGGAGATGACCAGGTCCAGATGACCTGACTTAACTTTGTTATATTTACAATAAACTGTGACTGATTAACTTTTTGGAAGGTGAATTTCCTTTGGAAGAAGTGATAAATTCTTTGTTTCCTCTTTGTTAATCCAGTTTCAAGGACTTAATCTTAAAGTTAGCATTGTCCATAAGGGTAGAGATTTTTCTGCATGTCAACTGAGTCTTGTTAAAGAAATTATTTTAAAATGACACAAAATAAGTAAATTATTTGCACGAGTTGTGCATCAGTTATGCTTGTACTGTATGTGTTTTTCCATGTTGTATTATAAAGTTGAAATTTATTTATCTTCTGCTACCACAGTTGCACCATTCAAATAGTTCATTTAATCAGTGGTACGATTTTTGCAATATTCATGGGTGAATTGTAAATTATAATATTTGCACAGGTGAGTTGATTAATTATTTGTAATTATAGAAAACTCATTCCTCAAACTTCGTACGACATTTTCATGACATGTTAAGCAATACATGTTTTTAAAGTCTTGCTAAATACAAAGGTGAACTCCATATGTTACAATAAACACAGAAAGTTGAACCATTAAAATATGTCTAGTTTATTGCAAGGTTGGAAGGTAAATTTAGGCAAACATGATTTTTTGTGAATTTGTAATTGATGTTTAGTAAATTGGAAAGATATGGTATGCTCCTACACCTCATGTTGTATGAACTAATGTGTCTACAAGCCTTATTTGTTTAGTCTATTACAGTGTGTGTCTGAGAGCTGCTCTCCATCCTGTAAGTTGACATTCCATGATGGGTTTATGAGAAGATTACTGCTCTGCTGTTGACATCCATCAGCAGGCAGAGGCTTTGGGTGGGAGACAGCAGTTGTGTGTGTATTTGTGTGTGTATGTCTGTGTGTGTCATATGAAACCCATTGGCAGGTCAGGCTAAGCAGGATCCTCTCATGATAAGCCTTTATGCCTCAGAGACTCGAGCACATGATGCTATAGACTGAATTATTAGGTTCTTGTTCTGTTGTGAGTGACCTTCTCATGCATTTGCACATGGGACGCTATAGACTAGCTGTTCCCAGTGTTTTCATCATCATCATCTTGGAGCTGGGTTCATCTCGTAAACTAAACTTGTTTTTATCTGAATGTAGACTCTGTCCTTTAATTAACTTTGAGCTTTGTACCCCTGATATATTAGGTCTACTAAAGTTTAAAGCTGTAATTTTCCTCACAATGTTTAATTGTGTAAAAGCAACTGATTTGACTAATTTCTTTATCTTTATATCCTTTTTTCATTTTATTCCTTCTCTCTCATTCATCTATTCTCGTTTTTTGTTCTTTTCTTTGTCCAGGTGCCAGGTCCAGTGATTCAACCCCAGACAGGACACCAAGGAAGTGACAGAAAAAGGGTGCCATGGGGGTTAGCCTGGGACAGGAAGTAAGCTGGCCTTTCCTGTTCTTGCTGCTCATGATCACAATGTCTTCCATCCAAAGCCAAGGATGCCCTCAGCGTTGTGAGTGCATGGCCAAGCTGAAGGCCGTGTCCTGTAATGGAAAACGTCTTTCTGCACTGCCAGATGGAATCTCACTAGACACCAAGGTCTTGGACCTAAGTGGGAATAAACTGCGCTGGATAGAGCATGGCGACCTGCTTCCATATACACGTCTGGAGAAGCTGGACCTAAGCGATAACATGATCAGTGTCCTGGAGCCCAATGCTTTTGCTAGTCTTCAGAACTTGCATTCACTTTCACTGAGGGGTAACCAGCTAAAGCTGGTCCCCATGGGGGCTTTCT
Source organism: Nematolebias whitei (assembly GCF_014905685.2). NCBI lineage: Eukaryota > Metazoa > Chordata > Actinopteri > Cyprinodontiformes > Rivulidae > Nematolebias > Nematolebias whitei. The sequence goes on from NC_056500.1 coordinate 28,849,764, forward strand.
CACGTCTCTCCAACCTAACTTCACTGGACCTAAGTGAAAATAAAATTGTAATTCTTTTAGACTTCACTTTCCAAGACCTAAAGAGTCTAAAGAACTTGGAGGTTGGAGACAATGATCTGGTTTACATATCAAATAAAGCCTTTCTTGGTTTAGTGGGACTCCGAGAGCTGACAATTGAAAGGTGCAACCTGACTTCAGTGTCCAGCCAGTCATTGTCCTACCTGCATAACCTCGAGACTCTTCGGCTCCGCTACCTCAGTATTATCACCTTGGAGGATCAGAATTTCAGAAAGCTGGGAAACCTGAGGGGTCTGGAGATTGATCACTGGCCCTTTCTTGAATATATCTCTCCCCACAGCTTGCAGGGTCTTAATTTGTCTTGGTTGTCTATCACACACACCAACATCACCTCTGTGCCCACCTCTGCCCTCCGCAGTCTGGCTTACCTCACCTCCCTCAACCTGTCCTACAACCCTATCTCTGTGCTGGAGTCCTGGGCTCTGCGGGACCTCCTCAGGCTCAAAGAGCTGCATCTAGTCAATACTAACCTTGCTAGAGTACAGCCTTACGCACTTGGTGGTCTCAGGCAAATTCGCCTACTTAATTTTTCGACAAACAGCTTGGTGACCCTGGAGGATGGAGCCTTTCAGTCTGTCAACACTCTGGAGACGCTGCGTTTGGATGGAAACCCCCTGGCCTGTGACTGCCGCTTGCTCTGGATTCTTCAGCGCAGGAAGACTCTTAACTTTGACAATGCCCCTCCAGTGTGTATGACACCCGTTGAGGTGCAAGGACGGGCTCTTAGCGCGTTTTCTGACTCGGCTCTCTTTGATCACTTCACCTGCCAGAAGCCCAAAATACGCAACAGGAAGTTGCAGCAAATATCTGCCCGAGAAGGCCAAGTAGTCTCATTCATCTGCAGAGCAGAAGGTGAACCAACCCCTGCCATTTTCTGGATTTCTCCACAGCGCCGCCGCATAACCACAAAAAGTAGCGGCCGACTTATTGTGTTACCAGAAGGCACGCTGGAAATACGGTATGCCCAAGTAACAGACAGTGGAACATACATCTGCATAGCCAGCAACGCTGGTGGAAATGACACCTACTTTGCTACCCTCACAGTAAGTGGGCTGCCTCTAGACGCAGCCCTCATGTCCAACCGTACGTATTATGCTGGGGACCTTAATGACACAAATCTGAACGATACCAGAGTTTTCTTGAAGTTTACTCTTGACCTGAAGACCATCCTCATATCGACAGCGATGGGCTGCATCATGTTTCTGGGAGTGGTCCTGTTCTGTTTCATTCTGCTCTTTGTGTGGAGTCGAGGGAGAGGGCAGCACAAGAACAATTTCTCCGTAGAGTATTCTTTTAGAAAAGTGGATGGACCCGCAACCAGTGGGGGACAAGGAGGAGCACGCAAGTTCAACATGAAAATGATCTGATTGCTCAGAATTTCTATTTTTTAGTCCCTAAAACGGTTTCACAAACTAAGGCACAAAGTGACACAGCAGATAGTAAAGTAGACTCTTGTGTTACGAAAACATTACAATTAATCATTTCAGAGACCTTTTTTATACCAAGACAAACTTTTGTTATTGAAAACCAACTGTATGCATGCATAAAGGTGTTGCTTTCACATACTTCTACTGCTCTTTGTTGTGTTCACAGAATGGTGCATTAAAACTGAATTAAACCTTAATAAGTATGAACGTTTAAATAGACTGTTATAAGACCAATCTTCAAGTCCACTTATTGTCCCACAGCTCCTGCCAACTCAGAACTGTATATTTTACAAGGAACTCCATCTTCCTCACCTACTGAGGACTTAATACCTCTCAACTCCAGTTGAGAGGATTTAAACGATGTCTCCAAACTGACGACACCATCATTTCAAGGTTGTGCTTAGTGATTGCCAAGAATTGCCATTATACATTTGGATGATTTCACTCGTTTCATGCATATATTTTAACTGATATGTGGTCTTTAAAGTCTTGCTAATGAATGCGTTTTGCTGAAGGATTTCTACCAAGATACCACTCATTGCATCACTGCCAATTTGACCACAAAACACCGTGTGATTTTTACAGTCCATCTGTCAAAGTTAATGATTTTTTTTTTTTTTACGCTGAAGTGAGATTCCACAGGATAAGCTCTAAAAAGGGGCTCAAGTGCACAACTGTGTGGTGACAAAAATCACACAGACATGTTTTGTAGTTACATTTTTCATTGTTGATCTGTAAATCTGTACTTGTGGAAAAATCCAAAATGAAAACAGTAAAAATGAAGATTTGCTCCGTACTTTGAATAATTTATACACATCTATTTATAAACTAAACAGCTGCAGAGCAGAGGTGCATTTATCACCAAAGTTGTACAAATGGTACATTGAACTGTACAAGATGTAACATATATATTTTATAATCACAGAGTTTAAATTCCTTGTTGTTGTTTAAATTACTGTTTTGTGAGATTAGGCTGATTTTACCATTATTAAACTGTAAAGGTTTCCTTTTGGTGTCAGACATAGAGTGTACTAACAAACAGCACTTTAAGTTTGCAACTGCATCCTCATAAAAGCAGTGAAACATGCTCACTGTCACATGCAAATCATGAAGGACATTTACTCTGCGGCAGGTTTCACTTCAGTTTCCTATTTTTGGACAGCATAGGTGGGGAGGTTTGCTGAGCAGCGGGTGAAAGACTTTGGTTTGTTCACAACAGGACTTCAATAGACTCATGCAGGGAAAATGTTAATGTATTTAAGACCTTGCACAAAGGTCATTGTGAAAGTGAGCCGAGAGGAAAATGAGTACCGATGTTCTTAGAAATAGACACAACAAAGGGCTGCCTAGTAAATTTAAATAACTTTAGGCAAATGCCAGGTGAATATTATATCACTCCAGGCAGAAAGGATTCTGAAGATTTTATTAGGATGTAAACATTTAATTTAGAATTTAAGTCCTAATGCTGCTGATGCTCTTCTAATCAAAAATTGTCTTGTTTTACTACAATGATCACAAAACCAACAGTGTTGCTCTGCTGCCTCCTGTTGGCTCAAACCTGTAAGTTACTTTCACTAACCTATGGGGAAAATGTGTTGGTTTTCTGAGTGGACCTGAAATATGTTCTTCTCTCACTTCATTTTGAATTCTCCATAAACTGCACAGCAGATTCACTAGCAACATCGTGGATGAGCGGTGAGTATGTTGGACTGCTTAAAGACCAGCTAATCTTCCTGTTTGTTTTTACTGTGAACATTTCAGACATTTCTGTGTTTTGGACTAAACTCTTTGTGTAATTATGGAAACCACTGTGTCTGCAGATTGTGCGTCACCATTTTGTATCGCAATGTTTTATAAAGATTAAAAACATTGTTTTAGACGCCTGCAGTATTACTGTATACATTTTGTGTCATCGTGCAGCACTTTCTGATACGATCGTGACTTTTTTCCTCCATTTTTGCAGCTTTTATTTGTTTTTTTAGTGTTTGTGGAGGCAATCTAAAAACTATAATGATCGAGTTCGGTAGACCTGTGACACCCCCCCCCCCCCCCCCTGTGAACCATCTGCTACAATTTTGTTTCCATTTTTCTGTATTTCCGCAGGATGTGTCCTGTTGTAATTTAAAAATAAAAATGATCTGTTTGCTACCTTAACACACTCATACCCAATTAATGGACACAGATGTTCTTATTATAAATCATTTAGGTGAAAAATGTAAAAATGATGCGTATGCAGGGGATTTTTGTCCAAAGGGAAGAGGGCATCAATGTTTCGCCCATGTCTACGTGTGCATTTCTGAATATCCTATGAATCACTAGATGAATTGTAATGAAAATCTCAGTAAACAATCACTGGACAAACATCTAAAAATTAGGTTTTTGAGGTACTATTCAAGATGGCCACCACAATCATCTGACCTTATCAAACTCAAAAGTGGTCATAACTTTGTGTTGTTGTTGGGGGGGGGGGGGGGGTTTGTTCGTTTTTTTTTTTTTTTTAATAAATGTTGAGCTAATATTTTGTGTGTTTGTAGCCAAAAATCAATCCCAATAGATACTCCTAGAACTACACATTCTGACATATTTTTTTTACTTTGGATTCTGACAATAACTATTGGCATCATCTCTGTCTGTGAAAAAAATATCTCCTGAAATATTCGATGGATTTTAATTAAACATTTGAAATATAATCAGTAGATATACAACTCATTAATACTGAGTCAACCAAAACCCCAAGATGACCACGTCAGTGAAATGACTTTAGCCAACATAAAAAATGACTACATCTCATCAGTTTTACAGATATTGAGCTAAAATTTGGTGTGGTAGTAGCTGAGAGCCATTCACAGCATTGTCTTAGTGGTAACACATCCCACAATGTCTCCGTCATTGTTGGTGAAGGATTTGGACCCAAAAATCCAGACCAACACCAAGAGCTTGAATAAAATAAAATGGTTTACTAAACAGAAAACAAAAGGCTGTTGTGGCAGCAAGGAACTTATAAAGTCAAAGGATTCACAGCGACCACAAAGGAGACTGGAGACTGTGGAGTGTAAGCCAGTAATGAACTGCTGATATGAAGGCAGGCAACTGAATATATAGAGCAGACGTAATGAGGGATTGGAAACAGCTGAACTGATTGGAGAACAGGTAAAAGTGGCAAGTTGACAAAATCAAACACTGAGGAAGCGGACAGGATGGAAATAAGAAATGACACAGGGAACAAAGGGAGCTGAACAAACAAGAAAAACAACTCTAACATAAAGCGCATAAATGCAGATGGGACAAGATCTAAACTGGGAGAGAAAAGAGCTGAAAACATGAGAATAATCAGGTAAACGCAATAATCCCAAAATATAAATCAAAACCTGATATAAAACACAAATAACCGAAATACACAGACATGACATTATTATAATACAATACAATACAATATAATTTAATACAATAATACAGGAGTTTAAAACTTTCCATGAAGGGCTTCAGGTGAAATGCATTCTTTCTAGAAATGCAGGGCCTACTATTATAGATTATTAGCATTAATCACTGTATTTTACTCAGCAGTTTTGATACAAAACTTGAAAACACTTTTCTGCAATGACCTACTAAAATTCTATGTAGATTATGATTTTTTTTAAACGTTATATTATACTGTACTTCAAGACGTTCATCACACAACTTTTATCATTCCGAAACAAAATGAAGAAAGTATGTACTTTTGATGTATCCACTCGGTTGTTTGAGCATTTTTAAGTTTTTTTTGTTTGTGTCATGGAAGTTATTTTTACTTTCATTCTCTGAAAAGCACATTTTTGCCTGCAATCATTATAGTTTTGTCAAACTTGTACATATAAGCTTCTGATGTTTTAAGTTCTGGTGAGTGGGATGTACTCTTGTCTGGCAGTTTAATAAAAATTATGGTGACTGAGAAAATTGCAATGAGGATAGAGTTTCCCTCATTAAACAACTTAAAACTAAAACTGAGAAAACACCTATATCTTTTTCATGCAGTTTTGCTCTAATTGAAAATAATTGTAAATATAATATCACTTTTCAAAAAACAGATGATCAAATATTTTCATGCTCTAAAAAGCTCGCTATTAATCTAGTGGTTCACTGTGCAGAAAGTTTGAAACTGTTGGAGAAAAATATTCTCGCTCTTACTCAAAAGGAGCCACACTGACGACAGAAGATTTTTAAATAGATTTACTTGCAAGGACAGATTTTCAGGACAGGTTACACAGATATACAGGAAGTACATGCATGAAGATCAGTCACGAGAATCTGTGACGAGCAGTGTGAGAAGCTTGTTTATATATTTTATCAGTTCAGCCGAGCTCACAGACTCGGAGGCCTCCTTGAAGTAACAGCTGCATGCTGTAGACTCCCTGCTCCTCATTTCAGCTCTCTCTACTAACCCAAACATGTGGTTCATGGGCAGAGGTAACATTATCAGTCATAAAAAATCCATAAACTTTGACCAAAAATTCCCTAAATCACCCTTCATATCTTTAGGGTTTGCTTCCGAGGAGAGAAACTCTTTTAAAATCCTTTAAAATCCTTCAAAACCATTTAAATCAACTATGATCAATAGTTTGTCAAGCTTTCTGAAGGCATTTCAAAACAAAAGTTCTGGACTTTTGCTGTTTTTAATTTTTTAATTTTATTTTTTTTAATAATTCTCAGTCCTGAATATTTTCATTAAAATGGTTTTGTTTAATTAACCTTTTTAAATCAGATCCATACATTTTTCAGACATAAATGGGTAAACCATTGTCGTGTTGACACGTGTGAAACAACATAAGCATTTTATTTAGCATTTTTGGACTCTCAACCAACAGCTTGTCACAAAAACACAATTTGTTCACATGAATTTACTTAAATATATGAATAAACTGAAGGATGATCCATTTCTCAGGTCATGTGTCAGGTTTTGGTTTTGCCATTTTCTCAAGGACATGGCTTTCAAATAATTTTCATCTGCTGTTGCTAGTTTTTTCATATTCTCATTATTATCTCCTTTACTTGTTTTCTTAAAGCACATTGCACAATGTGTTTTTACTGTAAAGTATATTGAAAAAAATCTTCCCCAGCATGTTGTAAAGTACAATTACCGGACAAAAGTGACTAAATGAGCAACCAATGGTCAAAGAAAAACTTTGAAAGATACCATCCCATACCATACCACACCATTTTATTTCTAAAGCACTTAAAATACAACATAGCAGCCGACCGAAGTGCTGTACAAAAATAAAAAGAAGAAACAATAAAACAATCACAACTACAAAAATAGAAATCAAAACATCACAAGTAAAATAATACAACATTAAGACACAGATGTTAGCTCACTCTAGGTTAAAAGCCAAAGAAAAAAAGTTTTTTTTTAAACAAGTTTTAAAAATAGAAATTCATGGGGCCTACCTGACCTTCAGCGGTAGCTCATTCCACAATTTAGGAGCCAGACCTGAAAAGGCTTTGTCTCCTCTGTCGGGATTTCAGGACAGGACAGAAAAGAACCCAGTTGTGCAGGCAGGACTCGGGAGGCAGACGTACAAAATAAAATACTCTTTAGTAATAATAAATCAAAAGGCTGATGTGGCAGCAAACTCACAAGTGTAAACAGGACAGGACCAAGACAAGTTCAGACTGGCAGGACAAGACAGGGTAGACCCAATGACTAACTAACAAATGACAGGACTAACAAAATGGCTTATATACACAGACAGGACAAGAGACAAGGGAAACCCACCCCAAAAGATTAGGGTGGGCGGAGGGAGAAACTGCAAGGGTGGAGGGCCCAAAAGACGACACCCGAGGACGAAAACAAAACCAACAGGAACAAGGCCTGGGATCAATACTACACACACAGGGAACACAGAAATGTCCAGACGGCCAGGAGACCATCCATCACTGAATCAGAGCAGGTCAGGTGGGCGGCTGGGAGGCCGTCCAGTACGGGACCAAAGTTCAGGTGGGCGGCCGAAGGAGATAGACACCCTAAGGACCCATGAGTGCCCAGTACGGGAAGTGAGGAACAGGAAGACTATTGTCTCTGCAGGAGATGGAGGAGGCGCTGCTACAGGGAATGTCAGCACCTCAGCTACTGCAATGGACTCAGGTCCCTCTGCGACAGGATCAGTATTTTCATCTGCACGATTGGGGACAAAAGTCTCAGGCGGGCCGGGAGCGAAGACCTCAGGCGGATCAGGGACAAAGACCTCCGCAAGTGGGCCAGGGACAAAGATCTCCTGTGGGACAGGATCTTCTGCAGCCAACTCAGGATCTTCTGTGGTCGGGATGAGAGTGAAGACTTCATGCGGGCTGGAAGCAAAGATCTCAGACTGAGTCGAGGACCCTTCAGTAGGCTCAGGACACCCAGGCTGAGGCATGGACCCCTCAGCAGTTTCTGAGCTGGCTGCAGTCTCTGGGCTGGCTACAGAATCTGGATGGGCTGCAGTCTCTGGATGGCCTGCAGGTTCTGGAGAGTCTGGTACCACTGCAAATTCTGGACTACCTGCAGGTGCTGAGCTCCTTAGTCCCACATGTGGGTGGGGGCTTGCCCCCCCGAGAGGTTCCCAAACTCTATGGCTGTGTCAACATGTACAGGGACCAAGACAGGATCAAGCTCAGACTTTAATTTTCAGGCAAAGTCAAAGATCACCCGATGGACAGGTGTACTGTTCTGGTTGCGTATTCTGCTTTTCTTCTGGCGGCAATATGGGTGGTGTACGGGGGCGAGCCAGAGTTTGTCCTTTGACTCTGCGTTTTCCCCTGACGTCCGCCCAGAGGAGTCTGGTAAGTGAAGTGCTGGGGAGTAGGAGGAACTGGACCTGGGCGCCGTGTGGTTCTCACGGAACTGAAATCCTTGTCTCTCCTCCTGCAGCAGGAGAGGTGAAGACAGGACTTCCACTGTCTGGCTGTAGTATCCCAGTCCCAGGACAGGTTTGGTCCAAAAAGTTCTGCACCGGATCACAGATCCCTCCATCTGGACAAGCTCAGAAAAAAAAAAAAAAAACAGGTAAGCAGAGCTTGGACGAGCCTGCCTGCTGGGTTCAGGTTTGGTTGGTTTGTTATGTCAGGATTTCAGGTAGGACAGGAAAGAACCCAGTTGCGCAGACAGGACTCGGGAGGCAGACGTACAAAGTACAAAATAAAATACTAATAATAAATCAAAAGGCTGATGTGGCAGCAAACTCAAAAGCGTAAACAGGATGGGACCAAGACAGGATCAGACTGGCAGGACAAGACAGGGTAGACCCAACGACAAACTGACAAAGGACAGAACTAACAGATGGGCTTATATACACAGACAGGACAAGAGACAAGGGTGAAACTAATCAGAGATAATTAAAGTGAAACACCAGGGAGTACAGACAGGGAAGCTCACTAGATGGCATCATCCTTACATCCTCTGAATTTATAAAAGGTATTAGGGACTGCTCAAAGCATCTGGTCAGAGGATCTAAGAGCACGTGATAGCATATAAAGATGAAGCAGTTCAGACAAATAAGAAAGACTAAGACCATTCAAAGACTTAAAAACTAACAATAGATCTTTAAAATGGATTAAAATCTGGACAGGAAATCTTTGTTGTTTTTTTTTCCGGCGCCGCGCAAGCAGGCAGCTCGTCTCAGCAGCTTGGCAACAATGGAACTGCTTTTTTTCTTGAAAACTTTGTTTTTATTTTCTTTTTTTATGGTTTCTATTTTTGGAGAAGGTGTGAGCGACCACGCTCCTATTGTTTACTCTCGGGACAAGCTGCTTTCCCTCCACAGCTCCGCTGTGCCTCCTCCTGCAGAGCGACCTGATGTCCCCCGCGAGCTGAGAAGGAAGAGACGCGGGAGACGTGCAGGCATAGGGCGTCGCAGCCAGGGCAGAAGGTACAGACCTGTCCTCCCATCCATCATTATGGGAAACGTGAGATCACTTCACAACAAAGTGGACGAGCTGGCGGCTCTAACGAGACATCAGAGGAGCTACCGGGAGATCAGCCTCATGTGCCTGATGGAGATGTGGCTGACTGAGTTAACCCCGGACTCAAATATTAACATGGACGGCTTTCATTTACTTCGTGCGGACAGAACCAGAGAGAGTGGTAAGAAGAGAGGAGGGGGTGTGGCTGTGTTTGTGAATGATAGATGGTGTAACGCTGGACATTTAACCATCAAATAGACGCTCTGCAGTAAAGACATTGAACTTCTAGCAGTTGGTATGAGACCACACTATCTTCCGCAGGAGTTTTCACACGTTATTGTGATAAAGGTGTATGTCCCGCCCTCTGGTAATGCTGCTGCAGCCTGTGACATCATTCACACCACCACCAGCAGACTCCAAACACAGCATCCACAGGCCCTCTTTCTGATCTCTGGGGACTTTAATCATGTTTCCCTGTCCTCCACTCTCCCTACCTTCACCCATTATGTCACCTGCCACACCAGAAATACCAACACACTGGATCTACTTTTTTGCCAATACCAAGGAGGCATACAGTTCATCACCTCTGCCTCCCCTGGGGGGCTCAGATCCCAATCTGGTTCATCTGCAGCCTGTGTATAAACCCCTGGTGTGCAGAGAACCAGCTGTGACGAGCACAGTGAAGCAATGGACTGAGGAGACTGAAGAAGCTCTGAGGGACTGTTTCAGCTCCACTGTGTGGGAAGAGCTCTGTGCTCCTCATGGGGAGGACATTGACAGCATCACGGACTGCATCACTAGCTATGTTTACATGCGCAGAATTCTTTGACCGGATTGAAATGTGTTCTGTTTGAATAATTCAAATGTATTTTTTACATGGGCACAATCTGTTCATGACAAGCGTTTACATGCAGCGGGCTTTGTTCTGAACAGCAGTACTGACATGCGCAGAGTGGTAAACTCTCCTTAAAAAAACACAGAAGAAGAAGTTCTACTTCCGGGTGAACGTAAACAAACCTGAGCACCCAAAATGGACCCGCGACAGGTTTTAATGATGGTGGAGACGTTACTGCACTCCCTGACTGAGCTACAGGTGATACAGATCATTTTGAGCTCTTTCAGAGTTTCTAGTAGAATTGTTGTGTCGCTCACCGACCAGTTTTGCTCCCCTGACATGCTAATATTATTAGCATTAGCCAGGTGGAAATGGCAAAGTCGCACATGCGCAGTCAGGTCAGTTTTTCACGATCAGATAAAAACAAACAGATCAAGCGTTTACATGCGCACTGATCGGGTTACAGATCGGCGTAAACCACCCGTTTCGTTCTGATCACAAATTATATCGGATCGCGCCGAATACACAAAAAATAACCCGAACGGAGTGTTTACATGACACTCTTTTATTCCAACCGGCCATTTGATCCGGTTACCTATGTCCATGTAAACATACCCAATGACTACATCAATTTCTGTGTGGACAACACTGTGCCCATCAGGACAGTACGGCGTTTCTCCAACAACAAACCATGGATTAATCCTGAAATAAAGGCTCTCCTGAAGGAGAAGAAAAGAGCCTTTAGATCAGGTAACAAGGAGGAACTGAAAGCTGTGCAGAAAGAACTGAGAAGAAAGATTAGGGATGGAAAAAACATCTACAGGAAAAAGATGGTGGATCAGCTGAAGCAGAACAACATCAGTGGGGTGTGGAGGAGCCTTAAAAACATATCAGGACACAAATCAAGCCCCCAGGCTGTAGGAGACAAAGGGTGGGTGAATGACTTGAACCAGCTCTTTAACAGATTTGATCTGCCACCCCCTACTCCAGCCCTGCCTCCCCCCCCCCCCCGCTGTCAGCCTCAACCTTTTTTTTTTTGTTAAAATAGAGGAAATTAAGTATCGTCCATCCTCTAAGGTCATCGAGACAGTCCAGAAGAGACTGAGTGAAGCCATTATGTTTAAGAGGGAAGTAGACTTGACAGTCATCTGCATATAAATGAAATTGCAAACCATGCTTTCTGAAATAGAATCCAGTTTCAGAAGATCTATGTGAGAACAGGAGAGGACCAAGCATAGAGCCCTGGGGTACCCCCCAGGGGAGGGCAGCAAAAGCAGAGGTAAAATTATCCATCATCACACTGAAACTTCTATCAGAAAGGTAGGACCTAAACCACTGAAGAGCTGAACCAGTGATGCCCACCCACTGCTCCAATCTGGAGATTGTCATGGTCGACTGCGTCGAAAGCAGCTGATGACATCAGCAGGCATAGATCTTCAGAAAATCTGAAGATCTATTAATCTGATCACTTCAAATGTCTTTAAGGTAGTTTCAGGCCTTGGAAGCAAAAAATAAAGAGATGAGCATTGGTTAAAACATTTTTGGCACAGTATAGGGATGTCATGTGTTGTTCTTTCGTATGATCCTTTCTTCAGGGGTCACCACAGCAATTGAACTCACATTATTGATTTGGCAAATATTTTACGCCAGATGTTCTTACGTATTCTATTCAATTCAGTTTATTTCTATAGCTCCAAGTCCCAACAGAAGTCATCTCAGGGCACTGTACAAAAACATTCACATACATAAAAATAGCCAATTAGTAAAAGTTATCTAAGGAAGCCAACAGACTGTGATGAATCTTCACTTTGTCACATTCTCCCATTATGCAACCTGAGTTCAAACCTACAACCTCTGGATTACAAGACTGTGTCACTGACCACCCAGCTAAAAAACACACATGCACACACTTTGAATGTTTTAATAATCTGAAATATATTGTGTCTATAACATGTAAAGCATGGGACTGTTTTTATTGAAAATTAGCAGTTTTGTTGTAAAAGTCTTGTTATTCAGCACAATCATGTCCTATTCTGAATACATAATTAAAAAGGAAAACAAACATGGGTTTGAATCATCCTTGGGTTCATGTAGCTCAATAGAGGCCATAAGGTTAACATCACATCATGTTTGTTAAACCAAGTTCAACTTGTATTGTTTCATCTGAGATACTTTTTTTCTCAGATATTTTGCCATGTTGCAGCTGACCCTTCCTTTTCAGGTAACATGAGGGGAAAACAATGCAGAACAGACACCAGACCTCCACACTGCGGGGGTCGAACTCTAAGGTGTAGCTGTTGGTGTCTCTTGCACTCTCACCCACAAATCCAAAATATGGTAAGGTATGAGTCATCTGGTGATGTGTCCTCACTTCTGGTCAAAGTGCGTAAAAGGTTCTTTGCACCTTTGATATTTTAAATAGCTGACTGTCTGATGTGTCACTTTCATGTGTGCCTTCTAGTTAATCCTAAATAAAGGTCACCTAGACCCACGTAGTATTTTACATAGACTTTAGTAAAAGATGTGTTTTAAAGTCACCGGTTTGTGTGAAAGCAGTTGTGTCTCAACAGTAAATCAAGGCTAAAAGTGTGGCTTCTTGTCAACCATATTTAGATTAAAATTTTGAAAAACTCATTTCTGAGCCAGATTTTCAGCAGGCACTACTCAGGATCAGTGTATGCACAGAGATTCTTATCATGAACCTACCATGAGCCATTTATTGACGATGACATCGGTAATTCATCTCCTTGAGACACAATTTTTTTTGTGCCTTTGTCAAAAATCTAGTTGTAATTTCATTTAAAAAAAATTCATTCACTTTAATGTTTATATTAATGCTTCACCTGTTTTTAGACTTTTTTTCTCTCATTAAAAGTCATCATGGCTTATTTATTAGTTTATTTGGAAACATTTAATGTGGCTAACCCCCGCCAACACTTGTGCATGTGTTGGTTGTAGCCAGAGGAGGGGATCTCTCAGGTGCAAATGCCTTGCACCAACATTTTAGATCACAGCCACAGGAAGATGTGTCACCATGAGGAGTGTTCAGCACCAGCCTCAATGTGTGAAATTACATAATTCTTCAAATGATTCTGCCCCAAACTTTATTCATTCAAAAATAATTCACTGGAATGAGGTAAAAGTGGTCAAATGTGCTGCAACCTTTCCTCTCAAGCTCCTCTTCAGCTCTATTACGGGAGGAAAATGATGTAGAATGCTCAACAACTGCTTCAGCAGAGCGTTTTTTTAACTGTGCTGCACATTGATTGGGTGACTGAAATGACATAACAGTGTGTGCGTGCATGCCAGAGTGTGTATGCGAGTTCAGCGGCACAACACTGTGCTACCGTGGTGCTGAAATGCGGTGGACTAAATGAGTTTGTTGTGGTTAGGAGCTGCAGAGCAAAAAAAATTTAATCTGCTATGAATGTGTGAACTTCTTGTCATCTGCTCATATGTAAGTTAAGAGCTGCACACAAACACTTTATTAAAATGAAAATGATAATTGGAAATCTGTAAAGTGCTACAAAATGTTTCACAAGCTAATGAGATCTCTGTTTAGTTCAGTAAACTTCAATAAATGTCAACACCACATCTCAAAATGTCCTGATGCATAATGCAATAATCCAGGGAGATAAATCTAACAAGGATGAGTCTGGTCCTCTGGATGGATTCTTCTTTGTTGAAATGTTTCGTCACCTGACTCAACCTTGTTAGACCACAGCTCAACTTTGTCTCGTTTTCATTTCGACTTCAGTTTTTGTGCAACAATTGAAATGACAGTGTAATTCATTACTTTCTTTTGCAGTTTTAACAGTCCACAGTCCAATTATTAGTTCTGGCTCCTCACATTAGTGAGTAATTAGTTTTACTATAAAGCATTAGCAACTACCTTCTTGTTAATAAATTTAGAAAGGTTAGATAAAAGTGGTGTATGTTTAAAACTAAAACTACAGAGCAACAAATTACTGAGTACATGATGTAAATGTGTTTATTTACAGTAATGATAAACTTTGACTAAAACAGGTTGGAATGATAGTTCATGTATTTTGAAGTGGATTTCTGTGAAAAGGTTTAAAAACATTTATTATCTTACCTGTTTTAGATAGATATTTGAAGGAGTTAATTTAGGAGAAATAGTTAAATTCTGACCAGACTGATGAGCTAAAGGCTAGTAACTTTTTGTGGTACATGTAAAAACTATTTTAAAAGTGTCCCAGCTGCAAAAGAAGTGCTACAGCTAGCTGCTGCTGTCACGTTTGCTCTTTAGAATGACTACAGAATTCTAAAATAACTGTCATGCAAAATTGATGGCAATGGAAAAATTTACAAAATAATGTTTGTATGAGCTACTTAAGTTGTAAAGATTTGAATTATTTTAAGTCAGCAGCAATCCACTTTATTCTTGGTTCCACTTAGACTAGCTGTAAGCTCATCACCCTGGTCAGAAATAAACTCTTTCTTCAAACCCAAGTCATTCATGGACAGCACTAGTTAATGGTTAACACTGTTGCCTCACAGCAAGAAGGTCCTGGGTTTATTCCTCAGTGGAACCTCAAATCTTTCAATGTGGAGTTTACATGTTCTTGTGTTTGCATGGATGTTATTCTGGGTACTCTGGTTTCCTCCCACAGTTCAAGCATGTTATGCTGCCTTCAGGCCCAGGCCTCCCTTGCAAAAGAGATCTGTGATTTCAGTGGTATTTGCCTGGTTAAATAAAAGACAATAATACAATTCAAAAACAGGAGCTTCACCAAGTGGACATAAATAACACACAGCATTTCTCCTCCTCTCACCCATAATGCTGACTTTATCTTCATTTTTAAATACAGCTTGAAAACACACCTGTTCAAACTGGCATATGCCATCATAATCAGTAACGTCTGTCTGGCTACTCCACCCCAGTTCAAAGAGACAGTTAAGATATGGTTTATTCATCTTTCACAAATATCCTATTTAAATTATTGCTTTAAGAACTGGTTAAAGCCTGTAAAATCCAATAGAACCACATTTGACAGAGTACAAGAATACTATCATTCACAAAAAAAGCACATGTAATTTACTATTATGACAAATGAGAAATGAGAAACTATAATAAACTCATAATATAAAGCTAAAAACTAATAGTTCAAGGTATTGTGGAATCAAGAATACCCTAGCATTGAAATGAAAGTAATATGTTTAACTTGAGTAAACTGCAAGTTATTAGTATTTTATATTTTGGTGTTTTTATTACTACATATGTTAAACTAAATGTTAGGCCTGTGCCGTTTGTGTGTACTCACCCTGCAATTGCTGAGTGCTGGTGATGTAGTTCCTGAGCAACCACCTGTCTTCAATCCGGTTGATGAGTCCAGCTGCCACTTAAGCCTTGGAGGAGGTTCCAGTCTTCGCTGAATCATTCAGTCATCTTGGGTACTGTGAGACAGCCATTTTAGTATTTTCTCTTGTGAACCTGTGTTTGATCAACCTGTGTCTCCCTGTGATTTCAAGGCAAAACCAGGACTCACCTCCAAGAACCAAGACCTTGACGAATCATCTCCAAACTGGACTCATTCCCTGTGGAACTCTATCACCCAGCGGGACACTCCTCCATCAGCCGCCATCTGCAAGATACTCATCAAGTTACTTGGAAAATACAAGGATTCACTCACCCGACAGACACTTCACCTTCCTCCCTGAGTCTGCCTTCGAAGATCCACCTGTAAGAGAAGGATTAAATTATCCAAAATAGCAACAATATTCTCCTACCCATCATTAATCTGTCTCCCCCCCCCCCCCCCCTTCCAGGAACTCAGACTTCCTTTACCCCAGCACTGTAAATAAACTCACTGAACTTTTATCCCGTGTCTGTAATCCTTCTCAGCCCTGGTCTGAATTTGAGTACAATTCCTGAGATTAATCATAACGCTAAATCCTCGCAATCTAGAAAAGAAAAGCAGGCAAAGAAAATGGATGGATGGATTGATTCTCAGTTTGAAGTCTAGGGCAAGACATAACTTATGTTATTGACTCAAATGCAATTAGAACAACAAGAAGTTAAGATAAAATATTTTACCATACCATACAATACCATTTTATTTATAGAGCACTTAAAACAGCGACAAGACCAACCAAAGTGCTGTACAGACAGAACAACAGGTAACACACAAGGCAAAATGCAAAATGAAGTAAATCAAAAATATAGACATAAAAACAATGCAGATAATATGACGACAAACCAGTGTGGAGCGTACAGGTTCAAAACACAGATCCTCTGGTGTTGAAAGCTACTGAATAGTGAGTTTTTAAACGGGACTTGAAAACCTAGAGAGAAGGGGCCTGTCTGACAAGCAGAGGTAACTCGTTCCAGAGTCTTGGTCCTGCTACAGAGAAGACCCTGTCAACTCTGCGCTTAAGACGAGTTCCTGGAACTGTGAGGAACAACTGGTCCGCTGACCTCAGGGAACATGGTGGGACATACGGTTGTAGCAGATCAGAGAGATTTGGGGGGGGGGGGCAAAACTGTTCAGTGATTTGTAGACATACATGAGTATTTTGAACTGGATTCGAAAGTGAACCGGTAAGGGAGGCCAAAATTGGTGTAATGTGCTCTCTTTTGCCTGTACTGGTTAAAAATCGGGCTGCTGCATTCTGGACAAGTTGTAGTCGTGCTATGGAGGTTTGACTGATACCAAACAGGAGCGAATTGCAGTAATCAAGCCTAGATATTTTGAATCTCATAAAAGTCTACTCACCAGCAAGAGAATCAAAAGTACAGATACTAAATACAATAATACTGGCCCATCTGCAGTATCTTAGCTGTTCCTAGGACTGCACTCTTCTGGACAGAAATCTCTGAGGTTGTTTCTGGGATCTGTTGGAGCCACTCGATCAGGGGTCAGTTCGGAGTCACAGCGCCAAATGCTTCAATGACCACTAAGGTTGTTTTCACACCAGATAGTCCGGTAGACTCGGTTCAGTTCGGGACCAATATTCATGAGCTTTTGTTTACATTTGAGCTGGTGAGTTTGCATTCACACTGCACTGTGCAGTCGAGTCAACCTGTTGAACCAACCTATTCCCCCACTCGCCTGTGGTGGCGCTGCACCAAGAACTACTGAAAGAAATGACACAAAAACCTCTGAAGACACATCTTCTTCTTCTTCTGTAAATAAAAATAAAAACGAAGTGGCATCAAGTTTTAGCAGTTTTAGGAGTTATATTTTGTCATTTTTCAAAAATGGACTTAGCATGAGCAGAAGATGAGACAGAAGACCATGGAGAATATTGTTTTTCACACAAGGCAGCTGACGGCTCCATATAAGGTCAGGGAAATGCGTGTTTGTTTACCCTGCGGAGCGGGGTCTGGTCTGTTTACATTCACACTGAACTCGAACCGCGCTGGAGTTCGCTTCTACCGGACCGAGACCTAGGTTTTAGCCCAGGCCAGAGTTCGCCTTTTTGTTCCGTGACAGAGTTCGATGGCACGTTCACACCTCCCGAAACGAACCGGACTTTCTAGGAAAACGAGCTAGAGTTCGATTAAAGCGGACTAAACAGGGCTAGTGTGAATGCACCCTGAGACTACTGACACTTTGACTTTTCACAACTTGCGTATTTCCTCTCAATGCTTGGTATTTGTCCAGCTTCTTGTGTTCCTTCTTCCTGATGTTACAGCCATTTGGGATTGCTACATCTATCAACACTGCCTTCTTCTCTTTCTTGTTGACCACCACATTGTCTGGTTGGTTAGCCATCACATATTTGTCTGTCTGGATCTGAAAGTCCAACAGTATCTTAGCCCTTTCATTCTTCACCACCCTTGGTGGCATCTCCCACTTTGACTATGGGATCTCCAGTCCATAATTGGCACAGATGTTCCTGTACACTATACCACCCATTTGGTTATGGCATTCCATGTATGCTTTGCCTGTATGGATCTTACACCCTGCTATTATGTGTTGGACTGTCTCAGGGACATCTTTGCCTGCCTCTTGGGTCTTGTATGATATAGTAGAGCCCTGCTTCTATTGGTCTTGTGCAAAGAGCCTGGTCTTGTGTTGCCATGATGCCTCTGTACTGTCCTTTAGTCCAGCCCTTTCTAGCCACTGGTAGGATTTGTTGCTATCAGCCACTTCAATTTACCGGTGGTGCATTCTGTGCAGAGGTTTATCTTTCCATGGTGGTTCCTTTTATTTCTGCCTCTTTCACATTAGGTTTCTGCTACTGCCTGAGATATTCACTCATCAGTTCATCATTGGGAGCTTTCCTCCTGATATACTGCATCAGGGGTGTCAAACTCACTTACAAAAGGGGGCCAAAATTAAAACCTTTTTCACACTAAGGGCCAATTTCAGAATCTGTATTAACTCAAACCAGATACCCAGCATCTTTTCTTGGTCAAAGGTTCCTCAACAAGAGTTTGATTGATCTCATTTGATGTTCTCTGTTGTGCTTTCAACATCATAATCAAAGATTATTGAAAAAAATTAAAGAGATAGAAGTATTTTACATTTCACATATCATCTTGTGGGCCAGATAAGATGTCAACGAGGGTTACAGTTGGCCCCCGAGCCTTGAGTTTGACACATATGTACTGCATGATCTTAGTTGTTTCACCCTTTATAGTGGCTCGGACACTCATTAGACCTCTGCCTCCTTCCTTTCTCTTAGTTTCAGGGTGCTGGACTTGGGGTGAAACCCTCCATACATTGTGAGGAGCTTTCGAGTCTTGATGTACAGTATATATGTCTGTGGCAGAGACTGTCACAATGTACCAAAAGTCTTCATTGATCCAGCATCAAACTGCCTCCTCTTCTTCATCTTCTTGGGATTTATTTGGCAGTTGGCAAACAACAATTTGGTTCTAAAAAAGTTAAATCTGGTCTTCTGGACATTCAAAAAAACAAAACAAAGCAAAACAACAAAAAAATGTAGAAACGTTTCGTCTCTCATCCGAGAGACTACCTCAGTCTGAGGTGCTGTATTCAGCTCAGTCTCTTAAATAGCACCTTCTCAGAGTGGATCAACCAGTTTTGCTGCTGACAACCAAAACCAGCTGATCACATGCTCAAGAAGGACCATCAGCCTAACAATGGATCATTAGCACACTGATGGCTGTTTACTATACACAGAGGGCTGAGTGATACTAGCAATCACAGCATTGTAAGAGGGGGACAATTGAACACGTAGGCCTCCACCCCTGTTTAACGATGGACGGTTTCTTTTCACAAAGATGGCCTCCTTTACTCCTCTCTCAAACCATCGTTCCTCTCTATCCAGGATGTGCACATCTTCATCCCTGAAAGAGTGACCGCTGGCCTGGAGATGAGTGTAGACCGCAGAGTCCTGGCCTGATGATGTTGATCTTCTGTGCTGGGCCATCCTTTTGGCCACTGGCTGTTTTGTTTCCCCGATGTAAGACTGATCACAGCCCTCCTGACACTGAACAGCATACACAACATTACTTTGTTTGTGCCGGGGGACTGGATCTTTGGGATGAACCAGTCTTTGCCGTAATGTATTTTGGGGTTTAAAAGCCACTGGGACGTTATGTTTAGAAAATAAACGTCTCAGTTTCTCTGATACTCCCTCAACATATGGAATGACCACTGGTCTGGGTCTGGGTTCCTCCTTTTCACCTGTTGGCTGCCTGGAGTCCTGTTTGGGTTTCTTCTCTGCTTTTAGGAAGGCTCAGTTAGGATATCCACATTGCTCTAGAGCCTGTCTTGTGTGGGATTTCTCCTTCTGCCTGGCTCCTGAGCTAGTGGGGACGCTGTCTGCTATGTGATACAGAGTCCTGATGACTCCTAACTTGTGCTCCAAAGGGTGATGGGAGTCAAACTGCAAATACTGGTCTGTGTGGGTGGGTTTGCGGTACACCTCAGTTTGCAAATGTCCTCTATCAGAGACTGAGACCTCACAGTCCAAGAAAGCCAACTTGCCATTTTTTTCATCTTCTCGTGTGAACTTGATGTATTTATCCACAGAGTTGATGTGGTCAGTAAAATGTTGGACTTCCTGAGATTTAATTGTAACCCAGGTGTCGTCAACATACCTGAACCAATGACTTGGTGGTGTCCCTGAAAAGGACGTCAAGGCTCTCTTTTTTACCTCCTCCATGTACAGGTTGGCAACAATAGGAGAAACTGGAGACCCCATAACACAACCATGTTTCTGCCTATAATATTGCTCCACATATGTGAAGTAGGTTGACTGCAGGCACAGTTTCAAGAGATGACACAGTTGTTCTGTGGAAAGCGTGGTCCTGCTGCTCAGAGTGGTGTCTGATTTTAATTTTAAACTGACCACCTCTACTGCATCATCCACAGGAATGCACGTAAAGAGTGATGTGACATCAAAAGAGACCATTGTTTCATCAGTCTTTATGATGACATCCCTCACCTTATCCACAAAGTCCATGGTGTTCTGTATGTGGTGTTCTGAGCTGCCAATTAAAGGGATGAGTACAGATGCCAGATATTTGGAAACATTGTAAGTGACAGAGTTAATCATGCTAACGATTGGTTTTAAAGGTACACCTTGTTTGTGGATTTTAGGTAAACCATACAGACTAGGTGTGGCCTCCCCTGGGTACAGTCTGTGGTACAGAAAACGGTCAATAGCCTTGTCCTGCTCCAAAATTTTCAGGCAATCTATCAATTTCTTCTTGTAACTACTTCCTGGATCTCTTTTCAGAGGTTCATAAGTGTTTAAGTCACTAAGGAGTGTCATAACCTTCTCATGATAGTCTTTCTGGTTCAAAATCACTGTGCACCTTCCTTTGTCTGCTGGGAGAATGATGATGTTTTTGTCCTTGCTAAGAGTGGTGAGTGCATCCCTCTCCTCTCTACTGATGTTGGAAGGTGGTGGTTTGGCATTGCTGAGGCAGGATGAAACTTTGATTCTGAGCTTTTCTGCTTCAGCCTCTTTAATTTTGTTGTTGCGGATGGCTGACTCAGTAGCTGTGATCATCTCCACCAGAGGAATTC
Organism: Nematolebias whitei; assembly: GCF_014905685.2. Classification (NCBI taxonomy): domain Eukaryota; kingdom Metazoa; phylum Chordata; class Actinopteri; order Cyprinodontiformes; family Rivulidae; genus Nematolebias; species Nematolebias whitei. Next base: position 28,870,991 of record NC_056500.1, read on the forward strand.
TACTTGGTGCAACCGCAAAGTTCAGTCCCCTGGCAAGAATCTCTGTCTCCGACTGGGTGAGCTGTTTGTCAGATAAATTCTTCACCCACTTTTCTGTCTCCCTGACATGTAATTGACTACTGGAGTGTTGTCCTACACTGAATGTGTTGTTATTGGAATAGTGATGGTGTTGATGAGTTATTAGTAAGTTAAACTTACTAATAACTCACCTAAAAAGAATTTGTTTTTAAGCAAACAAGTCTATTTCAGATATTGTATTAAAGCCTGAGTACCATTAGCTTTTGAATTCTGCAATAATTCAACTGGATCAAACCTTACTTGTATTTTAGTGAGACTGTTAATCAACTGAGCTCTTTCATAATTGTATTTCTAGCAGTACAGTAACACAGCGTCGAACTGCTATCCCACAGGAGCTTGGCTCTACCCAGCCACTCAGGAGCTGCAGAAGCCAGGTAAACAGCACAAAGCACAAAATCTCCACAAGATGTACATCTACAACTAGGGATGCATGATTTTGGATTTTTGACCAATATCCAATACGCCAATATGCCAATATGCCAATATGTTAAAACTTATTTGGCCTATAACCGATACTGATTTTTAAATATACTTTCCTTTGTCAGAACATAGCCCTCTTATTTAGGCTTATTTGTTATAAAAGTTGTGTAACAGCTGTAAGAGCTGGTGACATATATTCAGTAACAGCCATTTGCATAGCACTTTAACTTACATTCAATTAAAAGTATTAAATATTATTTATTACCATTAGTCACCTCGTTTGTGGAGGCTTGTTCCAAGTTCCTAGCTGCAGTGTGTGATCCTCTACACTCCTGTGCATGAATGACAGCTTTTTTAATTTCAAAGTTTTTGTCTGTTCATTGTGCCGTAAGACTAATCATGCTAACGGGGCTAACACAACGTCTGTGATAAAACTCACCCAAGTACTATCGGCTATGAACTTCTCAGTGATGTAGGAAATGATGACTTGTAACTTGGGTAAGGCTACGTTGGAAAAAATATCTCTGACTGGGGACAATGTAGCGAGGCTCAACTTAGTCCAAAAATCTTCGGAATCTGATATCGTCAACAACAACAAAAACTTCCACACCGCCGACATTTTGACTTGTTCCTCTCTGCCATGATCAGATCAGGTGGGTGCATGTGACGTCATCACATTGTGCTTGCACTGCAGGCATCCTTGTCTGGGTTGTCATACAAAAACAGCGTCTTATATCAGTGAGTTATTTTGACTGAATGGCCGATGTCCAATATTTAAGTTTAACGCTAATATCGGCCGATACCAATACCTTGCCAATAATATTGTGCATCCCTATCTACAACTGATTACATTTTGGAGACAACCCACATCAAGGTGCCTGCCACAGCTAAATGAAATCACAAATTTTATTTTATTTTTTTTAACTCTGACAGGTTTTCAAATTTTGTGCTAAAAATTGTAGTAATGGCTGACAGTCATTCACATCACATTCTCTGAGTGTGACATCTTATATCTTGTTTATTTTTTTATTTTTATTCTGTTAATCCACGAAGGACCTTTTTTCAGTTCCGTTACTGTGTAACATCAGGCACTATGCCCCAAATGCATTCATAGTAATTTCCAATAGTCAAAGTTGGCAATCATATTTAGTCTTTTGATCTTTAACACCTGCTTTTTATTGACTTCCACATATAAAAATAATTATGTCTTAGTTATTTTATGTTGAGATAGTGAAATGTTTTCAATGTGCAATGTTGCCAGGTGTTGGAATGACTGCAGAGCAGAGCTGAAACAATGGTAGACTATGTGCGTTTCAACAAACAGGAAATATGCATGTTTATGTCTAGACCACAATGCATTGCAAAATACTGACTTCCAGCATGTACATTTGTCACTGTAAAAAGTTCAATGGGGAACTTTATTCTTTTTTTCGTCAAACACGTGAGCACCATGGAACAGAGGGCTGCCATCTAAGGCACCTGGGGAGCAGCAGAAGGGGTTGGGGCCTTGCTCATAGGCCCACAGTGAGGCAAATTAGGGTAGAGGCAGATGTGTGTGCTTCAACTTTACCATCCCTCTGAGCCACTACTTCGCCCATTATAAAATTGTGCATAACGTCATTTTTAAGGTTTGACCAGAACTGCAAAAACTTTGTCATTTCTCATTATAAGCAGATATTATTTTTAAATTCAGGCATGAAAGGCAACAGATGAGATGAATTCCTTACTTAAA
>NC_056500.1:28873320-28876903 GCF_014905685.2 Nematolebias whitei
GGGGTGCTTGAATAGGAGAAAATTAAAATTGCTTTTTTTTCTTATGTTTGCATTTGCAATGAAAACGGAAAGTAATAATTGTTTAAAATGTAGACATTTACAGTTTTGCTCATCTTTTATTGGAACATTTATACACAGTTTATACCTGAAACTAATTGTAAGATGAAAAGACACAACCATGCTGTGGTCAGAGATGAAAAAAATGACAGCTTAGTGCGCACACAATTCAAAACCAAAGCCAACAGTTATCACACTTTATTGTTTCCATTTGAATCAAGCTCAAATAACAAATTATGACAAGAAGTGGTGACAAAACAAAAGAGAGAATTTCTTTATTTGACTCATGAAATTTACAGTTAGTTATGAGTGGCAAGTTTGCGACAACTTGTGTACATCCAGAAAGAAACCAACAGGCACGCATGTTCAAAAAGTTATTTAAGAGCTGCAAGCAGAAATTTTAAGATTTGATTTTTGATCTTTGACTCACATTTAACAATCAATAGAAATGTAAATTGCTCATGAAAGCACAAACTGCAAAGCTGAAGTCATTTCAGCGCTCTATTTTTGTGATGCACAGCAGCATGGCTCCAGAGCCAGCCCTAGCCAATCTGGCCCCCGGGGCAAAATTTTAGGTGGCACCCCCTGCACAATTTTCTAAATGTCACCGAGTTTACATTCACACAAGAAAGTAGCTTTGGCTTTGATATTATATTTATTTAAAAAAAAAAAAACTAACTATAACAGTAGAATGTCCAGTTAAAACAGTTAAAACCAATATAATGAGCTTGAAGCAGAATGTCAAAAGCCTACTCCATACCTGCCAACGTTTGCTGATGGCAATGATGGACACCTATATGTATTAAAAAGCACCTGTGGAGTGAAGTGGCGTCCTGTGGCAAACTTGTTAAAAATGTGTTAAAAATCTACCAACACTTTGCAATTTACAGCCATGTGAAGTGCATTTTACTAAATATTTAGGATTAATAAACAACAAAATGAGTATATTATAAATTTATCGAAAGGTAGAACCTAGAAATCAAGAACTGGGTAAAGATAATGGATGGATAGATGGAAGGACATACGGATGGACGGAGAGACGAATACCAAATTAATATATATATTTTTTGACACACTGAACAACATGAGTTTGTCTTGATTGCATCATACTGTACTTTTATCACATAATACCATTTGCACCATATAATATTCTGTAGAAACAAAGCAGGCCACCCTGAAATCCACTAGTAAGGTAATACAGAACAGATTGCTTCATAAACTAAAATAACCAGTGACTATTCCACATACTAAATCCACTACACCCTGATAAAATGTTATAAAATCTTTATAGTACAATGTATTTTTTGAGTACAACACAAATGTATTTGTCCTTACCAAAATAATGGTAGATGCTTGAGAAACTTGTGTAACTATTTTTGTTACTATTAAAACTACAACTACTTCTTAATAACAAATTTGCAAAATCCTCTTAAATCCCACAGTGTACATTGTGTACGCACACAGATTTAATTGTGGCACGATGGCTCAGTTGGTAGAGCTGTTGCCTCTTAGTAAGAAGGTCGCCAGATCCTGGCTGGGGACCTTTCTGGGTGGAGTTTGCATGTTCTCTCCATGCATGTGTGGGTTTTCTCCCAGTACTCCAGTTTCCTCCCACAGACCAAAAACATGCATGTTAGGCTGAATGGTAACTCTAAATTGACCCTAGGTGTGAGTGAGAGAGTGGATGGTTGTTTTGTCTCTATGTGTCCCTGTGATGGACTGGAGACTAGTCCAGGGTCCCCCCCTGCCTCTCGCACAGTGACTGCTGGATATGGGCACCAGTGATCCCTGTGACCCGAAAAGGAAGAAGTGAGTAAAAGTTAACGGATGGATGGAAGAATAGTGAAAGTTACGCTTTTTTTCTTCCCACATTTTTGGCGCCCCCTGGATGGACGGCTCCCTTAGCATTTGCCTATAGAGTACTGCCTACGCCATGGGCTGGCTCTGCATGACACCAACATAAACACACTCAAATCACAACATTTACACAAACACACATTAACTTCTTTCTGTGGTTGTAGTGTAAATGATCATCATCCAATGTGTACCGTTGAATATAATGAAAAAGCAGCTGGTTTTACACATAAAGAGATTTTGCTCTGATATACAATTTAATGCATTAATGCAAAGTGAGCCCTTTCAGCTGAAAGATGTGATTTTGTTGGTAATGGAAATGAAAATGTATTTTCTAACCTGTCAGTTTAAAGCATTTACAGTAAAATACTCCTTTGTCTGTTAGTCAGAGATGTATTGTCTCGGTGGAGAGACATCTTTATGTCTTCTGGTGATGATTTTTAGTTGTTCAGCAGCAGAGCAGTACAGCAGCCTTGGTACTTGCTGCTCCTCTTCTTCGTCTGAAGCTGCTCTGGTGGGAATGGGCTTCAGAAGAGGAGCTCTCAAACCAGCAGAATAAGTTGGCAGAAGATTTTGTGGAAGGATGAGAGGAGAGAGAATACCTGATCCAGCAGGGCCTGCAGGATTCAGGTAGGAATACCCTGTCATAGTATGGAGGGCATATGCAGGGACTAAAACTGGGTGGGAGGATTGGTGGTTTGATATGACAGAGGAGTTTCTGTCACCCCAGTGGTAGCTCCTGTGCATGGGTTGGTGGTAGGGGCTTGTGGCAGCTGTGGTTTGGGAGTTGCTGTGGGAAAGTTGCTGCAGTTGGTTACTTTGTCGACCTGTGAACGCTGCAGTGTGGGCCAGACCAAAGTGGAGCTTAATGGCCATCAGTTCCGTACTAAGTCTGGTGTTTTCTTCTTTTAGAGCCACGAGATGAGACTCCAGTGCATAGTCATTGAACCTTCTCTTTTCCCGAGACCGTTTGGCTGCCTCGTTGTTTTTTCGGCGTTTCTCCCAATAGAGGGCATCCTTCCTCTCCTCTGGGATGAACTCTCTTTTGCGACGGGGCCCGTTGCGAACCAAACTGTTTTCCACTTGTAAAATGGTGCTGTCTGCATCTCTTTGGAATGACTGGGACTCCATGACGAACGAAAAAGTTCAAAGCAGAGACCTGAAATCAAATAAAATTTGTGGGATTAGTAGTAGGCTGGTTAATGAGCTACAACTTTTATTAATAAAAAAGGAAAAACAAATAATAACTGGGTATATGGTAGACTTTTAAAATCTATAAATAAGTTAATAAGAATTTGCTAATATTTTGTTAATTATGGACAAAATGAATGTAAACAGGAAGACAACATGACAATAAACGAAGGGATAACTAAAATATTTTTAAAAGTTAAGCCATGTCCTCTGAACGGATTCAAAAATTAAAAAAAAATAAAACTTGTTGAAACGTTTCATCTTTAATCCAAATGACTTAGTCAGACTGATAAATTATTTTTGAATCTGTCCAGAGAGCCTGACTTAACTTTTTTAGATTTTTCCACCTGGATTATACCTAGATTATTGAGCATGCAATCAGGGTAAGTAAAATAGCTGCAGATACTGTATATACACATGTATTTATATATATCTATATATATATATCTATATATCTATATCTATATATATATATATATAT
>NC_056500.1:28881903-28893750 GCF_014905685.2 Nematolebias whitei
ACCCCGGGCCAGGGTCCTTTCTGGGTGGAGTTTGCATGTTCTCTCCGTGCATGCGTGGGTTTTCTCCGGGTGCTCCGGTTTCCTCCCACAGACCAAAAACATGCATGTTAGACTGATTGGTAACTCTAAATTGTCCCTAGGTGAGAGAGAAAGTGAATGGTTGTTTGTCTCGTTTGTCTCTATGTGGCCCTGTGATGGGCTTGCGACCCGTCCAGGGTGTACCCCGCCCCTCGCACAGTGATTGCTGGACATGGGCACCAGCGACCCCCGTGACCCAAAATGGAATAAGCGGGTAAAGAAAATGGATGGATGGATGGATATATATATATATATATATATATATATTTATATACAGTATATACTTCGTAAAATATAAAGCTTTCTTTGATTGCAGGAGTCGTACAGAGTGACTGAAACTATGAACAACAATGTGTTCAATGCAACAACGCAGCTCTGTTATGGTAACACACACCCTGTTTAAAATAATAGTTAATCTCTGATGGATTCTTCTGCTGGGGCAGCACGGTGGTGCAACTGGTAGAGCTGCTCCCTCTCAGCGAGCAGGTCCCTGGTTCAAGCCCAGGTCCAGGGGCCTTTCTGGATAAACACTTTCTAAGCACTTTGATAACAGTCTATCTGTTTTAAATTGTGCTCTATAAATAAATATGACTTGACTTGACTTCTGGGTGGAGTTTGCATGTTCTCTCCGTGCATGCGTGGGTTTTCTCCAGGTGCTCCGGTTTCTTCCCACAGACCAAAAACATGCATGTTAGACTGATTGGTAACTCTAAATTGTCCCTAGGTGTGAGTGAGAGAGTGAACGGTTGTTTGTCTCATTTGTCTCTATGTGGCCCTGTGATGGACTTGCGACCCGTCCAGGGTGTACCCCGCCCCTCGCACAGTGATTGCTGGACATGGGGACTGGCGACCCCCATGACCCAAAATGGAAGAAGCAGGTAAAGAAAATTGATGGATGGATTCTTCTGCTAATGGAGCATTGTTGAGTCTTTCACCCAAAACATTATTTCAACCTTTGAGTCACTTGAAATCAGGGCTTATCTTTTAAACCGTCAGGTACAGTGTGTTTTAAAATATCGCCACAGGCTGATCTATGACAACATTGAAACACCCTCACAAACAGGGCCAACGTAAAATATTTATTTTTACTACCGTCTTTATGATAATTTTATATCATCACAGTTATCCTTTCTCTTTCAGTCATTTCATAAAACAATATCTAAAACAATTTGGTAATCTCAGATCACCTGCAACTAAGAATTTAAGGTTTAGGCTGCAGCATACTGTCAGTAAATGTCCTGACGCTCCTTCTCTTTGACGGCTTGTATAACTTTTCATAACTTTATGCTATGTGCACAAACTGCAAAACAATAAAAGCAGAACCAATTGTTCTTTAATTAGGATGAATTTAAAGCTTTTCTTTTACAGACTGAACCATGCTTTGATTGACTTTACAGCTGAGACACTTCCTCTTCCTAAAACACTTCTAGTCAGATAATTAAATATAATTTTATGCAATACACATTAAACAAACACATTTTGACGATCGGATGAATGTGAATTTTGAACGTGCTTGAAAAGGACTTTAATATTAAAACTGATTGATCAGCGTGAGTTGTGATCACCACAAGATAATGACCTTTAATAAGATTGGTCACTTTTTCTTTGCCGTTGCCTCCCCTGCATAGATCAGCTATAGTCAGGTCACAGCCACTTCACATGAGCAGAATCTTACCTTCAACTGATGCAGAAAGTTTGTGGCCGCCGAGCAGAAGATCAGCTCAGTTGCTCTCACTCAGTAAAAATGGACACTTCTGAGCGCTGAACTCTTCTGAGAGGTTTTAACTCATAGAAACAGAGGAGGGAGATCACAGAAGTGTGTTGGGTTCGCTCAGCCCGCTCAGCTCGCTCAGCTCTATATGCTCACTACGTTGTTTTCCTGTATTCAACTCTGTCCACCTCTTCTGTGACATGAGGTGTCTGACTCCCCCCTCCCCGATGAGTCAGTGGCCAACAAAGAGAGTCTTCCCTCTGTGACTCTCTGACACACTTATTGTTCTGTCAGGTAAAGCTGCTTAAATTTAAGGGAACGTGTTTAATTATTTTCTGATAGTTTGCGCTGCAGCTGCATTATTTACTTGTTATTTTAGATTTTATCTACACACCTTAACACCTGATTCTTGTTCACGAACAAACTCGCTGGTGGAGCTGCAGCGGCTGCAAACCAGCCAGCCTTAGACAAACCACAGCACTAGTGCAAAAACGTGACTGACAAAAGCACAACTGAGAAACTCGGACTGACGTTACGCGTCTTTGTATTTTTACGCGAGTTTTAAATAAACTAATAGTGAATCTTATCTGCCTCAGATTTACAGAAAACACAAGTGCTGGAGACTTATCAGTGGGCATGTGATGATTCAAGCGCTTGTTTCTGCTTTTGGTGCTTTCTCCAGTCCTGCAGGGCTGACCCAGGGTTGTTTGGGTCTAAGCAAAATGTTCTTTGAAGGCCCCCCTTCTCAGTAATGTCACCAAGCATCACTAATATCTCTTTAAACACTGTCCATGCTTCATCCTTTGTGCATTCAACATTTCTAATTTTACTATAGTGTGCCAACAATAAGTTCCCTAATTCGACTAAACACCGTCACTTCACATATTCTTATAAATAAATAAAACTTGAAATAAAATGTTCATTCAGGACTTTTTGTCTTTCATATTTATTCTTCGTGATATAAGGCCTTATGGTGCTACATCAGTTCATTTTCAAGCATCGTTAAATTATACATTTCCTGACACAAATATTCAATTATGTAGATGTTTTAAATAATTTCAACTAATCCAACATTTTTCAATCAGGTCATCTGGACAGTTTCTTTTTTTTTGTGCTGAAACGTTTCGACTTCGATCTGGAAGGCTTCATCAGTCAAAGAAACACACAACAAAACTGATTCTTCCCCCAACAACTTACTCCAAAGTGGAACAAACCAGTTCTGCTTGTGATAAGATGGTCTCTTTGGTACGCCCCTCCTCCATTGCCGGCCCTCTTCCTTGTTGACAGTCTTGTCAAACTGGTTGAAAACAACAAAGTCCATGCTCAATAATCCAGGTATAAAATCCAACATACATGTTGGATTGTTGGATGTTGGATTTTATACCTGGATTATTGAGCATGGACTTTGTTAATTTCAACTAATGCTGATTAAACCTGTCATTATTTCTTGTGGGTAGTTAAATTCTATTAGAGGGCCCACCACTGGTCCAGGGGTCCAGACCAGTAGCTTTTACTTACGCCATTGTCAATTTGTGCAGTTGTAACAGAAAATGTAAAGGAAACTAAAATTATATCTCCCAATTTTTAGCTATAGCTGTTTTTTTTTTGTTTGTTTGTTTGTTTTGTACAGGTAGTGTCTTGCGAGCTTTTACTTCCTGCTGTGATTAGTTGATTAATTTTTTATGTTAAATTGAACAATTTGGATTCCAAAAGTAGAAGACTCTTTACAAGTTTAAATAATTCATTATATCGATTCAAAACAACATGATGATCAAAGCGCTTTTTCCTCAAACATCCCAGAGATTACAACACTAATATCATAAAATAAAATGTTATTTTTTTCTTTTTAACTATCGAGATATGTCTGTACAAGTTGTATATTTTTCTGAAAACTGTACATTTATTTCCACCATTTGTGTTGCAGCTCCCTCTGCTGGAAAATACAACTGGAGTCCAAGAGTATTTGGAGTTTTTATCATAATCCATATGTAAGTAATATTTTTATAATAATAACACTCAGCATTTTATTAAAGCTCCTTGCCAGCCATTGTGTTAAGTGGTTAGATAAAAGAAATGTTACATTGAATACATTTTTAGATAAACTTGAACTAATTTAAGATAATAAAGTTTGAAAAGTTTTGATCATTTACAAACCAACTTGGCTCCAAATGTTTAAAATACATGTCGTTTTATTTTCAGAGCATATTTTAGCATCAGAAAATTTTTGCAAGGAAATATATGGCTTGAAACATATTTTCTATTTTTCAAATGCATCCCATTGAATTTTATTTTGAAATGTACAATTTCTGATTATCTGGTTCATGCATTTACAAGGCGATGCTGTTTTCTTCATAAATATGTGCAGTATTTTTTCTATAACCATATGTGGTGAATATTTTTAGGTTCTTTTAGCCTTAAACGGTTGAGTGTTTGGTTTTCCATTGAATCAAAGCGTGCTGGGAAATCACGCAGTGGGGATAAAGGGGAATACCAACAACCAGTTTCGTTGGTGCAGTCACTGATTTTTTTTCATTACCACAGAAAAGATGACGAAACTGCATATAGGCTAAGTGAACCCCATTTTTGCGCATTTATTCGCCATAAAAAGAGAAGAAACTGGATATTTTAAGTCACTCTTTTACTTTGCAATGTAATTATTAAAATACAATAAATGCATGGCGTAAAACTATTTATTTATTCATCAACTGGAAGTGTTTTGTTTGATAAAGGTGCTCTCAAAATGGACCTTTTGTACATCTTCCTGCATAACTTCAAATAATAATTTAGCATTATTGTCAGCTTTATTCATTAGTTTGCATCAATTTGTTTCACAGTCAAACTGTCAGAGATCTTCAGGGCGCGGAGCTGAATCCCCTCTGGATGGACTCCTCCACGCCGGGCCCCGCGCGTGCACCGGCAGCCTGGAGTAGATGCTCGGTTTAGCCAGGCATGAGGGCGGCCAGGGCAGCATGGCTGCGGGATTTAGATGCGGCATGACGCAATATTGAGGTGCCGCGGAGGCGTGCTGGAGTGGCTCAAGAGTTAGAAAAGGCATGGAGGAGAGAATCTGCGGGGCCGCGGGGGTGGGCATGTCGTTGCTGGAGGAGACCCGTCGCTGAGCATCCATCTCCACCTCCACTGGCCTTCTGGCCCCCAGAACTCCTCCGTGACGGAGAACGCAGGGCCCGGAGAAGGAAACGGGATCTGGTTGTGGGATGAGGTAGTGCTGACTCAGAGGGTTATAAACTCCTCTGGTTGAGCTAAAACCAGGAACTGTAGCCTCAAACGGGCGCATGGCCGCTTCCTGTTGACTCATTGCAGCGGGTGAGCTGGTCCTGATGGGGGCCCAGTGGCCCGCCTGGAGGAACGCAGGACTGTGAGACGCAGCGGAGGCAGGCGACGCTGCGCAGGGAGGGGTGCACTTCTCCAGCATGTGGAGCATCTGAGCGCGCAGCTGGGCGTTCTCCTCACTCAGGACCACCAGCTGACCCTCCAGCAGCAGGTCGTTGAACCTTCTCTTCTCGCGGGAACGCCTGGCCGCCTCGTTGTTCTTGCGCCGCTTGTCCCAGTAGGCGGCGTCCTTCTTGTCCGGGGTGGTCATCTCCCTCCTGCGCCGCTTGATGGACCCTAAATGGCTCCTGCAGGCCCGCAAACGAAGCAGATGTGGGGATAACAAGGGGGACCGGGTCAGGTCTGAACCGGTCTCCAGGATCCCGCAGCTCTCCACTGAGGAAGAGGAGGAGGAAGAGGCTGCAGGGCTCGTCGAGTGGGACATGGTACTGGTGAATCAAAAATCAAAGCTGTTTTAGAGATGGACAAAAAATAAGAAGAAACAAATATAAAGAATACGGGTTTCTGTGGAATTTGCAGCTTTTTCATTTTGGCCTTCACAGATCATGAAATAAAATTTGATCAAAACAATATTTCAGCCCTTCGTGCAACTTTTCTTTGGAAATGTGTCACTTTTTCATGCCAGAACAGCTTCTTAAGAAAGTTTGTACAAATTTACAACTAAAATTGTAACAATGAAGCAATCTAGTGTGTTTTCTCTGCTCGGATAATTCGTTCAAAACAAAACTGTGAGTTTAATTCACCTGCAACAGTCATAAACCATTTAACAAACAAACAAACAAACAAACAAACACGAGCAGAGCAACATCACAGTGATGAACTCATCGCGCTGACCTGAGTGAGAGGATGAAGGATCCTGGGTCGGACTCAGCTGCAGCACCACTTTCTTTACAATTACTTATTTGCTTGTTGTTGGCAGATTTGCGCGGGCTTGTCAGTCTCACGCAAAGTTGTTGGAGAGCGCTCTGCTGGTGGCGTTGTGCGCAGCCAATGGCGCTGCGTCCTCGCGCTGCATGCGTGCCCCCACCCTGTGGAAACTGATCAGGCAAACTCACGATTGCGTTGTGGCCACGATTAAAGCAACAGGTGAGATCTCAGTGGCGAGATGAGTCAGTGTGGATTCACTGACCTACTTGTTCTTGTGAAGTTGCTTGTTGTTCGGAATTATTTGGAGAACTGCGGATAGTGGAGTTTAAACGCGCGCACGGCCACAATCTTATTTTACTTCAGATGTGTTTTTATTGATCACCATTAACCTTAAAGCTGGAGAGTTTTGTTGAGAGCTGCATTCTGCTGATGTGATCCATCTGATTCAATTTTGAGTTTAAAGTGTCCCCTTAGAATAAAGGTGGTTCAAAAGAGTTATCAATTAAAGTGTTGTTCCTATCTGACATGACATGATGGTAAACTATCAGGTGGACAAAAACAGAACTTTCCCCTTACAGTGCAGAGATCAAGTCCTTATGGAATACAAAGAAAAAAAGACTATTATGAAGTTTAAGGGTTTGGTCAAGCATTATGAGAAATACCATGTCATTTTGTGTATGTGTGTGTGTGTGTGTGTGTGTGTGTGTTGGGGGGGGGGGGGGGTGAATGAGAAGGAGACAGGTGGAACTGAGGCTACAAGAAGCAGAGGTCATAAAGGTGCAGGACTTTTACTTGAGGTCCACTGCCCAGGAAAATGGGGAATGTGGTAAAAAGATGAAGAGAGTCCAATTATTGTTATTTGTTGAAAACACTACAACAAAATTTTATCTTATCTGATCTTTGGATAGGAATGAGATCATCAGAGGTACAGCACAGGAAGAACAACTGGGAGATAAAGTTAGAGAGACCAGACTGAGATGGTTTGGACATGTCTAGAGGAGAGACAGTGGTTATATTGGTAGAAGGAGGTTAGAAATGCAGCTGCCAGGAAAAGGACAAAGAGGAAATATATGGATGCAGTTAGAGAGGACATGGAGGTGGAGTGAGGACAGAGGATGCAGAGGACAAAATGAGATGGAGGAGGATGACTGGAGATGAGGGAGTAGCTGAAAGAAGAAGAAGAGCAGCCCAATGTCATGTCACTAGAAGAAAGATAAGACAAGACAAGATAAGATAGGATACATAAGATAAGAACTTTCTTGATCCAGCAGGAAATTGTTGTGCCAGAGTTTCAATACAAAGAAACAAACACAAGGAATCACACAAGATATAAAAAATAACAGAGAATATAAAAATACCAACAATTAAGGTCTAAAACAAGTCAGGCACAGACAGAAATATTAAAGTGTTTATTGTAGTGCAGGATAAATTTTATTGTCCTGTGTGTAGAAAGGGGGATGAGTTGAAAAGTTTGATAGCCACAGGGAGGAAGTACTTCCTGTGTTGTTCTGATGAGCACCTCGGTGGTCTCAGTCTATGACTGAAGGTGCTGCGGTAAGACCAGTGGTTAATTTGAGCCGGACACTGCTGGAACAAGATCTCTCATTTTGACCGCTCGAATCCGGCAACTCAAATCTCTGCCCATAAAAGTCCAAAGCCATCGCACGTTTTTGTTTTGAATATTTATTAAAAATACAACGAGAAGAGACGTTCTGTGGAGCGGATGTTCCAGCCGCACTATGTGCACCAGCTCACACACGCTCCTGCCCAGCAAAGACGCAGACCGCATGTCCCGCGGACATGAGCGTCTTCATTCACCTTCAGCTGTGCGCCCTGAGACAGTGCATGTTTTGTTTTTTACGCACAGGAGCATCTCCGGAGAGGTCTGCAGAGCATGAACAACTACTGATATGTCAGAACTCCTGCATTTCAGAGATAATAAATAAAAAAGCTTAGAGTGAAGAAAAAAAAAAACGAGTGAAATTTTTTGATGTGTATTAACATCACAATTCAAAACAACGGCACTAATTAGTCAAAATAACAGTGATCAAAATGTTGAAAAGACAGTCCAATTTATTATAAATAAATGGATGGATTGTCCTTAGCTGGACAACAGAGAATTGAAGCACCTGAAGGCAGTGGTGATAGAGATTGGAGCAGAACAACTCGTAGGACTGAGCTCAGCTGAGAAGAATTCGGGTCAGACAGTGTGTGTGTGTGTGTGGGGGGGGGGGGGGGGTAGGATGCTTGACAGAATCTGAGTTGCTCTATTCACTGCTCTCTAAAATAGTAATTTCAACCTTTATTTATACAGGTTGTCAGTCTCATAGAGCCTCGTCATTTACAAGAGAGACCTGTTTTAAATCATCCATCCATCCATCCATCCATTATCTTTACCCGCTTATTCCATTTTGGGTCACGGGGGTCGCTGGTGCCCATGTCCAGCAATCACTGTGCGAGTGGCGGGGTACACCCTGGACGGGTCGCAAGTCCATCACAGGGCCACATAGAGACAAACGAGACAAACAACCATTCACTCTCTCACTCACACCTAGGGACAATTTAGAGTTACCAATCAGCCTAACATGCATGTTTTTGGTCTGTGGGAGGAAACCGGAGTACCCGGAAAAAACCCACACATGCACGGAGAGAACATACAAACTCCACCCAGAAAGGCCCCTGGACCGGGGTTTGAACCAAGGACCTGCTCGCTGAGAGGCAGCAGCTCTACCAGTTGCGCCACCGTGCTGCCCCTGTTTTAAATCAATTTAATCAAATGTTTACATATGTTTAACAGCCAGTTAAAATACACCAAAATGCAGGAAATTACATCTTCTTTATTGTACTTTTTTTCCGTGCATGCGTGCCGCCCCCCCCCCCCCCCCCCCGCACCTCCCCAGACCGCCTGCTATTTATGATGCTGGAGAGTACCAAGTGGTTAAACATCTGCAGCATGGTCCTGCAGATGTTTAAAGACCCGAGTGTCCTCAGAAGAAAAAGACAACTCTGCCCTTTCTTGTAGAGGGTGTTGGTGTTAACTGTCCAGTTTATTGTCTAGGTGTACCCCTAGGGGGGGGACTGATCTTCTTCCTGTTGTCCACCTGCAGCTCTTTAGTTTTTCCAACATTGAGTTGCAGGTGGTTCTGTCCACCACACCTCTATATTCAGCTTCCTGGTCACCAGTGATGCAGCCCACAATGGCAGTCATCCGAGAACTTCTGCAGATGCAGGATTGTGAGTTGTACCTGAAGTCCGAGGTGTAGAGGGTGAACAGAAACGGTGAGAGGACCGTCCCCTGAGGAGCCCCTGTGCTGCTCAGTATAGTGTCTGAGGTGGTGCTCTGCAGCCTCACATGTGGCCAACCTGTGAGGTAGTCTAAGTATGTAAGTTCTGTATGTGTTGTGAGTGACTCCCAACTGCTGTCATATCAAATTAGAGCTCTATCCATAAAATTGACTGAGTTCATTTGGTTTTTGTTAATATTTTTTAGCTATGGTGGATATCTTTATTTGGATTGGTACAATACAATACAACTTTATTTAAAAAGCACTTTAAAACAACACCGTTGGCCAAAGTGCTGAATAACTAATGATTTCTGTTTGCAAGTTTCCTTAAAATGTGTTCATGGATCCTAAGACATTTTTAGTCAAATGCAAACACACAAAACACATTCAGAGGGGCAAAAACATTATCATCTGCCTTTGTCCTTTGATAATCTTACAAGTGATAATAATCAATTGTAAAACTATTTAAGCATCAGTTTAAGTCAGAATATTCAGATTTTCTGTTTGGAAAATTTTTAAAGTTTTTTCAATCCAATCTTTAAATCTTTAGGCGACTCGTGCGGCTCTACTTCCTCAGACAGCTGAGGCGAGCTGGACTGGAAAGCTCAGTCCTCACCTCTCGTGGAGAGCATCCCGTGCTCCAGCATCAACGTGTGGCATGGAGGCTGCACAGCTGCAGAAAGAAAAGCTTTGCAGAGAGTGGTGAAGGCTGCACAGAAGACTGTTGGAGTCAGCCAGCCCACCATCACAGACATCTACACCTCCAGATGCAGGAAGAGCCACCTGCATCATGAAGGACCCCACTTCCCTCAGGCTGGAGGTTGTGGAGCATTAAGTGTAGAACCATTTGACTGAGAAAGAGTTTCAACACTGAGGCTGTTACACTCATGAATCTCTTATCAGGATAATCACTGTAATGCCACTTTAGTTGGTGATATGTGCTGCTGATTATCCATGCTGCTGATCTAATGCTGCTGATTATATCATGCTTCTGTATTCTTTCATACCCATCTGCTCACTACAGACTCATGTTCGGGCTGCTGTTTAATATACTGTATTATTTTACATTAATAGTGTTTAGTGTTTATCTTAGATCTTTTAGTGTATCATTTAGCATTCATTTAACATATATTTTATTTATTTTAGATCCTTACATACTGTTTCTTTTAATACTTTACATTTTTTGGGTGTAAATGGGACCTTGAGTACACAATTGCGTTCCACCTCATGTACCACATGTGATGCGAATGACAATAAAAAACCTTGAACTTGAAAATGTATGCATTACTTTCAGCTTTATCTGCTCAGTCTATCCCTCATACAACAGTAACAATATTCCAGCAAGCAGCTTTTCCTGTTACTTTCAGAAATTTGACTGGTGTACAGTCAGTGTCATTTTGAGTGTGCAATGACACTCGTCTTTGTTTTGTTGCATCTCCTGGATCTTTGCTATCAGCTGGAAGGCAAGACAGTTTCTATGTTCAATCTTTTTAATATTGATTTATCTTCAGTGGAGCAGACTACAGCCTCTGCATTCTAACATTTTATCTGTCTTTTTTTCTTTGAGAACCCATAAGCTTCAACTTCACCAGCCACAAATATTCGCACATTTTAAAGTTGGTTATTTCTTTTTAATAATACAATTTTCATACCAGTACTCTCACCTGCAGGCATGACAACACCCACCCCCACCATCCCATCCGTCACCCCACAAGTAGCACAACTGAACTAAACAATGGCGCAAAAATAAAAAAATAAAACCACGGTGCATGTTCTCGTGCGGTTTTACGCTCAACTCCTTTTGTGGCATTCACATTCTGGGGACTGTCCGGGCCATGGAGGACGGGAGCTCCATCAAGTTTGTGTTTGAGAAAATAAATTTAAAAAAACTCCAGCAGATTTTTCTGTCTGACTCAGAGCAACCACACAGACCACACTCTGCCGCTCTCCAACAGTCAGATTTTGAAGTGGGTCCTCAGATTTATTTGAAGATAGTCACACTGCAGGATGCATCAATTCTTTGTGCTTCGAAAAGAACAATAAGCACAACAACACCAACTTCTAACAATAAATGTAAGAAGTCCTTTTGGTTGTTGTGACATTAAAGGGAGCAAATTCAGGTTGGAAAAAGCCTGAAATGCTGCTATACATATATTTTATTACCCATGACTGACTGAAACTGTTTTTGGGGGATGTTTAATTGACAGATAACATGATCAGAAACCTTGTGGTGCACCTGCAGCACCCACATCCTGGCAGTAAGATGCAGATGGTTTCTTCATCTGGAGACTTTTTCTTGAGAAGTAAATGGTTTGATCGCTTTGGGAATGTGAAATGACCATCTTAACGTAACGGATGAAAGCCACTTTGTTTATTATTCATATTTTCTAAGGTCTTATTCAACCCTAAGTAATTGATCACAAACAGAAGCCTCTTTAAAAATATATATACATACAGTACAAATATATATATATATTTTTTTCATTCAACCTTTATTTACACAGATAAATTATATTGAGCTTCGAAGACGCATTTACAAGTGAGGCCTGTTTAGAC
>NC_056500.1:28894150-28906312 GCF_014905685.2 Nematolebias whitei
GTTTACCGGTCGGTCTACGTTCCTACCCTCACCTATGGTCATGAGATATGGGTAGTGACTGAAAGAATGAGATCGTGGATACAGGCGGTTGAAATAAGTTTCCTCCACAGGGTAGCTGGACTCTCCCTTAGAGATTGGGTGAGAAGTTCAGTTACCAAGGAGATACTCAGAGTAGAACCGTTACTTCTTCATGTCAAGAGGAGCCAATTGAGGTGGTTCGGGCATCTGGTAAGGATGCCCCCTGGGCGCCTCCCTAGGGAGGTGCTTCGGGCTTGTCCAACTGGGAGGAGACCCTGGACACGCTGGAAAGACTATGGCTCTCAGTTGGCCTGGGAATGCCTTGGAATCCTCCCAGAAGAGCTGGAAGAGGTGGCTGTGGAAAGAGATGTCTGGGCCTGCCTGCTCAAGCTGCTGCCCCCGTGACCCGACTTTGGAACAAGCAGAAGATAATGGATGGATGAATGGATAAATACATAATTTTGTTGTTGTTGTTTTTGGCAAAATGCCAGTCTGTTGCTTTTTATAATATATATACAAGGTTCTTGGTAGTTCGTTTTCATTGGTGCTGTAGTAAAGATTTGTAGCAGAAAGATATTGTCTGTGCTGTCAAAATTAAATAAACAACAATGCTTACTGCAAAGATTTGTGCTTATTCCTTCAAGCAAAACTGTCTCAGCTTCTTCATTCTTATCGGGTTCAGTGGAGTGATCTTTGATTCATATTGTCACGCTATAGAATTTTTAAGCAAAGCAACACCGGGCAGCACCAGTAGCAACTGTTCCTCAAGCATGATGCTTCCACCACAATTCTCCATTGCTGATGGTGTTCTCGAGATAATGAGAGGCATTTTATACCACACACATCATGATCCTCATTGACCTAAAAGTTCAGTTTTAAGATCATCTGACAAGAATATCGTCTCCCAGATTTTTAGGGACTTTTTTTTGTTTTATCCATAATAATTTATTATCCATTCATGAAGGGTAATTCCATTATTGATCTTTTTTTTTTTGTGTGCTAAATATTAACAGTCAAACCTGAAGTGCTTTAGGTATGTCTGATGGAAAGCTTTCAATGTATAAACATATTCAAACTACTAGAACCAAGTTACAAATTTAATTAGTCAAACTGCACAAGCTTGAATTGTTGCCTCCTCAGGACAAACAGATAGCATTCTTCATAAAAAGGAGAAACTTTTGCTTTTGTACCATCATTTACACAGTGAAACAGCTTAATTATCTAGTTGTTTCTTGCTGTTTGCTGTTTATTTTATTGTTTTCATTCGATGAGCACCAAATGCAAGATATTGTTTCTTGTCTAGCATGTCCTCCTCTCTTCCATAACATTTCTGTGCTACATAGGAACTGAGACATTTTTCAGAATATTTTCTTGGGTCACATGTCAAAGAACAGAGGGATGAAGAAATGAGGAAACACAAACAAACAAATAAGTTTGGCCTTAGAGTGATTCAATAAACCTTACAGGAGGTATCCGAGAGCTTAGATCTCAGCAGAGCACAAAGGTTTGATGGTGAAGATTCTCAGTCATCCAGGACATGATGAATTCAAAAAACGTTCAATACAAAAACAACTGGATTTTATTTGTAACAGAAAACGTTTCCTAACTATAACCTGAATCCCTCACTCACTGCTCTTTGAATTGAGAAAGCTCCTCGGATGAGGAGCGAACATTTTCTGTTACAAATAAAGTCCAGTCGTTTTTGTATTGAACATTTTTTGAAAGCACAAAGGTGTGTATGGTCTTCATGAATACTGCAGACTTTGTTGTATACACTAACTCTCCTTGGAGAACTTGTCTCCTGTGATCTGGATACAAGTTTAGGAAATAAATTTCTGTCTAGAAATGTTCAATCTTTAACTACATCAACCCATACAAGAACCCCTCCTTCTCTTTTCCAGGTTGCCAGGAGCTGGTGTCTGCTTCCTGCAGTCACTGTGCAAGAGGCGGGGGATACCCTGAACAAGATGCAAGTCCATCACAGGGACACACGGAAACTATCAAGACAAATAAGCATTCACATCCTCACTCACACCTTGGGACGTTTTAGGGTTACCAATTTACCTAAGATGCATAATCTTTTTGGTCTGTGGGTGGAATATCCTGAGAACACTCACGTGCCCATGGAAGACGTGCAAACTCCAGCTGGAAAGTCCTCAGCTAGCAAAGCATAACAGTGTTAACCGCTGCTCTACTGTGCCCATCAATCACTTTTACAAACTGAAATCATATTCAGGTAGGAATTTAACACCTACTTTTTTACCTTCTGTCTCAAGCACATCACACCGTCCAGTCACTCAAGGAAAACTGTCATTTTATTGTAAGTACTATGTTGTCATCATCATATGTTCCCATACAATGACGATATTGGTTCTCTGCATTTGACCCATCACACCTGGGATATAACCAGGTGGAGCAGTGGGCAGCAGGGTGCAAATAGAGATTAGGTGTCTTGCTCAAAGACAACACAACATGTGAAATTGGCTGGGAGTTGAACCGCGATTTTCTGGTCCCAAGTCAGCTGCCCTTCTTGGTCCCCTCTGGGGGGCTCGTCCGAGATTTTAAAATATACTGATGATCTTAATTTTCTAATTTCAGACATGACAACATCAATAAAGAATTAAAGCTGCAAGCAGCATTGAAGGCCCTCGCAACAAAGTACCGCTCCGACCTTACGGCGACCATGGGAGCTCCAGCGACTCCACCCAGTCGCCATCACAGATGGTCTCGTGCCTAACCTGCATTCGTTTGCCAGGTTGCACATATGCCAAATCTTTGAAATCAGTATAAGTCCAGCTGCAAGCTTTACAAGTTTGGCTAAAATCTGACCTCCCAGACAGGAGTTAATGTCATTTCCTGTTTTTTACCGAATGTAAAGGATTTCCTTTAGGCTTTTCAACATGTCATATGCAGTTATCAACAGTTAGCAAATATGGTTTTAGTCTTATATCTTACATAGTGCCAAGCTGGAAGAGACACCCAATAATCATCAGTTTCTTCTCTGAGTGGGCCGAGCTTAAGTCAAGTCATGAATCAACAATACCAATGTGTCTACAAGTCCTCACTGATGAAGCACAAAAAAGTTGGTCTAGATCAGATGATGTATTATTGAGACATAACTGTTGGAATAATCTAGGGGGTGCACTGGAGTGAAATGTTAAAAAAACAATACCATTGTGTGTAAAAATGCTCACTGATTAGGCACAATAACTGTGGTACAGATCGGATGATGTATCACTGAGATATAACTGTTGGATTAATCAAGGGGCGCAATGGAGTCATACATTAAACCACAACATCAATGTGTCTAGAAGTGTTCACTCATGACACACAATAAATCTGGTACAGATCAGATGATGTATCGCTGAGCTCTAACTGTAGGAATAATGTAGGGGGCGCTGTGGAGGCTATTGGCCACTTATCATGGATAAGGGGTGGATAATTATCGATCATAGTGATTTTGGTGCACCTCGGCTCAAATCTGTGCAATTTAGAGCCAAACGTATTGCAACGATGTCACTTCTTAATTTGACATGCCGCCACGCCCACAGCCTCCTGTAAAAATGGTTTGTGCTTTAAAGCAAGTCAGACCAACTTGTTAAATGGCTTCTAATACAGGATCATCGTGATTAGGTCAAGGGTGTCAGAGATGGAGCTTTCCAAGTAAAAAAAAGTGAGTTCCTGTTCTGAGGAGGCGGGGCTTTGATGACCTCAGAATATGACACCAGTGGATCATCGGTCATTCAACAGGGATGAGTCATGCCAAGTTTGGAGCAATTTGGTCTTTCAATGTGAAAGTTGTAGCGTTTGGAAATTTATGGCGTTAAACGCAACTTTGAGACCTGGCCATGCACCTTTAATATATACGAAAATGCAAGCTTTTGATAACATTTACTCCTTAATGTGTTAAAGGCATGTTAACCAAGTTTGAAGGCAATCCATCAAAATCCCTAGAAGGAGTTCATTAAAATTCGCCATTAGAAATGCCCCAAAACGACCCTTTGACCCAAAATGGCCAACTTCCTGTTGAGTTTGGACCAGGTTTCCAAGAGACTTTTTCATAGATCCTGTGAAGATACAGATGTTCACCGAGTTTCATAATTATCGGTACAAAAATGGCTTTGGGATGAGGCTTTAAAATATTCTAGGTGGCGCTCTTGAGGTTTTTGGCCAATTACCATGGATTTCTGTTCAAGGGGTGGATAATAGGGCATTAACAGAGTACTCGAATAATCTACATCGATTGCTAGGACATCTATCGAGGTTAAAAATGTTATGTCGAGTATCCGTAGTGACGTCATATTATGTGACCACTGTATGACCGTAGGGGGCAGTGTTGCACTGTTGCAGGTCACAGAGTATGGTGTAACACCGGGTCCAATCCACCGAACCAGAACTAGTTTTGGTTTAAGTTTCGTTTTTGATGTGCTGCATTTTCTTCACGTTTGCAGTTTAATAATAATAACTAATAGTTTAGTTTTTCCTATGACTTATTTGCAGTATGATAAATGGTAGGAGCATAATATATGCTCCCAATGTTTTGTGGGTCTTTTTTTTGTAAATAATTACCTTTTTTTGCGGTTTTATTTATTTATTTTTGTATCTTGAGATCTATGACGTCATCAAATACTCGAGTTCTACTCGGGCTTTATTATGTTAATGCCGAGTTTAAAAATTATATACTCGTTCAACCCCTAGTAGATAATGATCGATCTTACTGATTTTGGTGAACCTCGACTCAAATATGTGCAATTTAGAACCAAACTTATGGCGACGGCATTACGTCTTACTTCGCCACGCCACACCGCCCACATGCTCCACCCAAAACTGTCAGTGCTGGAAAGCAAGTTACACCAACATGTCTTCGGTCACTGGACACACTATCATGCTGAATAGATCACAGAGGTCAGATAAGGACCGTTCAACGTAAAACTTTACTCTTCCTGTTTTCAGGAGGCGTGGCTTAAGTGATGTCATGATTTGAACATTCAGTCTTGCAGGCTGAAGGTTTGATGTCTCAGACAGTTTTCGTGTAGGAGCTATTAGAGTTTTGTTGTTCATGGCAAGATTTCAAACTTTGAGGTCTGGTTCCACCCCTTCAGCATGCTTCAAAACCCACAATTTAGCTAACTTTTCGTTCCCCTTGCCTTTTGAACAAAATAGCCAAGTTTTAAACTGATTGAGTGAAATCCCTAGGAGGAGGAGTTCAAATGCGGAGGCTAAGTAAACCGCCAAGAAGGTGTGAAATATGGAACGGCATTCCAAAATGGCTGCCTTCCTGTTTATCGTACATCAATAGTGCCAGAGGGTTTTCTGTGCATCTTGGGAAATTGGACAAGTGTACCAAATTTCATGCTTCTATGACAAACTAAGGTTAATGCCTAGGGTATTTTGAAAATTTTCGGGTGGCGCTCTTGAGCCATTTCTGTTGCGATTTTTGCCACGCCCTTAAAATACGTAATTTTTCAACAGTCCTGATGTGTCCACCAAATTTGGTGAGTTTTGGGATATGTTAAGGCCCTCAAAACACAAATTCATTTGGCGGAAAAAATTGCAGCTCGGGCCTGAACAGAGCGAATACAATAGGCCTTCGCAGCGCTTCGCTGCTCGGGCCTAATAATATATTCCTTTTATTTCAGTTGAGTGTTTCTGTGGTTTTTTTCGTTTAATTGGATTTACAGCATATCGATCATACATTTTACAATTCAAACTTTTCAGCCGCTGTACACTGATTTCCTCTATACGTCTGCAGGTGATTTAGTAGGATTTTAAACCAACACGTTCAGTTACAGGAACTACGATTCTCTTCTGTTTTTTTGTCAATGATCAGAAAAGTCTCAACAATGCTTTATAAACTAAGCACTAACTACTTACTTGCATGTTTATGTTCACCCACACATTTCACTTAAGAAAGTTTCACCAGCTGGTGACTCATCACAGGCAACTAGTCGCAACACTGTTCCGATAAGCTTTGATGGTTGCTGTGTTACCCCCACCCCACTCCCCAAACTCCCACCTAACCTATGTTTTACTTCATGCAACATCTTTGCTGCTTTGTCTGACGTTAACTTATTTAAAATCTCTTTTTATGCCATATAAAACCAATTTCTTTTGTTTTAAAGGGGTCATTTGTGTGATTATTGAGGTTCCTGCTCCTTAACTCACAGCTGTGCTATTAACCACGGTTTACAGGAAGTTGTCTCAGCGAACTTGAAGGATGTCACTTCTTCACCCTTAGCAGCAATTTCATACAGACTCACATGACAGTAATAATGTCATTCTTTGAGACATAAGAGTTGTGTATCTTCCCACAGCACGAGGCTTTCTCACACTCACATTGAAGACAGATCCAAGGCTCACCTTGAGCCGAGATTCTGCAAGATATAGAAAAAGATTAGCAAATGCATGTTAACAGCAAGCAGACGTGTTGTTCCACCTCTGATTAGGAACCTTTGTTTTCTAACTATCCAGTTTAGACGAGTTGTTGGACAAATACAATCATTTCAAACTTCTTTAAAATATGATAAAAGTGTATTTTTAGGTAACTTTCAATGCAGCTGAGATTTTCTGGCATTGTTCCTCAGCTTGTCTGCAAAGCAGCACATCTACAGAGAGCTCTCTTTGACCTCTGTGCTCTCTCTGTATAAACTATCAACAACGTAACTTCACTCATTACGGCTGTGTTTCCAGGTAATGGACACCACTCAGAGACCAGTCAGTTTGATTCTGAGATTTGTCTTTTAAAGCGTCTTTTGTGCTTATGTTTACAGGCTGCACTTATAAAGATAAATAAAATAAGAACATGACTGTGTGTTTAGGGCTCTTTATTCAATGTGTTTTTGTCTGAGATTTTAATTTGAATGATTTTGTCTGTTTGATGATCTTAAGCGTTTAAAAGAAGACAACTGAACCTTATTTCATGTTTTTTTAGGCTGTTTCATTTTTAGTCTGAAAGACCAAAGTGCTGATCATGGACTGGGAGTTGATGGTTGCAGATTAATCTCCCACCCCTCCCGTGAGTCATTTGAAGTTGTTTATGTGAGGTGATGCATGCATGCACAGGTTTTATTACTTGAATGGGTGTGAAACTGCCCAGGAAGAAGAGCAATAGCTGCGGTGTAGGTATTTCATGAATTCAGGACATGACAACCTAAGAGTTTACGGTAATCAAAGACAACTGGATTTTTTTTTTTTGTGTGTGTGTGTGAATTGAAAAGAAAAGCATAATTTCCATTGCTGTTACTTTACTTTTACCTTGCATACCTTCTTTGGAGACAGTGTGAACTTTCAGGAAGCAACACTTTGAAGGAAAAAGAACTTTAACAACAGCCCCAGTCTCAGCCGGGACCAGAGCGTCACTCGTTTCTCCCTCCTCTGTGTGTCTCAGACATGTGAATGACAACTGGGTCAGATTTCAAACCAAAGATGTAGAAGTTGAAACGTCGACTCAGTTGACAACATCAGACTCTCCAGACAGAATACAGTACTGCGGATAAGAAGCTGCCTATTTTAGACCTTTGGTGCACAAGGAAAAATGTGAAAACCAGACTTTAAAGCATGGCTATTCAACTAAATTGTTCAGGTGGCCACAGTTAATGAAAGGGGCTGGATACCCAGCAGTTATTGTCATTAAGTAAGTTTGTTTTATGGTTTAAAATCTAGTTTTAGTTAAAAATGAACCCATTGGTGGGCCAAACTGAGCTCACCCATGGGCCTGTTTTGGCCCCTGGGCACCCGTTGAATAGCCTGCTTTAAAGTTAACACACAGACCACAATCTTGTCATCAGACCTTTCCACCGATGGGACAAGCATGTCTTCGCTAGGACAGAAGGAAAAGATAAAGAAAATAAACACATAGACAAAGCATAGGGGGGAGTGGTGGCGCAGAGGCTAGAAGATGGGCTTGTAATCGGAAAGTCGCAGGTTCACCTCCCGGTACCGTCAACATGGTGAAAAAGGTGGAAAAGGTGAAACACCCACACCTCCCTCCACCCTCATTCGCCCCACTCTGGGCCCCTGAGCAAGGCCCTTAACCCCCACCATCTGCTCCCTAAACAGGTCTCTCTTGAAAATGAGTTCTCGTGGCTCAATGAGACTACCTGGATAAATAAAGGTCAATGAAAAGCTCTTCCAACATGTGGATTTCCTCCCTGCACATTTGCCAAATGAGCCAGGAAGCTACAGAGCACTCCACAGAACTGAACGAGGAGAAAAATACTGCCATCCCATACTTTTCCGGAGTATCAGATTAAACCAAATGGTTTGTCTCCAAATGCATCTTGCTGCATTTAAAACCATTAAGGATCCTTAATGGCAGCAAGGAGTGTTCAGACCTTTACGATGCACAGCTAGCTCGTCAGGTCAAGACTCAGCTCTTCACTGACATTTTAAAGATACAGCCCACCGTCAAAGACACGTTTTAGAAGAGGCAAAACAAATGAAGAAAAAGTCATTTAGCTGTGTGTTATAAATGGGAAAATCATGCAAAAGTTAATGCGTGCTAGATTTTGAATTGGCTCTTCTTCCCAGCCAGTTTTATTAAAACTTTGAAACCAAGCATAAACAATTCCCAGAAGAGATGAGTGGGTCATTGATTCATCTGACTGACTCAACAATGACTTAAAAGCTTGCAGCTCCTCATGAAGAAGAAGGCTTTCAGCTGAGCGGTGATACGTCTCCAGGAACCATTCAAGACGTCTTGACTGAGAATTTTCACCAATGGTTAGTGTTTGGATGCATTCTTGTATGTTTGTTTTTCAAAGTATCTTTTACCATCAGTTGATTCAAACTAGGTTAACGTATGGGCACATGATTTTAGGTCAGTATAGCATGTGGGCCAGTCTAACCAGAGCAGAGGGGGGGTTGTTATGTTGTGTGTGCTGCTTTGGTCGAGTAAACCTTCTGTTTGGACGACACTCCTGTTCTGCACGAAGCATATGCTTGTAGCGTGTGTGGGTTTTCTGAATTTGAGGAATTGAATAAGTGAGTGTCAAACACGTTGCAGCAAATAAAGCTCATCTAATTTGAAAGGTGCTACATAAGTGTGGATGACATGTAACACCGAAAAATTACATTTGTTATTCTTGAAACAGTTTGTGAGAGTACACTCAAAAAGAAAACAACAAATGATCTTATTTTGCTATTTTAAAATAAATGTCTGTACCGATGAGGCTGAGTCTAAAATTTTCCATTTATCTACACTAAAAAAAAAGACTTTGTGTGACCGAGTCATGCTTAGCTTTATTGAAACAGACACTCAGCTGAAAGTAAGGAATTAAAAGACTTTAAACTCTTTACTACACACCGACTGACTAGACAGAACAACTAATTATGGTCTGTTATGATCTAATCAGACGTGTAGCGTCCTGGTTACCATGGGGTCTCTGTAATCTTAAAGCCGCTACATGTTTAGCAGTTTATTTCCATCACAATGAGGAAGTTAACATTTGTCTTTCACACTTGACCCTGAAGTGACAGCGTAACTGTGAATGTTAACTAGAACTAGAGCATGTGTGAAATGACATCCCCTCCAAATGCTCAATGTGTGATGTGTTGATTTTAATATAAAGCTGCATTAGTTTTCAGAGCATGGTGTCTGCTCCATGAACTTGGTCGACTAAATTGTGTTTGAAAAATTACAACTCGTCTTTCTCCGATACGATAACATGAAGGGGTTAGTTGATATCTTTCTCTTTGGAACATCAAGGTGCATTGCATTAGTTTAGAGGTTTTAAACTGTGACATTCGGCCTGCAGCTGGGAGTATTTTTAGCTTGAGCTCGCAGAATTCATGTTGCAAATCTCCACGGTGAACTTGGTTGTGGGGTCTGGCCAAACAGTTAAACTGTGGCGTGGAACGTTTAGCCTACTGACTGCCATTTGTCTGCAGAGGCCTAAGAGCGACCGTTCCACAGCAGTGGTGCATCGCCCTAACCACTCTGCAGCACAACCCAGCTGTAAATACAGATAGGAAAGATTGCCCCAGATATGCACGCGCATCCACGTGCAGACCCGTGTTAGATGTAAGATACACACACGTTCAGGTGTTGTTGTGTGGCCTTTGTGGGAGGCAACCCCACTAAGAAAACAGAAATGAGACAAAGAGATATGAAACCACAAATAGTGCATTTAACTGACATTTGGTGAGCATCAATTCAGACAACGGCTTTTCGTTCAGAGTTGCCATTGTTTGGATAGTTACCCTTTCTGACCTCTGAATGCTGGTTACCCTGCAGTGGGTGCTCACCTCCACCAGGTGGCAATAGATCCGTAAGAAAAGATGGAAGAGCCCCTCAATATGACAAGCAGTCATACCAGGAACATCTGATAACATATAACAAAGTAAACCAATGAAAGATTCACCTTTTTCAAAAGTTTGGATCAAAATTTTACTTTATTATGAAAAAATAGGCATAAAGTGAAGCCTCAATTTTACTGTAGTTCTTGGGGTTGTGGTTTTGATTATTCAACATATCTTCCATATCTTCATGTGACATAAATACCTGTAAGGTGTGAATATTCACAAGTTGAATTCTGTGCTTTCTATTGATGAAAAAGTCATAAACTCACTCTGTTTACTTCAGCCTCTCTGGAAACTTGGTAACGTTTAATTTTAGATTTTAAATGACTGTAGATCAGAGGTGGGCAACATTTTTTTCCAAAGGGCCACATCTATACATTTAAAGCAACCAAAGGGCTGCGTAGAGAATTAGAAAATAATGCTCTTTATGACAGATAATCTAAAATACATTTTAAAGGCTTTGTTCTTATTGTAGCATATAGTACAGTACAGTACAGTACAGTACAGTACAGTACAGTACAGTACAGTACAGTATAGTACAGTATAGAATAGTATAGGATATAGTTAGTTCTAGAATTATCAGTTCTAGAATTGCGTCGCTCAAGGTGGCTGCATGTTGGAGCAGCTCTGTTACTTTCATTCTGAGATTTCGCTTTTGGAAACTTTAATTCCTCTTTTTCTGGATGTAAATCACATTTTTTGGATGAGTGTTTCCTCTGGTAACAGATGCTGTGCAGCTGGAAGGATTTTTACTCAAACTATTTTAGTTTTGGACATTTGTTATGATGCGTAACCATGGCAACAAGGCAGTTTTCTACAACCAATAGCAGCTGATTAACATCTCAAAAGCTCAAATAATATCTCAGCTACAGCCCCTAATTTCAAATGAGTTGAAAAGGATGTTCTGTGGACGCATTCTCATCTACCTGCCAGCTGTGCTCGAGTGCCTGACCACTGAGATCCTGGAACTAGCAGGAAACACAGCTTATGACAGTGGAAGGACAGGATCGTCCCTCTGCACCTACAGTTGGCTATTCGCAGCGACCAGGAGCTTGGCAGACTGCTGGGAGGAGTGGCCATTGCTCTGGGAGGAGTTATGCTCGGCATTCGGGCGGTCCTACAGCCAGGGGGAACCGAGAGGCCAGCCGAGTCAGGGTGGACGGATTGGACAGCATCTGCAGCCAGTTTCTTAGGATCCACTGTGGAATGGACCTTTACAACAAGAGATCCTTCCTGTCTACAACCATCATCATCTATAACATCTCTTAATGAAATTAGGATAACGAGTTACAACAAGAAAATAATTTCCCTTTGGGATTAATAAAGTATTTTTGAATTGAATTGAATGGAATAGTATAGTATAGTATAGTATAGTATAGTATAGTATAGTATAGTATAGTATAGTATAGTATAGTATAGTATAGTATAGTATAGTATAGTATAGTATAGTATAGTATAGTATAGTATAGTAAATGGATGGTAATGGACTGCATTTATATAGCACCTTTCTATCTTATTTCAAGATACTCAAAGCGCTTTACACTACAATCTGTGTCCTCATTTACCCATTCACACAGCACTCTACTAGATCTCTACAAAGCTAATTGAACAAATCATTCTAAAGATACTAATCAGAACTTTATCACATTCCAACACCGATGGGACACACATCGGAGGCTATGAGGGGTTCATTGTCTTGCCAAGGGACACTTCGGCATGTGATTGCTAATGGATTCGAACCCCCAACTCTCGCATTGGAGGATGACTGCTCTAACCACTCAGCCACAGCCGCCCCTAAAGTATAGTATAGTATAGTATAGTATAGTATAGTATAGTATAGTATAG
>NC_056500.1:28906322-28911866 GCF_014905685.2 Nematolebias whitei
TATAGTATAGTATAGTATAGTATAGTATAGTATAGTATAGTATAGTACAGTACAGTACAGTGCAGTACAGTACAGTGCAGTATAGTATAGTATAGTATAGTACAGTACAGTGCAGTATAGTATAGTATAGTATAGTACAGTACAGTACAGTACAGTACAGTATATTGTTTGCATACGCTCTCCGTTCACCCATGTCCACCTCAGTCCAGATACCAGCTGGATCAACAGCTGCTCTTGTGCTGCTTCTGCTGTCAATTTTAACACAGTTCACAACTTAAACACAGGTAACAAGGCACAATGGACTCAGTTGCTCTACTAAACATGTGTTTTGAAAATAAGTTATATGTAGCACATGGACAGATTCTTAAGATCCATCAAAACACAAAGGTGGACTCTTCTTTTTTAATGTTTTCTACAGAAGCAACAACACACTTATCTACCAGCTGAAGTCAAGCACTGTATGATCCGTTTTCACTTCTCCTTAGTTTACCATGTTAAACACATTAGCATAACATGTTATACATGTTAGCTTAACATGTTATACAATTTAGTTTACCATGTTATACACATTGGCTTATCATGCTATAAATGTTAGTGGAAATATGCAAAACAAACTAATATGTTTGTGCTTCTGTCTTTAAGGTTCAGTCTAGTAATGGAAATGCAATGACTTAAAACATTTTTTTTTTAATTTGATTGTTTTTGCGTAATATTTTGAATTTAAATTTCCTTAAATGTTATTGATAATTTTTTTTAATCAATCTTTTTTGTAAAAGTTTTTTTTTTTTTTACTACGGATATTGGGGGCCTAATGGAGATTGTTCAAGGGCCACATTTGGCCCTTGGGTCTTAAGTTGCCCCCGTCTGCTGTAGATGATCAGCTTTGATTCACACACATCGTTACTATATATTATATTCAAGAGTACGGAAAAGCAGTAAATACGAGCAGTACTTGGGTGTTTGTGAGCATGCCTTGTCTGAAAACAAAGTTTTACAGCTGTCCAACTTTCTAGTAAACCAATAGTCCCAGTGCTTCAGTTAAACAAGAGCACCATTATCTACTTGTCGGCCTTTGTAGGACACGTTAAGGATTCAGGTCAGGCAATGATCGCTCACTGCACGTCTGAACACTCTGAGTTATTCTAGAGAATCTTGATCACCTCAGAGCTTCACTGCTCCGCCTTCATTGCAGTTTCTCTCCTCAGGTGAGCGTCCACAGAGAGTGCACTGTGCGATGCTGTAATGTTCACCTGAGGCACGAACCAGGGAGTGGCGCTGAGGGGCTCGTGTTGCCTGAACATTAGGAAGAGGACGATGAATTGAAAATGATTTGCTTTTTGCAAAGCAGGCGCAGATTACTTGAACAAACATTTTGTGTGGATATCCAGCTGTGGAGCTTTGTGAGTCATGACTCAGCAATGCCATCTTGTTGCAAGTGTTTGATGAGGGCGCAACAAAGAGACCAGGTAACTTTGTCTGAATCTATGGTGCTATTCACTCTGCACTGCTTAAACTGTAGTTCATTTAAAAAGTTATCACTACCAGATGTCCTTCTCCACGTTGTATGATTGACAGATGTGACTTAAAGCTGCAGGTAAATATTTCCATGCGCTGATTGATCGGTTTGGTGAAGAAATTCTGCAGGTTTGATGTTAATCTGTGAATCTGATCTGCCTCTTTCATCATGTTTCTCATTTCCACAACGTTTGAGCAAAAACTCAATGCATTTCACTGTTTGTCATCCCAGAGGAGAGAAGAACAAACACCTTATTAGTGACATTTTATGTTTTTAAAGTAGCTAATCAAGGAGTTCTGAAGAGCAACCAATGGAGGTAGACACGGTTCAGCGGCAATAACGTTTGACCCTTTGCCTTACAATCTATGTAAGCAGAACACCTTTGGGTAATAAGTTACAAAACAGGTAAAGGCACGTCACTTCAGAGGCATGTCACACTGTTGTGTTTTCTGCTTGATGTAGCATCACCAGGATGCATAAACGTCCAACTCTGCATACCTTGAAGGCCCAGGAAGGTACCGAATCAAGTAAGTGTTTGATTTCCATTTGTAATTATTTTTGTCTTTTTAATGTGATTTTAAAAACATCCATTTAGAAGAAAGTGAGGTGAGGTTTTGAATTTAAAATGAACAGCGCATTGTTTTGCTGACAATGTAAACACAAATCATTTATGTTTTTTTTGTTTTTTCCACTGCAGGCATTTGTCAGGGCTGCTGTTTAATATACAATATTATTTTACATTATTAGCATTCAGCGCATATCTTAGATTGTTTAGTCTATAATTTAGCGTATCGTTTAGCGTATCGTTTAGCGTATCGTTTAGCGTATCGTTTAGCGTATCATTTAGCGTATCATTTAGCATATAATTTAGCGTATCGTTTAGCGTATCGTTTAGCGTATTGTTTAGCGTATCGTTTAGCGTATCGTTTAGCGTATTGTTTAGCATATCGTTTAGCGTATTGTTTAGCGTATCATTTAGCATGTCGTTTAGCCTATCATTTAGCATATCATTTAGCGTATCGTTTAGCGTATCGTTTAGCGTATTATTTAGCGTATCATTTAGCATATTATTTAGCGTATCATTTAGCATATCGTTTAGCGTATCATTTATCATATCATTTAGCATATCGTTTAGCGTATCGTTTAGCGTATCGTTTAGCTTTAGTGTATCGTTTAGTGTATCATTTAGCATATCGTTTAGCGTATTGTTTAGCGTATTGTTTAGCATATAATTTAGCGTATTGTTTAGCATATTGTTGAGGTCTTAATCAAACATTGAGAACCAACTTTCAAACACTTAGCTCAAAAACTGCCTCAACTCGAGATCGTTCAGTGGAAGGAAGACAGAGTCAAAAACACAGCCTGAGAAGTAGTTCTGAATTCAGACACAGATTTATTTTACCTTCACAGCGCTGGAAAGGGAAACGTCTCACATGCACCTTACATCCATCTAACATGTCTGAGTTACAAATGTATTTGCTTCGTTTAAATACAGCCTTATCAGTTACATTGGGATGTCCTTATCATGATGTTGTTCTGAGTCAGTCGGTGCTACTGGGTGTGGTCTGGCATGGTCTCGTTTTTTTCGCCCAGTGCCACAGCTGAATGTGATCTGTTCTGGCAAGATAACAGTAGTCTCTGGTTCTCTTGTACAAGGAGTTACGCACATCATGAACTTATATGACGT
The DNA here is from genome assembly GCF_014905685.2 of Nematolebias whitei. Classification (NCBI taxonomy): domain Eukaryota; kingdom Metazoa; phylum Chordata; class Actinopteri; order Cyprinodontiformes; family Rivulidae; genus Nematolebias; species Nematolebias whitei. The sequence continues at coordinate 28,909,526 of NC_056500.1, forward strand.
ACATCATGATTTTGCAGTTTTTTTACCATACACAGAGAAATATTTCATGTCAGAGCAGAGCAAAAAAGATGACATTATACAACAATATCGTTTAGCGTATTGTTTAGCGTATTGTTTAGCGTATGATTTAGCGTATCGTTTAGTGTATCGTTTAGCGTATTGTTTAGCGTATTGTTTAGCGTATCATTTAGCATATCATTTAGTGTATCGTTTAGTGTATATCTTAGATCCTTATATACTGTTTCTTTTGATACTTTATATTTTTGTTATTTTTGGGTGTAACTGGGACCTTGAGTACATGATTTGTTCCAGCTCATGTACCACATGTGATGCGAATGACAATAAAGAACCTTGTACTTGAACTTGACTTTTATATAAAACAAATGACTCAGTACCTAAATAGAACATAATGTTTATTACCAGTTAATAAATATATACCTTCAGATAACTTTTCAAATGTAGTTTTATAGTTGTTGTTAGAAGAGTTTCAGCGTGATAGAAGAATTTCTTGCACTACATATTTCTGCTTATGCTATTTAAGTTAATGCATGAGAAAAGTCTCTAAGCTTCAAAGGTCTGTCCTGGCAGGCTTCACATGGGAGGTGCGAGCAAACAACCGTCACTACCAGAAACAGAAGCAGAAGAAATCCTTTCTGTGCTTCAGCTGGGGGCGATACTCTGTAAGTCCATAAATCATCCTGACACACATCAGGCAACATAAAGATTTGGACTCAGACTATTACGTTGCTTAATTTTTATCGCTCCTCGTCTTCTTTTTGTGTGTTCATCCCTTATTGCTCCTCTTTTGTGTGTGTGTGTTTTTTGGTTGTCAGGACAATGTAGTGCGCAGCTACAAGTACTCCCCCCTGACTTTCCTGCCCCTGACACTTTTCGAACAGTTCCAACGAGCAGCAAATCTCTACTTCCTCCTCATGATGGTGTTGCAGGTCAGATAAAGTCATCTCACATTTTATGAGAGTTGACTTGAAATGAAGTCATGTTTAGGAATAAAAACTGTATTTTGGTTTAATTAGGAAGAACTTGGTCTGAGTTTGCAGTCTTGGTTCTAAGGAGTCAGACTTTCCATTGTTCTTTATAGTACTGTAGTCACAAATTTCCCTTACAAAGTTTTTCTTTGGATTTTGGCTGCTTTTTATTATTTTACTTGTTTTTTGTACAGCTCTTATGCCAGACTTGAAAAAAATATCTACAGCATGTGATATCTGATACGTGGCTCTTTAAAAAAACAGAAGAAGAAAAATAAATCCATGCAGCAAAGGTTTGTTGTGGTAAAACTGAAATAAGAAATATGGAATATGTGAGACACAAATCATCTTCGGTGTTTCTTTATTTCTGCAAAAATAGGATGAGTCAGTGCCAGAGTGCAGTCAGGGTTCTGCAGTGATGCTCAGAGAGAAGTTAGGTCACAGCCCTCTTATACCAAACTGGTTAAAGTTGACTAAATGTTTCTTAAAATGTTAGCGTTTATGATCCTTTCTCTACCAAATGCAAACAATGAAACTATCTACGAGGTGATGGTCACCCCTTCTTTGTTTTTGTTATCAAAACGCAGCGATAAATCTTTTCTTGAACATTATTTTCTGACACGCACAGAGCAGGGCTGACCACATGAGATTATCATTATTTAAATCTAAACAGAATAGAACAGCACAAAATTAAAATCACATTATATTAATGAATGATTCCATCAAAGACCAAACACAAGGCCTGACAGATGATTCATCCTTTAGCTGAATATCTGTATGTCAAGATTTCAGCTGAAAACATTTTAAGAATAACTTTACTGGAGATTAAATACAAATTTATGAATCAAACTTTGGTATTTCTTTAATAATTCAGTTAGAAAATGTCTTTTGTATTAATCTTCTGGTTAAAAGCCTGAAGATTAAATTTTGAAATAGCTTTTTTGGCTGTTTAGTGGCTCATCCCTTGAGTTTAGGAGCCTTTTTTATGTCTGAACAAATAAGAGGTCAAAGGTCAAGAAACAACAAACATTATTCTGGAAATGGTTGGCTACTGGACATAAAGTTGGTTTAAAAAAAAAAAAAGCCAAAATCAAAGAAAACTTTTGAAAGCACTTCTATGAGATTAAAAACTTTAGTACTAGTTTACAATAATGCCCCCCTTATAGATGGCTAATAAATAGTTTATAAATATGTTGTTAATTCCTCTTTAAACACTTTATAAATCATTAATAACTGCTTATTATGCATTAATTAAGGGTGAGAAAGAGACAACACTGACCAGTTTATTGCCAAATATTGAGCCAAATCTGTTCACCTATATATTTCATCTAGAGTTGTTATATTAAACATTTCAG
>NC_056500.1:28926866-28957016 GCF_014905685.2 Nematolebias whitei
TATACTGCACTCTAAAAAACAATGAAGATCTTGTCATGCATGAACAAGTTATCTGTGGACAATCATGTTGTGGTTTTTTTACTACACGAGAAATAATTTTTTTTTTATTTGCTGTCATCAAAGAATGCTACCAGTATAACTAGAAAAAAGAGGCAGCTAATGATACATTTCCATCCATCCACTTTTTCTCCTGCTTTTTTCATGAGGAGCAGGTGCCTTTATCCAGCAATCAGTGTTTGAGAGGCGGGGGACACCCTGGACAAGTCGCAAGTCCATCCGATGGTCATATAGTGATAAACAAAACAAACAACCGTTCACACTCTCACCCTCACATTGGGACATTTTAGAGTTACCAATTAACCTAACATAAATGTTTTTGGTCTGTGGGAGGAAACCAGAGGACCTGGAGAAAACCCACTCATGCACAGAGATAACATGCAACCTTTATACAGAAAGACCAGGGGGCGAACATGTGACCGTTTTGCTGTGAGGCAATACTTCTAACAACTGCACCACCATGAAACCACTGCAAATGATACATTAAATTCATCAAAGCATTTTGTTTCTTGTACTCACAAAACATTACGTTTTCTAAATTTTCAAATCGAGGCAACAGATTAGTTTGTGAGAGTCAGAGAGGCACAAGAGAACTATTTGGTTAAGAGGAAAATATCCATCAATCACAGAAATTCACATGATGTGTGCTCAGTGGTGTCTGTTGCTGCCAAAACATTTGAAAAATGATCTGCTTCAGAGAAAGTATTAGTTTTTTTTAAAGATATATTCTGGGTTTTCTTTTACATGTTACAGTTGTACTTGTTTTTATATATTTCTCTGTGTTTTTGTTGCAAACTGTCTGAATTTTTGTTGGTTTCCACTCTGTTTTATTTCTAATGCTGATCTTATCTGTTGAGGTGTGTCTGTTGACATTATTCTGATCTTAGATAGGTTAAACGTAAAGTAAGCACACTCACACCCAAGGGCAATTTAGAAGCTCTAATTAACCCACATTTCTGTTTATGGACCGTGGGACAAAAACCTGCAGTAAACCCAGAGCATGCATACTCAGAAAAGGACTGTGGGTGAAAAGGCACAAATACAAAAGTGTGATGGAAGCAGGGTCTAAAAAAATAGACTTCAAACATTAAACATAAGTGCAAGAAGTGCGGATATGTAAAACTAGTGTGTGACAAACACAAAAACAGTTGTAATAAATACAGGATTTGACCAAAGACTACAAAAGTAGAAATATGGTGGAAAACTGACCAGGTAGGGAAAGTGGGGGACAACTGAGGACATCTGGACTATACAGCTAAAGTTAAGAAAAGACAAAATATGTGGCTTTCAACTAAATATCAGGAAGAAAAACATTTTAAAACTAGTACAAAAATAAAATCATAAAAATAATGCTAATAAAAATCATTGACATAAAGCCTATACTCAAAAATAATGTCAATGATAAGAGGATTTAAATCAGTGACTTTCATGTTGTGAGGTGGCAGTGCACCACTACCCCTGTCAATTCTGTTTTGATGGTTTCACCTATTTTATTTGGTTCATTTTTATGTATCTATTTATTCAGACTCTTTTATATATTACTTTTGTTCAATGCTTTAATGCATCAATTTTTGTTGTATTCTAAAACCCCAATGCTCAAAATGTTGGGACGCAGTGTCAATTTTAAATAGAAACAGAATGCAATGATTTGCAATAAACCCATTTTTTTATCCACTGTGGAACATAGCAAGCATATTAAACGTTTAAACTAAGAAATGGTACCATTTTTAGGATAAAATTTAAGTAATTTTAAATTTGATGACAGCAATGCATCTAAAAAAAATTGAAACAGTGGACACAAAAAGACGTAAAAGGAAATGATATGAGTAAGAAACAGCTGGAGGAGCATTTTGCAAAAGATGAGGTTAATTAAAAGATGATTAAAAGTGAGTAAAACAAGCCTTTTTGTAAGGCTGTTCCAGAGTGAATGTTTTTTTTTTCTTTCAAATTACTGCATTCAGTTTTAATTGACATTTAACAGAATGTTCCAACTTTTTCAGAACTGATGTACTTTTCTGTTAAAACATTGCCTTTTGCTGCTGTACTCTTACTTTGTATAGGAACAGTTTGTTTGTAGTCCTTTGCTGACAGCCCTTCTGTTTTTCAGATTATATGCCCTTCTGTTTCTCAGATTATAATGCTGACTAAATGTTGGACAAAGTTCAGCATCGCCGCTGTGATCGTCTCTGTGATATTGTTCTTCATCTGCACCAGAATCACACACAGCTCCCGCCTCTTTGAGAAATCGCCCATCGACTATTATTTTATTGGTACGCGTCTGATCATCCACCTGCTTTTTTCACTTTCCATGTGTGATGGAGACCGTTGTATGGAAGTGACACCTAAATTTGACCCAAAACCTGTATTTTAGCTGTTATTTAGTGTTTTCTGGTGTGATTGCATCATTTCTAATCGCTCTGTTCCTTTTTCACCAGGAGCGTCTGACATTGCCTTTGTTGATCCGGTAGTGTGGCTCACGGCGTTTCTCACCACCTGGACAGCATTTCTCCCCTCCTTCACCGCTCATGCCCTCAATGTCATCCTCTCCGTCCAAGACAAACGCAAGGCAAGACACCACGTGTGCATTGTTTGAGAGCACAAAGAAAATGATCCACAGGAATAAATGTTCATTGATGCTTATTTGTCTTAATGAACTGAGCAATTTTTTTCTAACCACCCAGAATTCTTTTTTTTTTTTTTCAACTATAGCATTTTTGATAAAGAAAAAATTCCAATGAAGCCATTTTTTTTTTTTAAATGTTGGCATTATTTCCTACCAAACTGTTAAATATTCTTTTAACATGAACATAATTAAAATTTTCTTGTATTCCGGTGAGAAAGTTTTAACCAAATGGTGCTCATCTGTATTTAATTAATAGATATTTTATGTTTTTGTTGTTATTTTCTTGCAATGCAGGTCCACAGCTCGTCCCCTCAGCCTTTGGAGCTGAGGTCAAAGTTCAGAAGAGGGGCGTCTCTCCGCCGCTCCTCTTATGCCATTTCTCAGGGAGCTGGGCCTGGACGCCTCATCAGCTCAGCCACTTCCATCCGTAGGAAAGCGTTCCAGGATGAGACAGTAATAACAAGTAATAAACCCGTTGATACAAAATTGTAATGAAGAAGCTTGAAGTTTCCACATCAACAAAAAGGAGCTTTAAAGCCATTTCTCGCAACGTTGCCTTGACTCAAGACCCGCTGAAAATATAAAAATGTATAAATATTCTAAGTTTTTCTTTAAGGTTTGCTGAACAAATAGAGCCTTAGAAGAATATTTTTAAAATGCAAGGAAATAGTATTCTACACATGCATTGGGCTGCAAGGCTGTAGAAGGTCCTGAATGACAAGAATCACGTCACTCGGGCCTCAAACAGAAAAGAAAACCATGCACGAGTTTGTATTCATGCAGGACTAATAACTTGTGCATCAATAATAATTTGAAAATGTGCTTTTTATGCTAACTGTTCCAAAAACAAAGAGTTAAAAAGGTTACATTTTGCTTTTTTTGTGTGTGTTTTAAACATGATTTTTCAGGATATAGTGAAAATACATGTTTATGGGTCTTATTTTTATACGTTAATGATGTTTTTAAGAATTGTTTGCACATGCATTTTGTTAACTGTTAATAAATATTTACTATATTTGTTGTGAGTCTGTTTTAAAGATGCATTTTCCATCCATCCATCATCTTTACCCGCTTCTTCCTTTTTGGAACGCAGGGGTTACTGGTGTCCATATCCTGCATTCACTGTGTGAGAGACTGGGGACATAGTGGACAGGTCTCCAGTCCATCACAGGGACACATAGAGACAAATGAGACAAACAACCATTCACTCTCTCACTCACATCTAGAGACAATTTAGAGTTACCAATCAGCCTAACATGCATGTTTTTGGTCTGTGGGAGGAAACAGGAGTACCCGGAGAAAACATGCACGGAGAAAACATGCAAACTCTACCCTGAATGGCCGCCCCGGCCAGGATTTGATCCAGCAGCCTTCTCTCTGAGCGGCGGCAGCTCTACCAACTGCTCCACCGTGCCGCCCTAAATGTAATTTCACAGTGCTTCTCTTGAGATTCACATACAAGAAACCACCAGCTCAGCGTTGTTTTACAATTGTTTTATTTGTTAATTTATTTCAAAACACGCAATTTTACCCATATTATCCTTTTAAGTTTTTATTTTTTTCTGTAACAGTTATTACTCAGATTTTTTTCCTTCTCAAGAGTCTCAACTAGAGTGAAACTAAAAGTCTTCCACAGGCTCTCCGGCTTCTGCAGTGGAAGGAGGGAGGAAGAGAGGCTTTCTGATCCGACGTGAGCGCATGTGATCCCCGTTTGTGTGTGTTTGTGCAGGTGGAGTGTGTAAAGTGTGCGTGAGGACAAAACAACGGCTTACACTCTGCTGTGTGTATGTGTGTGTGTTTTGGTGCAAGACATGGAGTGCCCACATGGCGGGTGAATTGCAAGAACCTGTAGAGCAGCCCAGAGAGCTGAACATTGTCTTCTTGGTTTGGCAGCCAGATTGTCATACCTCTGATTTCATCTTTGGTTTCAGCAAACACTCTCAAAAGGCAGACTCGCCCTCTCCAGCATGTGCCTGTGTCTGTTTGTGTGTCTCTCTGTCCAAGTGCAATATAAGCCACCATCTCCAGACGACTTTGTAAACTCAAGTAGGTACAATGTAAGTGTCTTTGCATTGATTGTGGCCCTTCCTTGGCGCTGGGGACAAAGACAGTCAAACATTGTTGGGACAATGGAGCCATGAACAGGGGGGTGGGGGAAGATCAGCTTGCAGACATCAGCATGGACTCCATTGTTACATCAGTGGCAGTGTGGGGTAATTCTGTGAAGCTGTGTTGGTGTCAGTATGGTGAAACGCAGAGCGCTGCAGTGCTCTTCTCTCCCTCAGCCACTCCACCTAAAAACTGAGTGGCTGGGGTTGCCCTACCCTTTTGGGGCTCATGGAACGAGTGCGAAAAGAGGTGGAGGTGAGCAAAAAGTAGTTGTGTAAAAATACAGAAGGGAGGGAATGAAGGTAATACACTCTGACCCAGCAGCAACGATTAAGATTGGGGGGGTCAGGTGTTTGCATAGTTCTCTGTGCAAAAGCCACCACCCGGAGACATTTATTTTAACTCTTCGCGGCTGGCTACATCATCATCAGATTAGCAGAAATCAGGTGGTGGGTGATGAAAACATGGTCTTTAAAACCAAAAAACTCCTCTTTTGTTGTGCTCCTGCATAAAGCCAAGCGATGAGGCAGAGTGAGAAGCACACGTGAATTTGGCTGTTTTGGAGTTAAAGCGCGAGCTTACATGTTTTGAAGCGAGACTCTGTGAAAAGATTTAGGACAATTGTTATTTTATCTGTTGTGGCGCGCTGCTTGAATGACCTCACATTAAAAGACGAGGTTGAATCGCACCAGGCTGATCCGCTAACGGCTGTTCTGAGCAGGGGCACGATCAAAATATCTTGCCATCAACTACAGTGACCAAAATGTTATATTGGTTTGTCAGAACACTGTTTCATAAACATTTAAATTACTATCAACTTCATATTACGTGGTTATTTAGATAGAATCCTATTGTTATTTGCAGAGGCAAATAGCAAAGGGTGCTAGATCACTTCCTGTGCAACCTATGGGTGCTTCCAGTAGGAATATAATGATATTTCTGTCAGAAGAACTTGACAGTAATGGAAAGGTTTGTGAAATAGTGTTTACACGATCCACTATGACATTTTTGAGAATTTTTTTCAAGATGGCAGCAATCCTCTTTGTTCTCTGCCCCGCTCAGACTAGCCGTTAGCCCGTCAGTACAGTCAGAATGAAGCTATCCCTCCAAAGTGAGGAAATTCAAACAGCTAGCTACAACAAGTAAGATACGAACTGTTCATGTATTGTCCACATAATCTCAATCCAAATGATCCTAACTTTAAGTGTGAGAATTGGCTGTGATGGGAATGAGTATGTGGGTGAGCGGGAGTGGCAGGGCATTCGTTTGGCAGTCGCATGTTACAGCTTGTCTTGTCAGAGAGCCTCTGTTCCTGTGAGTTTGCTCTCCCGTCCTCCTCCCCACTGGCCTGCCCTCTCTCTACCTTTCTCCTTGTTTTGAAACTGATTGTCTTCTACCATCACAAAGACACTTGGTTCTGATTGATTAACAGGTAACAGAAGTGGGAGAGCACAGTGTGACTGGGGGTGTCTACATCAGTCTCCACCGGCAACCTGTTCGGTCCAGCTCCAAAACAACACGCAGATGCTGTTTGACAGAAAAAGCGGACGGCGTTTCGGGGTTGGACGACTGGTTGCCAGGTGGTGCTGAGAGCTTGTTGGTCGGTCAGTAAGAAATGGTTTCAGATTTTTGCATGACAAATATTGCAACCCATAGCAAAAGAAACATAAAGTAGAAAACACCGTCTGCACAGAGGTACAAATGAACACGTATACACAGATTGAAGAAAAGCGTGTGGACAGACAGATGTGTATTCAAGGCCGCTCGGATCTGCGTGTGTCCCTTTGATTAACTCCAAGTAAACAGCCCGTCTTTGGAAAAGCAAGACACACTTTTTCAAGACCCGAGTATGGACCCCAAGCTGAGGAATGAATATTGAATGTTATTGATTGGGAGGAGAGGAGTTTGACCTCCCCCAGCACACACTGCCCCCTACTGTCTGGATTTATATACATCAAAAAAATAAGGGGAGGGAAGGGGGGGTTGCAACAACACATGCACACAACCAGAGAATCCAACAGTGACGGAAATTCTAAAAACAAGGACCCCTCCAATGTCTATAACCCAAATCTTCCCACCCTTCTTTTTTTTAATTGTTAATTTTGATAACCAAAATATCCCCCTCCCCTTCTCCACCCACTCCCAAATCTTTCCATCCTCCTCTCCCCACAAAAATCACAGGTCATTCCTGTTGGTTTCTATACAGTTATACAATATCCATGCACAAAGGAAAAAAAAGCACCTTCTTCTCAATAGGAGGTGCTGGTCTTTAATATTCTAAGAACATCAGGAGCACTTGAACACACCCAGGGACCTTCAAAAGTAACTGTGAAACTCTTTTCTTTCCTGTTTTCCTTTTTTTTATATTTTTTTTCTTTAGAGAAAAGACAACTTAAAGGCAGAAGAAAGCTAACACTGAATGTAAGACTATTCCTCCTTTGGTTTAACATGATTTTTTTTTTTTGGTTATAATTCAGGTCAAATTATATTTGCTCGTTAATTCTTATTTTCGTCGATTAGAGCTTCAAATCTAAACACGTAAAGCTCGACTCTTTCTATCCTAACCTTCATTTCTGTCTCTTCTTTTCTCAGCTAAACCTCCACAGAAACATTCACAATGTCTTTTCCTTTTTATGAAAACAGTAAGTACATGCCGTAGCAAAAACAAAAAAAAAAAACAAGTACAAGAAAAATAAGCAAAAAAACGGATAAAAGGAATTTAACAGTATAAAGCTTCAAGTCACAAGTTCCAAAACTAACTATCATAGTATCATAGTTTCATAATCATTGTTATCATTAGCAGTATTATTTTCAGTTTAAATTACATAAAGTTTACATGAAAGGTTTTTGAGGTATTTCAGAATTAAATTGTCAACACACGCCTACCGAGTCTGAGCACTAGCCAGGGGGAAAAGTTGTGTGGACGGATGAGGTGGAGGGAGGAGTTGTGTCTTTAATAAACCAGTGAGTGTTCCACACTTTTCCAGTGCAGCCTCTGTGCTTGCACGCAGTGGACAGAATGGAAAATAATGCTAAACGTTGCCCTGGAAGTGTTTCAAGCCTTGGCCTGCTTTTACCCCTCTCTTTCTATGTTACACAAAAATATCTCTGACGAGAAAGGTAAAGCGGCTGAGGCCTTGAGCACGCCTGGCAGAAAGAAAACAAATAATAAATAAATGTAAAAATAAAACCGTGAGCTAGCAGATGAAGGACGACAACAGACTGAAAGACGAAGCAGTTTCGCTTCAAACAAATAGTGTATAGAAAATGTTTTATAGACTTTCTACATGATAAAGTGCTTGTATTCTAGTGTATCAAGATGGAAAGTCAATATGGGAGAAAATGCTGACACAGCCCCCACTCTGTGTCCCTCTCTTTAGCCCCCCCTCGTTCTGTCCATCCAATTATGGGAGCATTGTCTGAGTTTGAGTGCATGTTTGCGAGCGTGCAGCTATGTGTGTGTGTGACCAGTGCAGTCCCACCCGTGGTTGAAGGGAAAAGGCACTCAACTCTGTCTGCAAGGCACCACCTCCTCCTATGTGGCACGCTGCAGTCTGACTGCACTGTTCAAACAGATGTAATGAGTGTGTGTTTGAAATAGCAGTTTTGGGCAAAGAGAGGTGTTTGTGTCCTCCCCCCCCAGGCAGTTTGAGACAGGTAGGCTGCAGTATCTTTGGTATCAGTGGCGGTTTCACAAACCACTCAGCTTAGTGAGGTAGCCACACTGGTTCTCACTACAAACAAATGTCATTTTGTCAGCTTGAAACCTAGAAGTGAATCTAGCCGTTTGCTCACTGAACTGTGTACACGTCGATTTGAGCTCATCTTCCTTTGGCGACATTAACCCACTGCTTACAGCAGCACAAAGTTAGTCAGTGCCTCTCGATCAACTCCTCCATAATGACCATTTCTTATCTAATCTTTACCGCTAATCTGACTACATTGTTGGAAATGCTACAGTTGCATCTTAAGACCACACAGATAACTATTGAGCCCCCTACCCCACCCTAATGCTCCTTCCAACAGAACATACTGAGTCAGCCAGGACATTCGGAGGTCGTGTTTTGTCCCCTCGCTGGTTTTGTTGTTTTTGGTTTGTTGTGGCCCCCGTTGTTGAGGTTCATTTTAAAGGGAGCTGAGAGTACCACAGTTCTGAAAGTGTCCCATCATTTACTCGTCTCCTCATCCTCAGCTGCTCCCCCTGTTTCTTCACCCCGCCCCTCTTTGTTGTGGCAAAAGTCTCCTTCAAGTCTGTATTCACACAGAATGGAAAAAAGAAGAAGAAAAGAGCGTGTTCTTCATCAGACTAAGGCCTTGCATCCCGTCTTGTTTTACTTTTTAAAAGTCCTTCATTTTTTTTCTGCTTTTTGATGCATCAACAAGGTGCCTTACGTCTGCACAACAGAGCACAACAGTAACAAGAAATAGAAACTTTGTGTCTATGGTACTAATTAAATACCCGCATCAATATAGAGAGGAAGAGAGAAGGGTCGAGGGAGGGATAAAGGAGGTAGAGAACCAAAGATTGGATGAAGAGGTTTTCTTCCGCTTCAAAATGTGTCCACTTTTGTGTTGGAGACATGTTTCTGCTTCATTTGTAACACATATTTTATATTTATCATTTGACGTTTTCACCTAGAAATTTTCTTTTTTTTTTTTTATATTTATTTATTTTTTCTTTGCTAAAAACAAAACCAAAAAAAAAGCTGATTGTTGGTTGCTATGGCACACACTGCCCATCATCAGCGGGGCATGCTGTGTGTTAACCCTAGTACCATATTCTCTGACTCACATTAAGGCAGTAAGCATTGGCACTATTTGTTGTGGCGTAGTAACAGTTAAGTATGGTAACGTTAGGATTAGCTGATGATTTCTCTTTTTGTGGTAATAATCAGAAGGTTTGCTTAAAATCGCATCATTTGAAAGATTTTTTTTCAAACAGTTTTTGCTGTAAAACAGATGAAAGATATTTGAAAAAAACAAAAAACAAAGCCTCCTATAACAACCAAAAATAAACTTGTCACCATTCTGCTAATGCCATTTTTCTCATATGTGTCCCTAATTCACTTATTTAATCTTGCCATTTTATTTATTTATTCATTTATATATGCAATTTATTGATTCCTACCAGAATAATCCCCTGCCTTTTGTTAAATCCCTAAATTTTCAGCATTCAGTTCGACCCCCCCACCCCCCACCCCCCTTCCTCCTCCTCCTCCTCCTCCTCCTAGCTTCACCGGCACTGGCTGGATGAGGAACAACAATAGGATAATGGTTAGCTATTGATCTGCCTTCAAAGAGCGGCGAGGGCCTGAATGTGTTGTGCCATGACTTCTTCTCAGCATCCAGTGGCTTCCCCCTTCCTCCTCCTGCTCTGAACCCATTTGCTCTGCTGGTTACAGGTCTCTGTTGTCCACAACAGGGGGCACTGTTGCTCTGTCAGTGCAGGCTGGACTAGGATGGAGTGGTGTGCTTCTTGCTCCTGCTGCTGCTGAGGCCTTTGTGTCCCCATCTCCACTGGCTACTGTGTGCTCCTTTGCTTTAAATATGCAGCTGTAATGTAGCTGGCTGGACGCCCGAGTGTGTTGTTGTCATTGTTCGGTTCTCCGCTATCGATTTCAAAAGTCAGCTCCCAGAAGAACAAAGAGCATGTCCAGACATCTCACCTGCCTCCCCCTGTTGGTCGGAGAAACGCAGACTCCGGCTAAGAGGAGCCACAACACATCTCCCTGCAGGCCTCTGACATCTGTGCAAAAATATAACCTGGGCCTGGAAGACCTGAGGATCTCCTTCCGAGCATCTTGAGTTTCACCTTCAGGAGGGGTCAAGGAGCCACATTCTCCGTCTGCATCGATTCATTTTTCAATTCATTAGTTCGCTGTATGATCAGGCTGAGCTGCTCTCTGAAATGGCTGGCCATCAGGGAATACCTTCGGCTGAGGAATGAAGGAGACTACAGGAGAAAGAGGGAAGGTCAAGGCAGGGGACTGAAAACATAAATAAAGCGTTGTTGTTTTTTCATAGGCTGTGTTGGTTTCTTTATGATGACCTTGTGTGTGTGTGTGTGTGTGTGTGTGTGTGTGTGTGGGTGTGTGTGTGTGTGTGTGTGTAGGAGAAGGGTGGGGCGCTGATAATAAGGCTATGTGCAGTTGTCTTGTCAGATTTATTGCCGTTCTTTCGCCCTTGTTGGTTCCTTGTGCCGGCGTTGAGAGGTTGTGATGAGGAGGCAGACACAAAGGTGAGCTGAGCGAAAAAGCCGTATCAGTAGCTACTTCGAGTGACGACGAAGGAGGCTGACAAAATGTAAATACCGATCCAAAAAAAATTAAAAGAGTTAAAACAAAAGATCAAATCTTTGGTGTCTCTTTGCTTCGTAAGATGTCTTAGATTTTTTTTTCTTCTCAAAATAAAGACAAAATCAATGATTGTCCTTGTGTGAGAAATGCAAATTGGACCTGACTACACCCCTCACCTCTTGGATTATGCTTCTTCAGGTGAGAGTTTGGCGTTTTGACCGACAAAACAGATGATTGCATGGCACAGAAGATTTTTGCAGGCAGAGGGCACATTCAGACAGTCCAGGCCAGGTTGAGACAGGCATCACTGCCAACTTTCTATGACGCCTGCTGTTCTGGCCTGGTTCCCCAGCCCTCTGAAGGCCTCCTCCTCCTCTCAGGCCTTTGAGAAGGTGGTAGTGGATGTGCCCGGCTGCCCTGGGCTGGTACCATGGTCATCGTGCCAGCGGTCTACGCAGCGGCGACGTGCATTCATGAAGAAGTTGCTGACGGTGCTGAGCTCCAAGCCCAGCTGCTGGGAGATGGTGATCTGCATTTCCTTGGAGGGACGCTTGTTCTCCTTGAAGATGGCGATGAGTGTGCGCCGCTGCAGGTCGGTGAAGACCAGACGCTGTTTCTTGGGCGCTGTGTTGCGGTCCTTGTGTTGCTCCTGCTCTTTGCGCTTGCAGGCTTGGTGTGGGTGGCAGCGGTGGGACGAGAGGGGGGAGAGAAAACAAAGCAGAAAGTAAATATGCAGTAGCAATTGCTTTCGGTGCCACAAAAACCAAGACAGCGTGTGGAGGGAACTGACGGCAAGTACTTAAACACATAAAAGTAGTTTATGCAGCAGCAGAGATGCTACAGCTCTATCTCTATTGCCATATTAAAGTTGATTTAAAGCTAATCCATGCCTCCTTCCCAGTGGGAATATTCCTTCCATCCTGCAGAGTGCAGACAGGGAGCCAGCCTGCGGTGAGAGAAGGATGGGGGGGGGGGGTGCATGGCAGCGGGACTGGCTGTTGCCTGCTAGCTGGAGACACTGCTGTTTGATTCAATATTAATGCAGTTTGAGTCGCAATGGGGGACTGAGTGACTGTTGCACAAAAGTAAGCATTTTGTGTTGCTTTGTGTGTGTGGGGGGGGGGGGGGGGGTAAACTGGAGACAGAGGAGACGAGAAGAGAAAAGATGCAGGAGTGAGACAAAGTGTGTGTAGCTGTGTGTGTAAGAACTAAAAAGAGGAGCTGGGAGGAGGAGGGAGGGGCGGCATGTGAAGGAGAAAGCGAGATATTGACCGACTTGCTGTAGGAATTGAGGGGGGGGGGGGGGGGTTCTGCAGGGACCGAGGTCAGATCCCCCCCAGCAGGTCTACAGTCTGCTACTTCAAACACAGCCCACTGGAGCCCACTCTGAGAGGGTATTTATAAACCCTCGCAACACCCCCTTTTCATGCACACACCCTCCCCAAACACAAACACTTTGAGAGGCGCTCGCAGTAGCTGCTATGAGCCCCTTCCTACACACAGAGCAATGTTCAAAAGAAAGCTGCACACTCTTACGTTTGGGATGGTGGGGGATGAGGGGTGGGGGGAGTGGGGTCCAGCCAGGTGATGGGGTTGTGGGCAGACAACACTGAAATTAATAGTTAATACAGTGTTGTATTGTGGGTAAGTGTAACTCCAAGTGTTTGATGGAGACCTGTGGAAAACAGCAGACAGGTAGAAACTGCACCCAGAGATATGGGAGGGAGGGGGGGAGGGGGGCATGAATGGTTCAGGCACCACCTTTACAGCCACATGTTCCCCCTGCTGACGGAGGATCGAATCCTCCCAGAACAGTCTGCACGTCCCACTCTGCTTCCCCACCGTCTCAATTAAAAGAGTTCAGACTGGAGAGATGCTGGGTCTCCTCCTGCTTTCACTCCTCCTCCACTAATGTCTCACTCTCACGCTGTGTGTCTGTGCGACTTGATGCGTTTAAGGATGGATTACTTTTTTTATTATTTCTTTTTTTTTTTTTTTACTTTTATTCTGTCCCTCTGCGTGTGTGCGTCCGTGCATGTGTGTGTGTGTGTGTGTGTGTGTTTGCAGGGTGGTAGTGATTATGCTGAAGTGGCTGGAGCCAAGCAGTGGCGCTGTGTGTCTAATTACAGTGGAACAGAGCCCATTGATCAGCCATTGCAGTCCAATCTGTTTACTACAGATGTCTAACCTGCACACTTGCACATCCATCATCTTCATATTTCAAATCAACGCTGGTGCTGTGCATGTCACGCACTGGGACACATGCTAATATGCCACACAAAAGTTTGCCCAAAACACACTTGTCTGTGCACAGAATATATCATCGTGTACTTTGATTTATTAAACGCTTATATATGAAAACCAGAAAAAAAAAGCAGCTTAGTGGTGTTATTTATTATTTGGGCTATAAGTATAGATGCCAGAAAAAAAAGTTGTATACACTTTTTATCAAAATAGTTATCTGATTAGATCGCAAAGATATTTTGCTCAAATTCAATTTATTTTTATGACTTAAGAAACCCTGTATTTTCCTATTTCTGGTGACATTTAGCTGCAAACACAGACCCGACTAAATACCACCTGCTTATTCCCAGTTACAAATATTGCAGGCTCTCTTGCATAATAGATTTTTTTGCAAATTGATTGTTTTTGTCAGCCATCGATACAACAATAATCTATAATCTGCTCCATCTCAGCTGCCAAGAAATGTTAGTAATTTGCTTTTTAAAAAATGAAGTCGGCTCACGCGTTTCATGTTGATCTAATTTAAACACTTTTTCTTTTTTTGTAATTACTCTCACCAAAAAAAAAAAAAAAAAACTTTATAGCCTTAGCTTTTTTTGCAGGGCATAAAACTGAAGGCAGGTGGAGCTTCCTGAAGACAGTTCACTTCTTGTCTGGGCTTTCTAAGTTCACTGATTTGGATTTTTTTTTAAAGTTGGATGAGAAGCTAAGCATCAGAAAAGAAGTCCACCTGCAAAGGATCCTGAATAATAGAACACTTCTTTTTAATCCAGACATGAAGATCCATGAGTTCCACATTTGGGTGCCGGATCACACTGATCAGAGAGAAGCTACCGCCCTATACAACCATCAGAGACACGCCAGCCTGTCTGGATCAAACTTGAGCCCATGAGGATTTGTTTCCCAGCAGGACGGTGAGCCTAAACGTCGCTGCTCCACCAGGCCCTTTGGAAGCACAGGAAGGAGCTGAGGAGATGAAGTGAGGGACATACCAGACCATACTGAACATGACAGCAGTGAATAAATGAGCCATAATGTGGAGATGCTCAAGAACAAAATTCATTATCTGGTAAAATTAAACACAGTCATCACAACAATTGAAAAATGTAAAGAAATATTAGCTGAGTCCCGTTTTAAAATTAGTATGCGTGACTTTCCCATTGGACTTGTGCATGCAATTACGTTATACCCATCTTGTGTAGAAATGTGCTTTTTGTTATAGTATCATTTACAGATTCGACTCGACTCTGTTCTTGTTTTTGGTACAGCAGCGTTGGTATTAATATAAATATCATATTGTGTGTTTATCTCGTTTATTTCATGCAGTTGGCAACTGAGATTATTTTGTCCAAACACACACACAAAACACACAAAATTCCTGAACCTATATTATAATTATATTGCAAATACTTTAATTAGTTTCACATACTCAATTATTGATTTTTTTTTAAATGCATAAATTATAACAAGCTGAATTTTAGCTCATGTGATTTTTTTGTTTTGCTGTCCCTTTAATAGAAGTGGCAACGTTTGATGAGAAACGTGGACGCTAATATATGAGTACATTTGTTTTAATTATGTCATGTTAGTGAAACGAACTAAAGATCAGTATTTTATGAATAATTTACAAAACTATTAAAGGAAGGGTTCCCAAAGTTGCAGCTCTCTGTGGGTGATGAAAGTAGTGGTTTAGTCTACACGATACGCCGGCATACAGAGTATATCCACTAGAATTTCAGAAAAGTGCCCAATGATACATGACATATCATTAGGCACATGTCATTGATATGTTAAATGACAGTTAAATGCTTCTGTATTAATTTATCTGTATGCAGCGAATGTACGCTTATCCAGTGAATCATTTAATACTTACTTAATACTTGAACATGTTTTGCTTTGATACTGTTTTATAAATTTTATAACGTTTTTAATACAAAGCCGAATGCTGTACAAAGTTTGTTGTTCATTTATTCAAATGTAAGCATCAGAGAAAATTGGAAATGTTCATTATGCTAAAAACATCAAAATAAATTGACGATTGCATTGTACTGACCAGTGTAATTTGGTTCACAGAACAAATATGTAGACTGCACCACTGGATAAAAGGTCTTGAGATGACCTGCAGATAATATCTAATAAAACTTGTAGTAATAGCACATTTGTGACATAAATGTTGCAAAGTACAGAAGACAGCAGGGTTGTGTCATTGTTGTATTTTGTGTTCAAAAACCACAGCTGTCAGGTTGTTTCCAGACAAGTTTTGGAACCACTATCTTTAAATTATCAATTTAAAAAACACAATGTGCACGTGCTCTGTAAGATTTTAAATGATTTCCTGCTAAAAGCCCAGATGGCAGTCAGTGTCAGTCTACAAACAGGCCTCCACAACCTGCTGAAACGTTCCCATCCGCTTTCCCCACCTTCACGCAGCGCCTCGCTGCCGGCAGGGGGCGCTCTCGTCTCGGGGCGCCACAGCGCACTGCCTTTGCTACAGGCGCTGGATTTACTAATCGATATCGATCGATCGGTGAGGAAGGGGGCCCTGATTACTGAACCGAGCTCGGCGTAGAAAAGAAAAAAAAATCAATGATTGCAGCTTTTAGAGCTACAGTAGGCACCGAGCAGAGAGACTGGAAGAAGCTCGCGCACAAAGCGAAGCGGACGAGAGTAAGAAATCCTGGTTCGGTGCTGCAGAGTGTTTTCTGAGGTGAACATCCTGCTGTTAGCAGAGAGGCTGGGATTTATAAAAAATAATAAAAAAAATAATAAATAAAAAAAACTGCTATGGATCTGTGAACAGCAGCTGGAGCTGCTTTGAATGGATTCCTCGAGCTCTGATTGATCAACACGTTTATCCGGCACTGTTTTTTTTTTTCGCTACACACACGCGCGCGCACGCACACACGCACAGTGCATCTTAAATAATACCGCAATAATATTTAAGAAAAAAATAATAATAATTTCCTCACAAATTCACAGACACGTCTGGGATTCATTTCACTTTATTGTCGTATCTATGATTGAAAAGAACTCGTTACCTTTTTTTATTCATGTGACTTCTTTTCCACTCGTGACATTAATATTCTTCCCTTCACGACAAAAACCAAGCGAGGTTAAGAGGAGAGGCCCTGGCTGATCGATATGGATCGATAGATTCGTGAATAATTCGTGTGTGAAATTCAGTCCGTCCAATTAATTATATCTCGAAGTGTGCGTGAGCGCGTGCGTGCATGTGTGTGTGTATGGTGGGGGAAGGAACACAATAAAATAAATTCAAAAATTAAAAATGAGGAGGAATGGATTATAATTCTTTTCTTTTTTTTGTCTGTTTAAATCAGATGGAGTGTCATCCATTTCGGGTGTGTGTGTGTGGGGGGGGGGGGGTCCATCTCGAGCATTAATCATGTATTGATCAGTGCTGCCCTTCCTGCTCATAATGAGAAAGTCAAACCGCCTAATATTCTACCTGTGGGCTTTTATGGAACCATGATGGCGCATCTGCATCTCTGTCTCCCCCTCTCCTCCCCCTTGTTCCTCTGCTGTGGAGTTGCAGGCGAGGTCAGCAGAGAGTGTTGATTTCATTAATTTCCCAGTAAACATGTTTACCGGTTCCAGTCCAGCGCGTCTGCGCGCACGCGGCGCGGCCCTCTTCTTGTTGGGAGCTGCGCCGCCGCAGTGCCGCTGCGCGCTGGCACGGGAGCGCACGGGCCACTCTCACACTATTTATTAAGCAATTTCTCTGCTGTTTCGCATGAGCTGTTGCTCTAAAGATGGATGGCAGCTTACGCGCGCGCGGCCCCCTCTCTCCTCCCTCTCAGCTGTGGCATTTGGCTGCAGGGCAAAGCGTGCCAAGCCTCCTCTTTTCACCAACACACTCAATACTCCTTCATTTAATGACTGAGAATTGGTGTTAATATACTAATGAAGCGCGACACTTTGTTTGTTTCCTTGTTTCTGCTTCTCTCCCTGCGACTCGAGGCATTTCTCTCCAGCATGAACTCACTTACACCCACTTGGCACCTTTTAAATCACGCACATGGATTTAGCCTTTGGGTTTCCTGCAGCAGCTGTCATTCACACTGAGGCTTTTGCTTTTATTCTATTTTATTTTGGTGGGGGATACATAAAATATGCAGCGCAACGCGTTAAAATAAAACAAGAATCCTTGTTTTATTCATTTATTTTTCTGTGTTTTTAATCAGTGTGTGTGAAAAGGCTTTGGAGGAGAATCCAATAATCATCTGGAGCTGCGGCCTGTGATGATCCTGCTCCTTATGAGGGTTTGGATAATTAAACGCACTCAGCCATTAGAAGCTCGTGACTGAAAGAAACTGGTGGAAAAATTCCCCCCCTGTTATAGTTTGTATGTTTGAACCAGCAGGTCCATGATTTCTGACTTGCATCATATGTTCTTCTTTATTTTTGCAATTAGTTTGGACAACAGAGCTTAGTGTAATTTTGTTTTATAGCGCATTCGGAAAATAAACTAATTGTGTCCAAATCTGTGCAAAAAAATAAATACAGTGACAAATCAAAAATTTATATATTTTTTAACAATATATGAATATTTATTTTTAAAACAATTATCAGTTTGTAAAAAATGTATAAAGTGCGTGTAAAACTGTACAAATCTTTGTTAAATACTTTATGTAACTTGTGTTAAATGAAAATAAATACAAAATTAAACTTTATCTCTGCTGTTTAAAGTGCAATAACTTATACTGACAAATGCTATATTTAAAACCTCAGTTATATAAATGCAGATAAATGTTGACTCAAAATTATTTATTTCAATGCACTTCAACAGCTTTTTACAATAACTTCACCACTAAATATCTCTGAGTCATTTGTAAAAGTGATTTATATTAAAGAAATACCAAATAAAGAGTAACAATTTGAATTTAAAGAAACATTGTTCAGTTTCTTTAAAGTGTTTCAAAAGAATGTTAAGAATGTGCAACTCGCATGAGTGGAAAATAAACAAAAATTTGAATAAAATTAAAAATAAAGCTCAAGACCTGATTTTGAGAAGCAATAATGAACAGCTCTAAAGTCTCGCGGGACTTTGGCAGGATAATCAGTTTGTCCTCTTTTCATCATCGCCTCTCTTGCATTGGGGTGGACAGGTTTTAGAAAAAAGCAGCAGCGTTTTAATCATCTTCATTAACAAAAATTAAGTAATTTTTTTTTTTTAATCGTCCAGATGTGAGCAGCAGCCCGAGCTGTCACTGAGCTTCATGATGTCTTGTTTGGTCGCGGGAGAATCCTCAGGCTGATCTGCAGTCAGATGCTGCCTCTCCACCGGGACTCAGACAGGTTTTCAATATGCAGGAATTTTCCACATCCAATTCCAGAAACACCCCCCACCCCCACCCACCTCCTCCTCATGTGAAGATGCCGTCAACAGATAAATAAATACAGGAGCCCCTGCGCTGATTTGATTGCGGCTGATGTGTGCAGGCACAAATCAAATTGAAATGAATCAACTGATTAGTTTGTTTAGTTTGGAAACAAACTGCATTTTTTTAATTTCTCTTCACTTTCACATTGGCAGTTATTAAACGTCTTTATTTATTTGTTTTTATTGTTGCTTTTATGTCTCAATTAAACACTCAGAAGTTGTTCTATCGGTTTATTATAGGGCCAGCTGTAAAATTCGAAATATACATTTTGAAATAGAAATAATATAATTTGTGTCCATCATATTTGTTTTAAGAAAGTTCAAAACTAATAAAAACAATTGTTTAATTTTTTTTTAATAATTTGAATTTACTAAACCAACACAAATAATGACTCTAATAAATATTTTAACAAATCTCGTACACGCGCCAACAGAGTTCAGAAATCCAGTACAAATAATCGACTAAGCATCCCAGTCAGAGTTTGTATTTCGTCGCACTCGCGCAACCAAATTATTCATTTCTGAATAACCCGCAGCCAGTTTGTTATATTTAATAACGAGCAACACAAATGCTTTATGGGCTGACATCGATTCATTCATCAATTGATTTCACAGTCGTTTTGTTCCTTTGTTGATCTGTGTGGGCTTGCCCGACCGGAGTTTCGGGTTGCATTTGTGGGTACGATTAGCTGCGCGCGCGCACATGTGTGTGAGCGTTTTTGTGGTTTTGTTGTGATCGACCTTGCAGAAAGACTTACACGCGCTCCAAACCATCTGTTTGGCTTCTTATTTCTTCTCAGGTATAATTTGTCATAATAATAATAATAAGAAGAAGAAGACGAATGATAATAAGAAAAATAAGAATAATGTGAATAAGAATAATAAGAATGCATTTTTTCTTAATAATTCAAACTAAGCGGTGAAAGATACTTTGATGTGTTGTGACACGTGCTCTCTCTCTCTCTTTGTGTGTGTGTGTGTTTATTGAGCCCAGCTCTTTTTGGATTTCTTCCAGCATGATGCTAAATGACTTTTTGCTTTTTATGGACAAGTTATCCACTGGATGCCTGCCTCTCCCCTCTTTAATTGCGCGGACAGTGTCCTTGCCTTCTGTTCTTACTCCGTGCATTAAACAAGCCATTATCGGCCCTTTAATAAGCGATGGCCTGTCAGGGCTTCAGATAAGGACGGAGCTGCGCGGATTCACTGCAGCTTCAGCGCTGCTCCACACTCGTTTACAACCTGTGTGTGTGTAGGGGGGAGGAGCTGGGCTGAAATTCAAAAAACCATCAACTCTGCGTGTTTGGAAGTAAAAACTGGAACACCTGACATTTGACACATCAGACATGGGGGCCAAGGGGTGGGCGCATGCACAAATATGTGCGTTACATAAGAAGCCAATCAGCACAGCTGATGTGGTCAGGTCAGCGGTTTTAATTGCAAAACAAAAGCCTGCTCTTTGGAACAGACTCTTATGTAAACCAGCACAGACAGATTGTGGGGGGTCAAAAGCTCACAGTCTGATTAGTTTTTGTTCGGCCTCTGCGCGCGCACATTTACTAACACGCTTAACAATTTCAAATAATATTAGACACACCACACACACACAAACACATTAATCTTGATTATTTCCGGTTTCGAGGCTGCTTTGTATACATGTATATTTGTACCTGGTATATGGGGTAGCGCGCGCAGTGCCATTAACCCTTTGATGCTGGCCGCGTGCATTCCGTTGACTCTGCCAGCAATTTGATTTAAAGGTCATTCTCTCCTATCGATCCGCTTCGGTGAGGGGGCGGGGGATTGGTGGTGGTGGTGGGGGGGGGGGGGGGGGGGGGGGGTAGGAATTGATCAACTAAAATAGAAGAGACGGGATTGGAGACTGTACGGAGTCCAGATCTCCACTGCAACTCTAATTGCTAAAACCGCGCGCGAGAACTGAAGCGTGCGAGACAGACACACAGACAGACAGACACACAGACAGACAGACAGAATGATACGATTTATATTAAAATAGTCCAATATTTGGAACAATAGGGTCAGAGAGGGGTGAGGGATGCGTCAGTGTGGGTGGGAAAAGCGTAATGAGTGAAAAGAGGTTAAACAACTGTGAACTTTAAGTCGTCTGGCGCTACTAATCCAGGAACAGAGATGTGTGTGTGTGTGGGAGGGGGGGGGGGAATCTCGTGCTTTTTCACCGTTTTGGACTAAGCTACGGCAGAGAAGGTGTTGCTGTTAGTGTGTGAATTTGTTGGAGAAGGTGAGCTGTTAATGGGAGAAAAGGTGCTGCGTGAAGCTGGAGGGGTGTATGTGTGTGTGTGTGTGGGGGGGGGGGGGGGGGGGCATGGCGCAGCTCCAGAGCTGGGAAGGAGAGGCCGCGAGGAATGGAAATCGATACAGATTCAGGGTTTGCCAGATCGGCCTTAACAATGTGGCGCAAAAAACGCGCTCTACATCCAGATCACATACATGCAGGCTTTATGCATGTGTGTGTATGTGTGTGTGTGTGGGGGGGACACGTTTGCATACACCTCGTGAAAAACAAAAACAAGCTTCAAATCGCACCTCCAGTTGCATTTGTGTCAACAGAATCACATTTGTGGCTGCATGTTGAATCATTATGATTCCTGCTCATCTCTGGAATTAATCCACATATTCCAGCCACGGCTCCTCCTCGTGGCGGGGTCCAGGTAATGATGCTGGACGTGAGATGTCTTTTCATCTGGAATGAGCCGAGTCAAACCAGGATTTAACCACAAAATAGCCTCTGGGTATAATCTCACGAAAATGGCTGTTGCTCTCTCCCACAGGGTTTGCAAAAGGCTATGCTCGTACGTGTGTGTCTGTCTCGGTACTTACAGCACGCGGTGGTGTTGCTTAACGAACAACGATGCTCTGAAACCACAGATGCACTGTTTACCCCCCTTCCCAATCAATTATTAAAGCCCCGATCGATCATTTCACAACATCAAGACATTTTTCTATGGACAAAATAAAAGAATACAGATGACCCAGCCTTAACGACGTTCTAATGAATGACATATGAAGAACGTAGCTTGACAAATAATTGTTGCGTTCGGATTTATTTTTCATTTTTCCAGATACAGGCACAGCAGAGGCTGTGATTTAAATGGAGTCGGTGGAGTATGAGGCGCAGGGTGGTGTGATGGACGCGACTGTGGATTGTAATATTGATCAATGGGTGGAAGCTGCTGGATGAAGAGGAAAAAATGGCGTTTAAGACCTGTATGAATGTAAAACAACAGCACGTTGAAATGTCTCCGAGCAGACAGCGCGGACGGTTCAGCACCATGGACAGCGCTCAGTCCTAAAATGACTTCATTGGGAAATCGGTGGTTTTACTTGTTTTATCTCCAGTCGGACTGAAGCATCAAACTCACACAGAGTAGATAAGTGTATGTTAATATGATGCACCTCCAATGAAGGTGATGAATTACCTAAGCCATTGCACGTGTGAGGTAGAGGAGAACTATCAGTGTGACGAAGATGCCTCTGCCTGGATTAGGTTTGTGTAAACTGCTCGTAGTCCATTGAAACATGAACAGAGCACCCCACCCACCCATTCTTCCACCCCCCTCCGTCCCATCCCCACCCTTATTTTCCGGCATGTTTCTCCTCCGTGTCCTAAGGGTCTTGACCTGCCCACCCCAGCACGTGCTCCAGCCATTCAAATGGAAATTAACCTGCTGCGCTTTTATTTTTGTGCTTTTTTTTTTCCTGTTTTGTTTGCTCAAACGGAGCACGGATGCCACGACATCCTCCACTTCATCTGTTCAACTCAAAAGAAGACCATTAAGCGTTTTGTGTGTTCTTAAAGGACAATTCCAAGTTGTTCTCAAGGAGAAGATGAGTGCAGTACACAACAAACAAACGATTAAGCTTAAACATCAAATTAAAATAGAGCAAAATAGAGAGTAAAATGTGAGCAGCGTTTTTTTTTTTTTTTCTAACAGCTGTCCCCTCTCCCAACCTTTTCCAGCTTCCGCCTCCCTCTCCTCCGTCCCTCCCCCTCTGCTCGAGGGGAGAGACCAATGGGTGAGAGTGCTGAGGCGGGATAATTGATAGATGCACTGGCTATCCTTATCGATCAGGGCTGTATTGACCCGACCAAATACATTGAGATGGAGTGTGGAATTCAACACAGATGCAAAGACGAATTGTTTTCATCGTTAATGCGATCTTTACATGTCTCCTAAACCTCACCTCGCCCTCGCATCTTTTTCCTATGGTGCAGCTTGATGTTCATTTAAGCAACAACTATCTCGATGCTGATCCAAGATGATGTGAATAAGCCCTTCCAGGTTTCTTCTGGCGTCGCACAGAAAATTATACGCGGGGAGGGGTGGGGGGGGGGGTAGACGGTGTGTTTCTTTGCCCTCGTTGTTCAACGTGAAGGACATACCACACCCCCAAACAGGCCTATGTATGCTCTATTTTCTGTTTTCCTTTCAACAGTGGATCGTCGTCCATGTTTGTGTGCATGTGTGCGCGCGTGTGTGTGCAGACACGGGTATTTTTTGCATTAGCTAAGCAGGCCAGCTGCATTGATTTGTGTGACTGTGATGAATTTGGAATAGTAATTTGAATTTATTGATTGATGTGGCCAAGCGAGTATATGGCCCAGCTTCACTTTCAGCATCACAACCCACCCCCCTCACCCCCACCCTCACATCCCCATCCACCACCACCAATCCCCACTAACTCCCACTCCCAGCCCACATGTGCGCCGAGGATAATTGTGATTTTAAATGCAGTAAGTAAAATGTTGCTCCCCTGCATTTACATACGAGTCATTTGTCATTGTGCACACATGGAGTTTCCTTGTGTGTGTGTGTACAATGGAGGCTTCAAATCTGCTGCATGTCAAGCAGGACTCTTGAAATAGGATAATGATTGCAGGTGAAGGCATTGGATCAAATTCAAAAATCGTTTGGCCACTAAATAAACAGAAACAAATGCGCACTTTTATGCACACGCATCTCTCCCATTCTTAATCTGACCTGAGCCAGGCCACATTTAGTGATGCACTGCGCAGATGTGTAGCTCTCCAGCTCCTTCTGGAGGTTTTATCCTGGTGCCGGCTGTGGAAGATATAAAACCCCTCAGCCCAATTAGCTTTAACAGCAGTGGCACTTAAAGAGACAATTGTGGAGTGTTTAAATCTTTATTTACCAGAACCCCACTAAATACGCAAAGGAACAATTTACATGCCATTAAGTGCTTTTCAATAGGGCATTGACTGGAACTAAAATATGCCACTATATCTGCTTAATTGAACTGGTTGCTGAAATACGACGCAGATGCGCTGATTGACGTTTGGAGGAGCAGCGCCGTCTAAACAGGGTCTTTACACAAACATCGATGAGATGAGAGGGGACCTCTCACTCACATCCCCATCTTAACCCCACCGTGACGTTTCCTTTTCATTTATGCTTAAACGTTTATCAGGTGTTAAATGGGGTTTTAGCAGGGGAGGAGTGTTGGAATCGCAGGCTTTAATGTGGTCATCTTGGCCCAATATAAATCGAAATGACTGATCAGTGAGTAAAGTCAAAACTGAATAAAAAAAGGTTTGTTTCTTTTCACGTGTTCACTCTGCTGAGCGCGCATTGCTCCACAAATCACAGAGAAATAATTTCTCGGCTGCATGATTGCACGGGCCCTTAAATCAAATCTGGAGACGTGTTGTCCCAAAGTGCCAAGACGCATCTGTTTGTGTCTCTGCCTTTCAGATCCAAATCGATCATTTATCAGCTCCTCTGAAAGGGGACGCCTGGACCTGAAATATTGATCCAGAGGAGGTCATGCTCCCCCATGGCTCTTTGGTCAGGCCTAAGCCTTGTCCTGTTTGCCACGAAAATTCTTTTTAATAACAAGAAAAGTGCCTAAATATCCATTTATGTGATAAACAATAGTCTGCATCTTGATGTTTGTCTATTTTACACATCCGGCTTTGATTTTTTTATTTATGCTTTTCTTTTAGGCCAATTTCTGTTTGTGTGTGGTTGTATGGTCACATGCTTGTGTGAGACAAAGATAGAGAACGAGACAGAGGAAGAAACACGTATGTGTCCCATGCTGGATCCATGCGTAAAAGTCTTGTATGTGCGTAAAACCAAACTTTTTTTGCTCTGCTCTTGCCCACGTTCTGCTTCAGAGGAGTTTTTGTTTATCACTAGCGTTTGTTTATACATCTGTGGATTGTAGCATCAATCAAAATATAGATTTACCCCAACATTTAACACCCCAACTGTCATGATGAAGTTTTTACTCAATACGATCGACTAATAACTTCTGGTAATGTCTGTTTGAGCAGCTATTGGCAGTCTCGCCACATTGACTTCTAATTGATCCCTCCACATCACTCAGGTTGGGAGCTGTCTCCTCACTCACCTGCAAGCCTGAGCGCTGACATCCGCTGGAACTCGGGCTCCTGGAGCCACTTCCACATCCTTCTGAACGTCTCCCGGCCAGACTTGAGCTTACTCCACGGTTTAGGGTTCCGCAGCAGGTCGGACAGAGTTCCCTGGGACCGGCACAAGATCCTCTGAGCAAAGATGGCCTGCGGGATGCTGTAGCGCTTGAGCTCCGCCGTTATCCGCTGCGCCACCTCCTTGGTGTTAATCTCCTCCACCTGCCCTGACCCGGCTCCCTGCCCACCTCCCACCACCGTCTGTCTGTCCCGCTCTGACAGCATGGATCCGTTTGCCTGAGAGTGCGGATGGCTGTGATGGTGGATGCCGTTCAAGGATGTCATGAGCCCGGCCCCGTGGCCCCCGAGACCTCGAGCCAGATGCTCCTCACCCCTGGACAGCATGGCTGCGTGGGACTCGAACCCCCCCGACGAGAGCATTTTGTCATTGGAGAGGTGAGCTCCAGGACCATAGGCGCCAAGAGTCTGCTGGGAGCTGTGCAGAGACCCTAGACCGTTTGAGAGGGGAGACAGGGGCTGCCCCATGCCGGACATGTCTTTGGGGTAGTGGCCATAAAGGTTACTCATGGAGGCGAGGCTTCGGTCATCTCTCATCAGGGTGAAGCTGCCGCTAACATTCCCTGCTGCGAGTCTTTGGTGCGCCGGATGATGGTGAGCGTGCGGGTGCGGGTGGTGAAATTTCTCCGAGACGGTGGATATGGGGGGCAGGTGCTGCAGCGGCGTCAGCGTGGTGTAGGTGCTGCTCAGGCTCATCCCGGAGTCGCACGACATGGTCATGGCCGGATGCAGGGGCCCTGAGAGCGCGTGGTCGGTGCGGTAGTCCCCGGCTCCCTCCAGTATCGAGGCCATGCTGGACACCATGGCCGAGCGTCCGTGCGACACCAAGTTCCGATGCGACGCCGACGACTGGCGCGCGTGCGGGGAGTTCATTAAGTCACTCGTTTGATGGGCGTGAGATACGCCGTGCAGATTTCCGATGTTTTCCATTGTAAGCTCCATCGCTGGTCAAAAATGATCTTTATTTCCACCACACTCGCCACTCTCTCTCCCTCTCACTCTCTCTCTCTCTCACTCTCTCTCTATCTCGCTTCTCTCGCTCTCCCCACTGTCGCTCTGTCTCGCGCTCCTTTCCAATAAATGCTCAACGATTTCAAAGCCAAGCCATTGATTGTGGGGTTTGCTTCTTGGCGGTCAATCCAGCATGGTTTTAAAAAGGTCCGATCCCCGGCCGCGCCACGCAAAAACACTGCGCCGCAAACCCCGTGAGCTGAGCGCGCGTGCTGGATGTGTCTCCCCGCTCCGCACCTTGCTGCTGCACCCGAAGCGCCGCTCGCCTCGCTGTGTGGATATCGACGCGCCCCTCGCTCCTGTTAAGTCGAGACCGAGCCTGTGCGCATGTGCGCGCCCCCGCGGTGAACATCCTCGCTCTCGTGCACCCTGTCTGGGGTTGATGTGACGTCACTTGCACCCCCCGCCTCCCATCCCTTCCTTCCCTCCTCCCCCCCATGTCATGGGGCTGTTTCACGTTGCACTGAAGCTCGAATTCCTGAAAAAGATTGCATTAGACTCCTGAGATAAAACACAGAAGCGCAATCCGTTACGGAGTGCGCAACGTTTGCACCCAGATGGATAAGGGGGGGCTCGCTCCTTGTTTTCTCTGATAAAAGCTTCTGACAAGGCGCCAGCAGCGCATGTGATGAAGGTTAAATATTAATTGACGTGTCACTGGAACTTAACTTGCAGGGCTTTCAAACTTTTTGTACCAATAATTGCGCATTGAGTTATAATTTGGAGAGCTGCGCCTGCAGCTTCACATCTCGCAGCCTGTAAGAAGCAAAGTGGTTAAATATTTCTTGCCATAACGTGCTCCCATCATTTTTTTTCTTTTCTTCCAACTTCATTTTTCTTCCCTGCAGCATGTGTTATGGAGTGAATCTGCAGACTGTTATTTCTTCATAGCCTCTAGGCTTCTGACCCATCTTTACGCCTCTTTGCTGCTCGGATTGAGACCACTTTTTTTTTTTTTTTTTTTTAAAGAAAACTAAAAATCAAACTCCGGCGCATCAACTCTCGTGTTTCACGCCTTTGCAAACTTCTTGCATGAAACTTTGCGGCTCGCCGATGTCAGTTCAGTTCAGCCATCCATCAATGTCAGAGTGCGTATGGATCAGGGGGTGCGTCGATAGGTTGGTGCCTGTTTGCAGGGGCCCTCCTGGTATGGGTGCAACACAGCAGCTCGCACGTTCAGATCGAGGGATTGGATTTTTGTTCTAAGGGTCGTTTTGAGCTGTAAAGTAAGTGTGGAAAACTTCAGCCCGGTGGTCAAAAGGTTAAAGACGACCAGTGTTTTTCAACTTTTTCTTCTCGGTAAACTTTACAAACACAAACAAACCCTCTAAAGGCCAAAGGGCGTATCTTGTCTCTCAAACACGAGCCCAAAGCTGAAGATGAGGTTTTAGATGATACTTTCCTGTGCACAGTGTCCGCGCGCGCGTGTGTGTGTGTGTACACTACTCCTTTACATTTATCACCGCTTTTACGCAAAATCTTAAATGAGAACTACAAAAATATTCAAACAATCCTGTGTATCATCACCAATCATTTGCATGTTGCATATAATAACCCACCACCACCACCACCACCCACCCCTGATCCGTGTTTGTAAACAGTTAGGTCACGGTCATCCATAACCACTCTGATGAGTTGTGATGTCCTGGCGCACAGCAGCTCCTTTTCCACGGTGGGTGACCCTCCGTGCCAACGCAGGAGAGGAGGAGTTGGGGGGGGGGGGGGGGTGTGGCTTCGGCTTGTGCCACCAGGAGAACAGCAGTATCCGCTCGGGTTAATGTCCCTCTATTGATCCCAGCAACCACCGATATCGAAAATGAATTACGGAAGCCCGCGCAGCAGCGAATCCGTCATCTGTGCTCAGCCGGCCGGCCACAGCAGCTTATTGGTCGCGCTGGTGATGGATGGTAACTTTCACTGCTGCGGCTCCTTTGCTCCTAATTCACCAGGAGCTGCGATTAAAACAAAGTTTGGGGACTTTTACTGAAACTCCAACCTTTTCTGCAGCGAGTGTTGTTGTTTCTCCTTTTTTAATCCACGGGGAAAAAACAACAACAACAAAAAAAACAACAGCAAACAAACAAAAACAGCTGGGTCTATGGCAGGGTCATCAGTGTGTGTGTGTGTGTGTGTGTGTGTGAGAGAGAGAGAGAGAGAGAGAGTGAGGGGGGTTAATCAAAAACCATTTCTAATCAATCATTGCTGATTTCTTCTATTTTCTTGCATGTAGATCTGTTTTAAATTGAGACGAACAAAAATGTGAATTTAAACACACATCAGCAGATAAATAAATGTGTAAGTGTGTGGGGTGTGTGTGGGTGTGTGTGTGTGTGTGTGGGGGGGGGGGGGGGGCGCGCGTGTGTGTGTGCCTCGAGCTCCGTTTTAATTTGAATTGTAACGCAGTGCTTTTAGAATATCTGAATATCCTGTGGCGAATACAATATGAAATATTAACTGTGTCAATATCTGTTTTTGTGACTGTGGGGCGATGCTGCACAGAATAGTCATTCATTTCATATTATTTGGGGGGGGGGGGGATCTGCGCTGTTTGAGCGTCCATTTTGCAACAGACTGTATGCACCCGCTTCCACCTTATTAACATCAAGTTAAAAAAAAAGAATCACTTCTGCAAATATGAAGAATCGTGGTTCTTTAGGATAAGGGCACCCTTTATAAACAATTAAATGAGCTGTTCTTGTAAAACCCCTGTCTATCTTTTCAAGATACTCAAAGTGCTTTTCAACACAATTCAGTTTATTTATAAAGCCCCAAGTCACAACAGATGTCATCTCAGGACACTGAACAATCTGTGCCTCATTTAACCTTTCATTAATAATGCAGTTGTCATTTATCCGTAACATTTTTAAAACATTGCCAAGCATCATCCAAGCAGCACTCCATTAATCTCCCCGTAATCTAACAAAATAACATGTAAAAATGTCTCACTCACTTGAAAAGACTTGATTTTTTTTCCAACCAGTGAGCCAGCTTCAAAAGTTTTATTGCTGATTTTAAAATCCAACAATGTTGTTTCAGAAGTAATTATGAGTCATTACTAAATACTGTTTTAATCGTTCTTATAAAGTGGAATTTAATCATTAAAGTGGTGACTAAGTGTAGTTTCGGGAGTGTTTGACGATTCTTACAGTTGATGTTTAGTCTTGAGGCTCTGCTGCCGATAACTGATCAACTAATCAATGCTGAATCAAAACCTCTGAGTCTTTGATGATGGTAGTAATAATAATATTAATTGTGTTGATTATAATACTATTTTACTTTTTACTTTTATTCTATAGTAAATGTTATCCTAAAATGTATCTACACACACGCGCACAGCTCTTCCAATTTTTAACCTCCAAACTTTTATTCAAAGTATAAGCTTATTAATTAACTTCCAAACTGTTCTTACCTGATCCTTCATTGTTTACAACACACACACACACACACACACACACAGCGGGCTTGTCTATTTCCCCAAGAATCACTTGTTAGAGACAGACTGATCTTTTCATGACTCTTTGAATGACTCCGTGCTGTGATGCATCGCTCCTAATGTATTCTAAAGTATATTTACTTGAATCTGCCTATTGGCAAAAGTTAAGTAGCAGTGTTTAGTAACGTCGCATTGATCAGGCCTCTGAGCAAGTCCGCGGGACAGGGGGAGGTTGCTCACGCTCTCATGCCAATCCACACACGCGCGCGCGCACACACACACCCTTTTGTTGCCTTCCTTTAAACAAAGCTTCACTTTAGGTGTGGGCGCGAGTGATTCACGATTTAATGTGAAAATAAATCCAACTTCCATGAAATTTTACCTGAAACTTTTCAGTTCATATTAAATCTATTTGTTTCCTCGAACAGTCGTTTAAAAATAAAGATGAAATATATAGCATATATA
>NC_056500.1:28962016-28976854 GCF_014905685.2 Nematolebias whitei
CCGGAGAGAAGGTATAGGGAGAGGGAGTCCATCAGAAAGCCATTGGCAGCAGGAGTGAAAGTGTGGGTTGTGTTGTAGTCTGCACTGAGGATAAAACAATCCACAGAGAGCTCGACCGTGCATGGAGGAGGAGCGAAGCTGCATGAGAACGGCTCTGAGCGAACACACAGTAATCACTTGTTTTCAGGGTTTAACAGGCCAATAAAAACGTCTCCTAGCTGTAAGTAAAACAGCAAAATACAAAACAAAAGACATTTTCTCTTCAGGTGACCTCAAACTCCTGCAGGCCATGCCAAAGCCTCACCCCTGGTCAAGACATCAGCCATTTTTTCACAGTTACCCCATCTTATCTCCACCCTTGTCTGATCCATCTCCATTAGACTCTCCCTTATACGACCCAGCACCTCCATTTCTTTCCTCCTTCCCCTTCTTTTTTTCTCTCGACTACTCTTTCTCGTATCGGCGCCTTGGCATTTCTGTCATTCCCACAAACCCTGTTTTCCTCACGCAGCTCATATAATAACAGGCTAAAAATATGCCTTCTGTTTTTTTTTTTTTCCTTCCCAGTATTGATTTTGCCCATAGCATTGTCTATGAAGAGAAAGAGAGGAGAAAGACAAGAAGGCGGGGGAGAGAAATGAAGTAGAAACAACTGGGAAAAGAATTACTTTCTTCGTATGTGGTAATGCTCTCACCTTTCCTATTTTACTTTAAGTGGAAAGCTATGCTCTCCTTTGCCTCAGTGCGATGCCTTTAAATTAAATGGTAACTCAGTGTGGTCCTCTTGTAGTCGTTCTTACCTCTAAGCACCACAGAGCGCCCAGACGCTCACCCACTGTACGCATTTAATAATAACCCGCTGAAATTAGAGAAACCTTACCAGTGCAAATATGCTCCAGATCAGCTTTTCAGGGGAAAATTGTTGGCTCTTTTGGCACTGGTGTGTAATGGGAATGGAGAGAGCTGATCAATAAGCTATTGATCGGAGCTGGCCAGAGTCTGGGGAATTGAGAGTGAGAATAGAGGGGGAGTCAGGGTGGGGGGTTGGCTCCAGGTTGAATTTTTAAAATGCTCCATTTCAGAGATGACAAATAGTCTATTTGAAAAGGGAGAGACAAAGACGGCGGGGAGAGGAACCATCATAAAGGCGCAGAGAAAGATTCTCTGCTCGTGTTCTCTGAGAACTGAGACCTCTCCGCTTCCCAGAAGTTGCAGTATTTTGGACGAGAGCTGCCGAACTACAAAGACAAAGAGAGCAGGGACTTCTCAGGCTACAGCAGCTTGTGTGTACACTGGCTGGAAGAAGAAGAGGGGGAGGAGGAGGAGGGGTGCTTATTATAAAAAGAGATCCCTCAGATCTCTGGGAGCTATGAGCCAAGTGATTCACACAAAAAAGTGGCAACTGATGCTTATTATTTGTAGCTTAAAAGATGAAATTTTGTTCATGTCTACTTTCACAAAAACATATTTTAAACCAAACAGACAATATTTACCACAAAATTTGATATTCATGCTTATATCTAATTGAACAGTAGGTTCCCAACCATGGTCCTTGAGGAACACCATCCTGCATGTTTTAGTTGTTTCTCTGCTCCAACACGCTTGATTCAGTGGTTTAATTACTTAGTTTAGTTCGGCAGAAGCCCGTTAATCACCCTTTCATTCAAATCAGGTGCGTTGGAGCAGGGAAACATATAAAACATGCAGGATGGTGTTCCTCAGGGACTAGAGTTCGGAACCACTGGGTTAAACTAGATTTTGTTCACAATAAACAAGAAATGTTCTGTTACGATATTTACAGTGGTATGGGGTTACTGGTTCAGCTTCTCTTGATTAGTTTTGGAGTTTTAAAAGCAAATAAAAGAGACACACTGTCAGTTTTAATCGTTTTAGTGTGAAACACCTAATCAAACTCCAAAAGTTTTCTTGCAAAGATGCAAGTTACAATAAGGCAAACAAGCAGTGAAAATTCAAACCCATCCACTAAAAGTTGCTCCTCCACAGTAATTTCCAGCAGAGCTGTAGATGCGTATTCTCCATACTTACAGAGGCTAGTTAACAGCAGCAAACATGCATCAATTTTTAAATGTTGCTCAATTCTGCAGGCAATAGAAAGCAGTTAGAGCACCAGTCTGTAAACACCCCTGAGAGGAACCTATACCTCAGTAAAAATTCTGTTGTAAATAATGTATTGAATGCAAACTTAAGCTCCGTGGGGAGATACGGGTAGGCTCATTACTCTTTTAGTTCGCCGGTCTTTTACATAGTGTGCACAGCTCCCAACAATCGACTCCAGACGCTCCTTTCTATCTGTTTTGATTTAAAGATGCTTTTACCTGCGGATATGGTTATGGATATAGGTATTGTTTTTTATTTCCTACACATCGCCCTGAGGTTTGAAGGCTGTTAACTCATGCACCCACCCACATGCTGTGAGGCCTCTTATGGCTGCTGTGCGTGCATGTGAGAGTGTGTGCTATCTGTGTCGTTGAGGCTGTGGCCTACGTCTGAGTGTGTATTTGTGTGTGTGTGTCCTGTTTGGGATGCATTGATCTCAGAGCAGGATGTCAAACATTTTAACGCCAATCTTGTCCTTGTTATTGCCTCCAACAGCCGGGTTGTTAATGCATTAAAAATCGTTTGTCCCCTATCTTTCCAAACGTATCTCACCTTACTGCCCCGAGCAACACAAGAATACCCCATCCGGTGTGCTCCCACCCCCCTTGCTCCAAGCCTTTGTTTCTATCCACGTCCCTCCATCTTCTGTCTCAATCAATCTTTACGACACCCAGTTGCATCTCACTAATGTTTCCGGACTTGACCGTATCCCCGTTCAAAAATTCTTAATTAAACCCGTTCTGTATGTTTACCGTTGGGCAAATTACAATCTGACAGGGCTAATAAAACATTGGCGAGAGAAAGGCGAGATGGAGCATGTGCTGTGACCCTTACCTCTTTCACCTGTCTCTATCTCCATCTCAGCTTATCTCCCTCCATCCCCACCTCTTCATATCTCCCTGTTTGTACCTCACAGGCTCTCAGAATAGAGAGGGAGACGGGAGAGAGATACAGTTTTTCGGCAGCAGCTGGTGAATCCATCGCTGTCAGCTGTTTGTTTTAAATACTCCAGCGCCATTACGCTGATATATCTTGGCAACACCGCTTGATTCTCAACTCTGATTATTAAGATGCATGGACCTGCCTGCATGTCAACTCTTACAGATATGAGTCATACATCTGTGTTCATATCAGCATCTTTCTTCATTTAGGTATTGACGCATGCAGAGCTCTTGCACTCTGCAATCTATAGCCCACACGGGGTGCATTATATCTCCATTTCTGCACAGTTTTGTCGGGTCACTTGAGAACAGCCATTTTGCTTTGTGTGAAGGAGTGATGGAGAACAGGCGAGTCACAAGCATGGCTGAACACTGAGCACTAAAGTCACTCCAAAAAGTCCCGAAACAACCACACGTGATTTTGTTTCTTGCACATACAAAGATGCAAGCAACACAACAGGATGCACAAAGAGAGCTTTTATTATAGAACGCCTCCCTGTCCTGAATCAATATTACACTGTATTCCCATGTATGTATGTTATTACACCATAGGTGGCAAAATGAATTACTTTCCAATCAGTAGTGAAGGAGCAACTTGAAGCTGCAAAACAATACAAGATATTATTGGTGGTTTTGGGGGCAGCAGATTTTTGTGAAGTTTACTCCAACATTTCCATTCTAAGCTAAAATGTTCAGACTAATCAACATCTGTTTTGTATCTACAAGTGCAGGTGTAAAGTTTGTCCAAAAATGGTGTTTTGCATCCGCTTGCCGAGTCCACCATTTATCTGATGAGCTTAAGTGCAGCATTAGCTGTGACAGATGCATCCAGTCACCTTGGTTTGAATGGTTTCTCTGTGGAATAGCTAAACAACAAAAATAATAAATAAAAAAATAATGAAATTTCTGTTAACTGTAACTCTTTCTGATTTGAGCTGTTTGCTTATGTCAAAACACAACATTTAACACATCCACAACAGACAGGAGAAATTAAGAGTGAGATTTTGCAGCAAGAAAGACTAAACACATGATCTAAGTTTTGAGTCCACCTCTTAAACTGTTTTTTCTCCTTGTTGTGTGCATCTGTGCAATCTGTTTCTGTTTCAGACTATGCACTTTGAATTATGCCTTAATTTTTTTAACTCTTGGAGAATTTTATTGAAATAGAAGTAAAGATTATCCAGAAATCTGAAAAGAGTGTGTTTGTTGTTTTGTTTTTTAAGTGATTGAGTTGTTTAAAACCTTGGATTTAAATTAGTTTGCTGTAAGATGATGTATGTGAAAAGATTACATGAAAAGTGTGTCGTTTAAATGTGTTGCAGGCCTTAAAAAACAAAGCAAGGCTTTATGGAAAATTGGAGGAGGTACAATCTGTAAAGCACAAAATCTGGCATGTGACATGAGAAGAAATACAAGATTTAGTTTCAGTGAAGCAATGGTTCAGCAAAGTCCTTTGCAGATAAAGTCAAATTCTCTGAAGTTGTTTACTTTCTGCTGGAGTCAGATATGACGACGTGATGCACAAACCTGTTTTCAAGGTGTTGTGTAAATAGCAATAAAAGACAGATCGCAACAGAAAACAACATAGTAACACAAAATAAATCATTGTGAGTTTTTTATTTATTTATTTATTTATGTATTTATTAAGAAATACACCACTGCTTTAAATTTGTTGTCAGCAAAAAGCTAAAGTTGTTTAGACAAAGATAGGGAGACTAAACAAACAAATAAATAAACAAAAAAAAATGTAACTACCTCACAATTTAATGATTCAATCAGTAAATAAAGATAGACCAAAGGCCACAATGGTAATTTTAATTTGAAGGAATAAAATATTGAATTATTTATGACTTCATTATAATCTCAGGACGTCCATGTAACCAAAGAAAAGATCTCAAATCTATGACCTTCAGGCCTTCAGGTGACACCGCACAGGTAATGTTGAAATCATTGCATGAGGCTCCGAAACATTTCTCAAATCTACCAGCATTGTACAAGAATATAGCTTTATGTCACTTATCCAAGAACATTGTGGTTTTGTTTGTGATTATTATATAACATCATTTTATGGTAGCTAAAGCACGTGTCATACTAAATTTGTCCCGGCTACTGACGGTGGAGGACGGTTCATTTTGAATCTTTACGTCACTTTATCAGACTCTTTCTGATGCCCAGTCAAGCAAACACACAACTTCATCAGACGCCATGAATACTTCTTGTTTTTCCTTTAAATAAAGCTGATTTGTTTCATTATCGAGTCATTATTGCAGAAAATCCACCACGCTGAGACAAAATCAGAAGTAAACCATTTAAAAAGCTAAATGCTAAGTCTTTTAATTGAAGTAAAGAGAAAAGCTGTGATCTAACTGATTGACTGTGAAATTCAGCATGTAGTTTATTAATACCAGGTTGTTAGCACACTGTTTAAAATCAGAAATATAATATGCTACAAGCCATGTATGATTTTCTTTTAGGGAGGCCCAGATAGTTTGAACAAAACAAGTTCAAACAGCATTTATCATTTTACAGCTCAAAAGAGGACGAGTTCATAGAAGCAAAACAAATGGATCAAATCTTGAATTAGTCCAGACCATTCTGGGTTATTTTGGGGAGGGGGGGATTAAATAGAAGAAAACAAAGGAGGCCCTAATTATTGTTTGTTTGTTTTTTCAAACTACAGATGGTTTGCAAATGCTCACAGACAGGGTTGTTAATGCAGGAAATTAATTAATTCACTAAGATAACATAATAAAGAATTAGCTCAGATTGTTTCAAGTCGGGTTATGTAAAAAGGTTATGAGCAATTAATATTTTACCTACTGTGGATCACTATGTTCAACAAGTATCATGTTCATAACCTTCCACAGAACTCCACAGACAAATATCTAGAGCATCTCTAACATTTCTCAGTTTCTAAATTTAAGTTTTTCTGTTTTACAGTGTGCGCCTCTGCACTGATTAGTCTCTTTAGAATGATTTGTTCAATTAGCTTTGTAGAGCTTTAGTAGAGTGCTGTATGAATGGGTAAATGAGGGCACAGATTGTAGTGTAAAGTGCTTTGAGTATCTTGAAATAAGATAGAAAGGCGCTATATAAGTACAGTCCATTTACCATTTACAGTCCTTATTACCAAAGCAACCATGTCCAGTATATTTAGTTTCAAACCAGCACTGTGATCATGGGAAATGTTACATCAGAAGTCTGACAAAATATCAAATATAAATATAAATATATGAAACAGAAGGCATTTTGAGTGCAAAGTCCCAACCAGACAGCAGGTTTCTAACAGAGCAGCGCTTCGAGCTCTAACACACTCTGTGGAAACTGGCTCAGCTGTATCCAAAGCATGATCATGCAGACCAAACGCGACCACACCATCAGAAGATCAATACGTCAAGCTTTGCTTACTGAGAGATAGAAAAGCAGCTCAACCGCAGATACACTGAATTTACTAAAGAAATAACGCAACACTCCAATCAGCAAATGTACAAGTGGCAGAAGGCTTTCTATCAGCAGGGTCAGAGGACAAGAAGAGCTGAAATCACTCCTCGGGAGGGTAAACAGTGCAACAACTATGACGTGCAATAAACAGTGAATAACTGAAAATAACCTTAAAATTACTGGCGGAAGCTGATCTTTAAGCACTTTGGGGTTTGAATTTGTGTGGAAAAGGATTAAAACTGTGACTGAATTGAAGGTCTATGGTAAAAATACATATGACCTGCAGTCCGTCATGCCTGAGCTTTAGGCTGAAATAATCCCATGTTAAAAAATTACAAAGTTACGTATCACCACTTGAAAATCATATTTTGCTCCATCGTGCAATACTGGGAGATGTCACACTCAGCGTTGTAAACGATTCTCAGCTACGCCCACAACAAAGTTTAGCTCAGTAGCTGTACGATGATTGGGTTTACCAACATTTGTGTGTTGCTAATGCCACTTAGCTGTGGTAACCATCCTGAATGTATAAGACTTATTATTCAGTTATAAATGCAAATCCAATATTTACCCCGTGACAGTTTATTTACAACCCATGTGATGGTTCATGAGATATTTTGCTAACAAAATACAGGGTGGACTTGAACTGTTAATGATTAAAAAAAATTATGCAGAGATATTGCACAATGAGTAGCACTTTTAATCAGTTTTAATAATTTGCTCAGCTGTAGAGGTTCAACAGTGATTATTTCCTGACTATTTCATCAGAATCTGTCCAGTCATTCATGAGAGATTTTGCTAACAGACAGACAGAGTCGACTGTGGAAAAATTCCCATCCAAGGCCTTGTACCCTCTGTTAATGCTCAAACGTATGTTGGGGATTAAACTCAACTACCATAACAAAGGTTAGGTCGATATTTGTAAACAAGAAGAACAAGAACAAGAACAAGAAGAACAAGAACAAGAAGAACAAGATTTTTTTATGTTTTTAATGGCATCACTTAAACAGATACAGACGTGGGTCAAAACATTATTGCCTTTTGGCATCAGGCTATAGTAATGAGCCTAAAGACAGCTGTAAAACACAACCATGTCAACTCAACCCCACTATAACTTTATGGGTCCATTTTTCAAACTAAAAGTGCTACAAAATAAATCCTAGCTCCAAAAGAAACTTGTGAAGCTGGTTTTACATCAAACTAAATCATCCATAATCATCACTGTATTCTACAAATGCCATACTGAATTATTGTCTCTATAAAACACCCATAAACTCTCCTTTTGAACTTGTGTTCAAACGGCAGGACCCAGCTTTAATTCAGTTTATTAGATGGAAATGAAAACTCAGTTCTCGATTTAAAACTGTCTCGGCGGCTGAATGTCAACATTTTGACATAAAGTTTTGTTTCTCCGTGAATAGTTTTGTAATTTATGAACTTCCAAAGATGGAAACAGACGACTGTTGAACAGCACACATAGAAACGATGTGAAGTGTTTCCTGTCTCCTCGTCCTGATTCGGACGAGTGTTGCGGTGATGTCACAGAAACAGCCCGGCTGATGTAGCAGCGGGTGATGATGGGCGTCTGTGTGTGTTCTGCAGTTTGTATGTTGCACCACAGCACCTGACAGTTGCAAAGCCCTGTGGGATGGCACTGCTGTGTCTTACACTTGGCTGAACATACACAGCACATCAGAGGTGCAACAAATCCATCGCCGACTGCCAGAACCTTTCAGAGAGCTCCTGCGCCTGCGAACAACACATCTTCAGGTTTTTCCACACCTCAGAGCTGATGCAGCTGACACGCGGACACGTTCGGATGAAATGTGGCCTCTCCAACAAGTGCACGACTCAGAGGTAAAAGATTTGTGAAGAGAGCGGTGTGTGTGTTTCAGTATGAGGTGCATGTGTCTCAGTGGCATCCTTAGAGCGGTTAATCAGAGGAGGGGTTGAGGAGAGTGCCAGAGTGAAGAGTCCTTGAGCCCTCTCTCCTGTGTTGACACCTCTTAACCTCAGTCTATCATCTCTCACATTCACACACTCCACTTCTATTGACACTCGCTACCCTGCAGCTCTCCAAAGAGCTGAGGAGAATCCACTGCTACGGTGATTGTCTGCAGGAGGAAAGCCTCGGAGCCTGCAGAGACCAGAGGGATTATATAATGTGCAGACACACGGTACAATAAGTGATCGGATTTAGCAGCTGTTTGACCTCTTTTTCCTTTTATTCTTGATGGACAAGAAAAAAAATATATATATATTATAGTTAGAGCATAGTATAAAGAAAAATAAAAGCAAAATGCAATTATTGGAACCCATTTTTTAAATAGCAATGGACAATAATAAACACATCAAATACTGGAATTAAAACATTTTAATGCTTTTTGTTTGTTTAACAAATTAAAGTTCATGCTCAGAAATCCAGGTAAACAAATCCAACAATGGTCAGTCAGGTCATCTGGACAGTTTTTTTTTTTTTTTTGTGTGTTGTTGAGAGATGTTTCACCCTCCATCCAAAGAGCTTCATCAGTCTGAGGAGTCACAATTAAACTGTTTTTTCCATTAAGCCTTTCACTCTTACAGTGAACCAACCAGTTTGCTGGTGATATGTGATAGAACCAGCAAACTGGTTGGTCCACTGTAGGAGTGTACTGTTTAGTGAGGAAAATAGTTTGTTTGTGACTCCTCAGACTGATGAAGCCCTTCGGATGGAGGGCGAAACATCTCTCAACAAAAAAAAAAAAAGAAACTGTCCAGATGACCTGACTGAACATTGTTGGATTTGTTTAACAAAGTTAACGCTTCTACCTGGATTATTGAGCATGCATGAGGATTTTTTATTTATTTTTTTATTTTTTTAGATAAGGTAAATTTTATGGCAGCGACACGTCTCAAGAAAGTTAGGACAGAGGCAGCATAAAGTTTTAAATTTGGAGATAATAAGAAACAGCTGATTTAACAGCTTAATTGTTTGTTTAAAATAGTGACAGGTCAGCAAAAAGGACTAAAAACAGCATTTTAGAGAAACTGATTCTCTTAGAAGTAAAGATGGGCGGATGTTCACCGGTATGCACAAATCTCTGCGTACAAAGGACAAGACCAAATGTCAATATTAGATGCTCATCATTTTTGGACCCTCAAGCAGCGCACCATTAAAAAAGATCTAATCACTGTTTGGTCCAGCAACACTTTCACAAATCATTGTTTTAAAACAGTTCACGAGCCATCTGACAAATGCTGATTAAAGTTCTATCATGCTAAGAAGAAGCGAACACCATCAAGAAATGACCTCGTTTTCTCTGGCTCAAAGCTCATTCCAAATGGACTGAGGCAAAGAAAAAAATTGTCCTGTTCATGCATTCAACCTTTATTTATACAGGTTAGTCAGTGTCATTGAGCCTCGAGGACTCATTTACAAGAGAGACCTGATTTAAACAAAGGACATTAAAATTTGGTAAACCATGTGCTCCACATCCTCCATACTAAAGAGGAGTGAGACTGCCCACCCTGTTACCAGAGCCCAGTTCAAAAACCTGCCTCTCTGATGGTATAGGGGTGCATAAGTTCTGCATGGGAAGCTTACAAATCTAGAAAGGTTTGTACATATACAGGCTTTAGAACAATATATGCTCTCATGCAGCAACTAAAATGGGATATTCCTCTCGACAATGTAGCTTCTCAGTTCTTAGACGTTTAGAGTGAATGTTTCACAGTGATAAATATGGCCCCGTCCTAATTATCTGGAGATTTGCTGCTGCCATAAAATTCAAAATTACCTTATTTCTTCCTAAACAAATGATGCAGAGTCTTTGTTTAAACATTTCACATGCTTACTGTGTTCTACTGTGAATAAAACATGGATTTATGAGATGTGCAAATCATTGCATTCTGTTATTATTTACATTTTACACGCATCGTCCAACTTTTACACTTTTACGGTTTGGGGAGAAAACGCTACAAGAAAAGCTGAATGACTTCCTGTTTGCTATGGTCACACCAAGAAGTGGATGGAATATGTGTCCAGCGTTGTCACTGGTCAGTGTAAGTGGGGTCAGGAGCTCTGGGTCAGCTCCAAAGAGGTCAAAGGTTGTAGAGCAGTGGGTCTTGTTAAAATATATTTTAGCCTCCTTCAGGGATATTATGTAATGGCTGTGGGAATAGGTTAGGCACCAGGTTGGCTTTATTGCAGTGGAAGCTTGGTGGTATATTATGGTTTGTTTCATTTACATATTCATCACGCTAAAAAAAAATCTGATCGTAGCAGAAGGGTTCAAAGGTCAAGAGGAGTCACATGTAGAGGGTCACTTTTTTTTAGAACAAAACACCTCAAAAGATTATTAATATTTGTGTGTGGTAGCAATTTAAATTTTAAAAGATCTATGTAGAAAACTAACCTTTATTTTTTCCTCCATTGGTTTTAGCACTGGCTCCCCCAATAAGGCTGGGGTGAAACTGGGTTGTGCCGATCAATATATTGGAGGCATTTGAATATCAGCATTAAAGGCGTGCCGTATTCCATCTTAATTTGTATTAAGGTGATAATAAGTGTATTAATTTTCATAAGTTTTGTTCAATAACCCTGGAATATGAGCGATGGTGGCCCATTTTTCACAGCAAACATGCACGTTTCTCCTCTGTGTTGCCATTGATCCGTCCTGGGCTATTTCTCTCTCACTCTACCCCTCTCCTCACCCCTTGCTTTGTCCTCTAGTCTCTCCCTCCTTCCTTCCCCTCACACCCCTGCACTGTAAAATTCATCCCTGTTCTCTGCTTCAGCAGCCTAACTGCGTGAACTACCTTTTATCAGTCCAGAACTGTTAAATTAATAAATTGATATTGACGAGCTATCAGCTGCGGGGATAAATTATTTGGGAGCGAGAGGCGAGGATCACGTGACTTTTAGCACCCACGATTCTGTAATTATTCCCCACTAGAAGAACCGTGGT
Organism: Nematolebias whitei; assembly: GCF_014905685.2. Taxonomy (NCBI): domain Eukaryota; kingdom Metazoa; phylum Chordata; class Actinopteri; order Cyprinodontiformes; family Rivulidae; genus Nematolebias; species Nematolebias whitei. Next base: position 28,973,463 of record NC_056500.1, read on the forward strand.
ACTGTGCATTGCTCTCACACATGCACCGCTTTTCCAGTAATGAACCGATGTACACACACACAATCAAAAAGAACTATAAATATCCTTACATCCAGTGGATTGCAAGGACCATGGGAATACTGATGATCATTACCACCATCATAACCATCATGATGCAGGATGCTGCCCTACTGCTGATAGCGTTTTACCTCCACAGTTTACACCAATCTGATGTGAGAAACCAGACATCTGGAGACTTTGTAGCATCTGAATGCAAATGATACAATATTGAGCCTAACATAGCCGTGAGCAGAGAGCAGGCTACCTGCTGAAGTGTAATGTAAAATAGCGGTTGAAACTCCTGCAGCGGAGGGTCCATCTCTCTGTGTAACAAATGCAAATGAGAATTTGCAAAACGAGGCGGGAAGGTGAGGCCTGAAGATGAAAGCAGCACTGAGCATGTCAGAGTGCCAATCATGGAAGTGCTCTTGTTGCCCTCTGGCCATCGCTGACATTTTGACCCTGGCCATGGCCTAAATGTCAGAGGTTACCAATCAGGGTCATTGGGAATCACTGCAATGCCCTGGCCAGGGATGCATCACCATGGCAACACTGAGTTCACTATAGGTGAAAGACGGGGCATTTTGCATTCTGTAGGCTAAAACAATGCACACATGACATCTGTTTTTTTTAGTTTATTTGTTTTTTGTTAGGATTTTATTTTATTTTATTTTGGGGTGGAGGGGGGGGTGTGTCATTTCATGTTCATAAATCCAGCACAGAGCTGGGCCAGGCCCAACAACGTCTGGCAAGAACTCTGAGGGAACTAACCAGTTCATCACATCCACATCAACCCTGCTCGCCCAGGCAGTCCCTCAACTGGGACTTGTTCATCAAACTCAAAGACTTCCAGTGCAGCACAATCACTGGTTTCTGTTGCATCAAAAGGGCTGGAATAGGACTTTTGTTAAAACATCAGCTTCTGTTGAATGTAACGCTATAAAAGTCTATTTATTCATTTCAGATTTTGATCAAGCAAGAAAGAGATTATTTGAGATTTGCCTTTTCTAATGAGTGAACACTTTTGTTTTACTAATCAAATCCTGGTTTCACCTTTTTCTGATCAGAGTTTATGACGATTTAGATTACCTCACAGGTGTTCAATTACAGACTCATTATAACCTGGAGGGTGGAGAAGATGATGTTTTTACTCATGTCTGAGTTGCGAGAGAGTGTGAACTTGTTTTCTGTTTTGTTCCCAAAATATCTCATGAACTACTCAACAAACTTCAATTAAACTCTCATGAAGTAATCACTGAATGCACATCTACAACAATCAAGCTGTCATATCTAAGCAGCCTTATCAAATATAAAAAAATATCCATAACTCAGCTAAGGCATTGAGTTAAAATTGTAATGTACAACACATACTCCATGCACTGCACAGTACACAACATCACAACACAAACGCTGAACATGCTCAAGATCTGCTGCTAAAACTTGGCCCTATACTAATGAACTCAACATGTTCATTGGCAAAATATTTCATGAACCACTAGATGGAGTTGGATGAAACTTTCAGAACACAATCAATGGATGGACATCTATAACTCATTCCTTTGGAGTCAACCCAATTTAATATGGCCACCACAACTTAGGCAATTATATATATATATATATATATATATATATATATATATATTTATAGATATATATATATATATATCTAAAACATGGTGTGGTAGTAGATGAGCTTCATGCCCAACACATGCTTAGAGTAATGCACATTGTGCTTTTTTTTTTGTTTTGCTTGAAACGTGGCTATAATTTCCAAGATGTGACTAGATTGGACCAAAATTACTATATCTTCATCATTTACCAGCATAAGATGATCTTAGTCTAAACCTTTGGCATAAATGGTGGTAAGTGATGTTCCTACAAGGAATACTGTACATTTAATATGTAAAGTTTTTTTAAATTGAAAAAGTCAAAGCCTAAAAGATGATAGATTGACGAGCTCATTTTAAAACAGGATATGCACAAGTTTGCCTCAAAGCTGCCTTTAAAAGAAGGTAAAGTTATGCATTTCAAATAGTTTCAGGATGAGAATGACATTGACATGACAGTTGACTAAAATTTGACGAGGTGTAGTCTTACATCCAGTCTCTTTTATATTTATCCACTGGTTCATAAGAAATTTTGCTAACAGTGTTGACTCCAGTACTTCGAGACAAAATTTTAAACAGATCTTTCAAGATAATAAGCTCTCAGTATAAAAGTTGGGGACTGAGTTACATCTGTAAAACTGACTGAGTTTGTGCATGCCATGGTCGCTCAGCTGTGGCGGCCATCTTGAAAAGAGTAATGAGTTGTAACTTTCAGGGTGGTTCATTAAAATTGTCGCAGTGGTTCGTGAGATATTTTGCATACAAGGGAGTCACACTGGCAAAAAAAAAACATCATCACCCTCCCAAATAAATGCACCATAAATAATCACGCGACGCGCACGCCCTTCCATCTTAACATGAATAAATTAAGATTAAAGTAGAAAGCGCTGGGTGACACATTTGTTTGCTCCTTGCGCCATCTAGCGGTCGGATCTGGGCTTCGTCCTCCTCCTCCTCGGTGCTGTCTGCCGCTCCTCAACTCGGGTTAAAAAAAAACTCTAAGTCTGCTTTTGTCTCCGGGGGAAGCTCCGGTCGATGCCTCGTCCCACCATATGTCTGATCGCAGCTGCCAATCAACAGGTCAACGCGACCCCGGGGAGGCAGACACTGGTGGTGCTGGTGGAGGTGGTGGTGATGGAGGGGGGGAGATCAAACAGTGGACCTCAGGGATGACAGATGCAGATGAAAAAAGGCAATAAAACATTGCTTCAAAGATGGCTACGGTGCACAGGGAGGCAAATTATTGTTAACAGTAATCTGCAGAATAGCGCCTCGCATTCTGATCGATTGACTATTATGGAGGCTTTGAAGAGAACGCCGGGCTATTGTTCATGGAGGGACACCAGCAGAAAATGGTGTCTGCTATGGTTCAACTGGAGCGCTTCTTAAGCCTTAAACACTGCTTACTTCTATGCAATCATGCTTCCTAATAGAGCAGCAATTTGGACTCCTGCAGCCTGTGGGCCATTCAGCTGCATCACAGAGAAACTTCTGGATTTAAGTGAATGGACTTTAATTTCTTTAGTCTGTTTCATTTCCCATAACAATCTTGAAAAGCTGCTTCCGTCACTGTATTGGAGAGACTTTATTTTGAAACTTGCTTTATCCTTTTGTCAAAATAAGCTCGTTAGATAAAAGGTGAACCAGATAATTCCCTCTACTTCCAAGCAGAAATGTTTGTACACACACACACATATGTTAAAAAAAAAAAAAAATATATATATATATATATATATATATATATAT
>NC_056500.1:28977254-29042811 GCF_014905685.2 Nematolebias whitei
TATGTATATACAGTATATATATATACATAGTATGAATTGTTGTTCAAGAAGGAGTAATTTATTTTGTTTTTTTACTGGAAGATTACTATTGTTTGAATTAATTATTTGAAAATAAAGGTGCAGACATGACAAGATTTTGTTTTGCTTCTGCTGCCTTTCATTTTATTTTTGATTGTATTCTTATTGTTTGTGGAATTGTTTTGTTTTGTTTTTAAGAAATGAATACATTTTATAAATAAAATAACTAAATAAAAAATAAAATAAAAAAGATCATGTATCAGAAGGTGATTACACAACTCCTATTTTGAAGTATTTTTCCACAGCCTGATATTTGACAAGAGGATAATAAAAGCCCTAGAGTCCAAGACTGACAGTGGTCCTTTTCTGGCCACCACATAAAACTTTGGGGGCAGCCCTGATCACAACATGTCTCTGCCATGTACACAGTGAACCACATGGATCAAGTCGTGTCCTTCTTCAAGCGCCCTTCTCTTTGATCCATTAACACCTATGGATTTCTGCTGCCTGATCTGCTGTTGGTTGTGTCTGTGCTCAAATTAAAGAGCTACACGCGAGTTAAAAGGACTCAGCTTTGGAATGCTGCTGTAAACATAAAGTGTATTAAAACACACAGCCTTAATGTTTCATCGCCATCTCAGCAGGACTGATCTTCTTAGCTCACTCTCTGCTAATCAGCATAAAATCTTTGGAGCTTTAATCTACGGGCCCCCTCCAGCACCAGCACGCCTCCCACCCCATCTCATTAGATTACCAAAATAACTGGCACGTATGAACGCACACACACACACACACACACACACATACACACACCATGACCTCAATTTGATTCAAGCCCCAAAAAAGTGGTTAATTATCATAAAGGGTGCATCATTTTGACACTAAATACATTTGTTTTTTTGAGTCATTTCAGATTATTTTTTGTGTTTTAACATGTTCTTTGATAGTGCGCATTCATAAATTTCCTAAACGTGTCCGTCTGCGTGCGTCTGTGTGTACAGCAAACATATGCAACCAAAATTAAAGCCGTAAAGCTGGCGAATTGAAGAGGATTTCATGCAGAGGCCTATTCATGGGAATTAAGCAAATTAGGCTTCCAATTAGCTCCTGAATAGGAAGATTTGCAAGCAAAAATTAATTAGCTGGATCTGTCATTGCTCTAATGAACACCAAGTGCTGCGAATAACACCTGCTCTTGATGTGTTTTTATCCCTCTGACATATTGTTGGTCTATCCACAGTTTAATTTAATGTCAAACACTACCTTATTCAAATATTCGATCATTTGCAAATAAGAAGCCCACATGAGCTGAGACAAACAAACTTTACAAAAGTCAATGTATGATCTAATCCTCCCAGGCTGCACAACTGTGGATGTAAATGCCAACCTTTTCAAGTCAGAGAGGAATTTCATTATCGATGTGAGTCAGACAGGTAAAAACTAATATGATTCTTTTTAGAGGCCGTTTTTTTTATTTTTTTATTGTGGTTTTTAATATAAACTTTAAGCACTGGTCAGTTTTGGGATTTTTGTATTTTTTTCCCCTAGAGCATGTCTTATTCATAATACAATTTTAGCAGGTAAATAGAGTTTTATTAACAATGTAAGGAGGTTTATTAATATGTTGAAGCTGTTTTAAAAACAGTTAACTCCAGCCACAGAGCCAGAAATGCTCACATCTATAACACTCACACTGACACAATTTATCGTTTGTAATTACAACTATATTCAGTAGTTTCTAATCCAAACCCAAATTAAAGTATTGAATATATTTGGAAATTAAAAAAAAAAACAGAGATATCTTGCATTCCTTTGCAAAATGGCATTGAAATTCCTCATTTGTAAAATTTTACAACTATTAAATGAATAATACGTTTAATGATATGGGGACGTCTTAACATTCATTGTCTCTCACAAAAACTAGCATCGTCATTTCAAGTTTATGTCTCTTCTAAAGAATAGAACAGAACAGAATGATAATTTATTGACCTCCCGATGGAAATGAGTTGTATATTTTAATTATTTTGACTTTTATGTGTTTATGTGTTCAGATGTTTTGCACAGTCTCGTAAATGTACTCCCAGCTCTCTAAATAAAATCTATCCCCCCCCCACACTTTGTGTACCTCCTTCCTTTTTCCGCTGCTTCCTTCCAAGACCACCCGCACCCCCCACCTCCATCTTTTTACAGCAGCGGCTGCAGATTACACAGTGTGATAAGCTTCCTATTCCTTGAAACTATGTAGGATTGCAGAGATTATCTGGCCTCATTTCCTTATGGAGCCGGCTTTGGAAAGCCCAATTTTAGTCTCTTAATGTTCTCAGGATTTTGCATCCCGACAGCTTTAACTAATTATCATCCATCACCGGGTGGTGTGTAACCAGTGGGCTCACTTTTAGCAAAATCCGTACACACACATACACACTCGCAAATTGGTTCTGATGTGTTTGCGGAGCCTCTGATGCAGTTCATCCTGTTAAATTTAACGATCAAAAACCAAACACTTTGGACTTGTCAAAAAACAAAAGGATATTGGGATAAAATATGGCTTAGCTTGAGAAAAATACTGGGATATGAGATACCCAAAACATGTAAAACACTTTATCTGGGAAATCTTACACATAATATACGTAATATAAAAAGAGGATGAATACCTTTTTAAAATATTGTTAACAGCAAGTAAAAAAGCCATCAAGAATGTGGCACAGAGTGGATCCACAGACCATGGAGCAGTGGCTGTGCACTGTGGAAGAGACATTTACAATGGAAAAACTCATAAATCAAGACTCAAGAGGTGCAATTTTGTAAAAAAAAAAAAAAAAATGGGACAAATGAACTTATTATAGGACAAATACACCACTAATGAGAACCCTGGAAATGTACCCATTGTTTAAGGATGCACTTCTACACTGTAACTGTTCTAAGAAATTTTCAATAAAAATAAGTAAAAAATAAATTAATTTAAAAAAAAAAAACTTAATCACATCTTTTTAAAAAAAGAATTAAGCAGCAGAGGTGAAAAAATGGTGCTAAAATAATAATTTATTGCAATATCACAATATATTTTACAAACATTAAAAATGAAGTGCAGCAGCTTTATGATCTTGACATTTTTAATGACCTAATATTTGAAATAAAGAATACAATGACACACACTTGACCAAATCGGGTTCCATTTTAACATTAGACTATTAAAAAATATAAATAATAACAAATACGATTGTAGTGTTGCCCTACAGTAATTATCACACTATAATACAAACACTTTCAGGGTACAGAGGCATTCAGGCCCAGGTGAAGACCGACTTGTGGATGCATGTTGGACCACGGCCAGTAGAGTCTGGGAGCCAGACAAGGCAAAGGAAATGTGGGGGCCTGAGGACAGCACCAACAGGTCATCCTGTGAGGGCGGTGTGTAAGGGTGGTTGCAGGGTGGTAGGGGGAGGTCAGGGAGGCCAGGCGGAGCTGTCCTGCCACCCTCCGTGCCCTTCTCCGTGCCCTCCGACAATGGTAGTCCCCTTTAGAGAAGTCCTGATAGTTGGCCGGGTGAATCGCCCAGAAGTGGCCTTTACCGTTGTCGCTTCGACCCGCTTTGATGAAGCAGTCATTGAGGGACAAGTTGTGGCGCACGCTGTTCCTCCAGTTTTTATCCTGTTGGAGCGAGAGAAATATTTTTTTTAGAAATTAGGCTATAACCTGAGAGCAAACAGGACTGAAACAACAACGGCTCCTGATTGGACGATAACTTAAGTATCAGTGATCCGCTTTACTATGGCACCCTTTCCTGTTGTTGGCAGCATGCTCGTTTGTGTGTCAAGAGTTTGTATGATCGCAGTGGCACACAACACCCTGCGTTACCTTTTCAGCACATCAGCTAGCGATCAGCTTTAATCCACTATAGGCGACTTCCAATCTGTTGTCACACCTGGTGAAGGCAGAGACACTTTGAAGCCTAGCAACAGGATTACTTTATTTGTGAATTTGCCAACAAGATCATCTTCTGTCCCTACGAGGACCTAATAGCCTAACCACTCAGACTGATTGCCTGGGCCAACTAGGTCGCATCGCATAAGACACAGGTTCTGCCATCGTTTGGTGACTAATTGATGTATATGCGACGACATGCACACTGACGTTACTCGATTTACTTTGTGTTAACTATCAAGTTTAACTTCCACCTTCCTTCACAACTACAGTACAACTGTCTCCATAAATGTCTTGATTTCTTTCTCACGTGGATAGAAAAACGTGTGAATTGGTATGAACGTACCTTACTCTTGAAGTAAGGGTAGTGGTCCATGATCCACTGGTAGATGTCACACAGCAGCAGTTTCTTCACCTCAGACGCCAGGATCGCCTTGGAGATGAGTGCGATGTATGACTGGTTGGGTTTGTCCTCGGATTTCTCTGAATCAGAGTTCGTACAGGTTGTGGTGGTGGTCACTTCCTCCTCCCCCTCCTCTTGTTGTTCTTCATCACACTCCTCTTCTTGGGTATTACTTTTGTCATCGCCCGCCTCTGACTTCTTGGATTGCTTCCCTGATGTCTGACAATGAATCTCCACCTCTTCGCGTTTAGGATCCTGATGGTTTAGCGTGTCCTTTTCTGTCTGTTCTGCCGCACTACTTCCTGTCACTTCTACTGTAGAACCTTTGACCCCTCCATTGAACAGAAGGTAATCAATAGTAAAGCTCAGTCCAAGCCTGTCTCTGTTTCCAATGCGGCTGCTTCTGCTCTCCATTTTCATTTCCGAATTAAGAGATTTTTGACTCATTGCAGGTGTGTCTTTGTCTCCACGCTGATTGTTTAGCAAATAAAAATGTTTTTAAAAAGTCTTCTCAGAAGCGTGATTCTGAGTTCTGCAGCATGGCTCCTTCTTTTTCTTCAAAAATAGGACCCTTAATAAATAAGCGCGTCAGTGCCACTTGAATCTTTCGCCGAAGCCTTACTGTTGACAAGATCACAGATAAAGATGAGCCTTTAACCTGTTGTTAACCTTGATGCGCTCACGCCTGACACATATGCGACCTAAATGACGTCAGTTTTAAAGACCAAACACGCCTGCGCTGTTTGTTCAAAGAAGAAGAAGAAAAAAAAAAAATTTACGTTTTTGGTCTCTCTAGAAAAAAACCCTGCAAATAAAAACCTCTCTCTGCATTGTGCTTCACAGTTGTGAAGTGAAGTTGCGTCTCTATTTATATGACTGTGAACTTATCCCTCACAGAAAGGGGCAAAGACGGCACAGCGGATGTCCAGGTAGGGGGTCTCAATTGAGGCGGATTATTTTTTATTAACCTTAGCAAATCTTTGTAATTACGGGAGATTAAACACTCAAGATTTAGAAAGACGTAGGCTGAATACAGTGGAATCAAAGACCCTCAGTTATCATGTTTGACTAGTTTTGCATGGGATCTTGTCCAAAGACAACAATTACAACAATGCACAACTTACTGGGCCGAGCAGTGATTTGGAGTTCAGTCATTTCTCTTCATTGCACCAGCAAGAGTTACAAATTAACACACAAATGCATGTGTGGCAAATGATTTTCTGCTTCTGATATGAAAATTTTATCAATTGCATTTTTATGACATTTATTACCATTTTTACAAGTGGTTTTTTTATTGATTTATAGGTTAATTGTGAATGTAGCATGTGCATGTTGTCTTTTTCCAAATTTGTGTCTTTTTTCTGTATAATTAGAGCATGCTACTGGATGCTATCTATCTATCTATCTATCTATCTATCTATCTATCTATCTATCTATCTATCTATCTATCTATCTATCTATCTATGCATTTTTCTTATTAGCAAATGAATATTAGTTTTTCATCTTTCATGCTAGATTTTTTTCTAGCTATAATGTGCATATAATTAAATAAATATAAACCAAGAAATTTATTAAATCTTCATATAGGAAATTAATATTTATTGTTACATATTTTGTTCAATAACTCAGCGTGGGGGGGTTAACAATAACTTATTTGCTTTGATTAACAACTTCAAAAAGCCTTCTTTGGTGTATTGGTATGTAAACCAAACCAAAGACTAAGTAACGTCTGTTGGTGTGCATTGTTGTCAATAAAAAATGGTTTATTTTGATGTTTAAGGCGAAATAAAATAGCTGTGAAAAAATTGTCATTTTTTTATTTTGCACTGCCAGTGACATTAATTATATATTGTCTTTTAACGCTATATATGCTTATTTTGTTTTAGCGGCTAAATTCAGTCAAAGGGTTGTTTTTTTATGTTGGGGTTTTATTTTATTGTTTGTTGGTATTTATATATGCTTTTTTTGACAAACTATAAGAATGCCTAAAACAACTGTATTTAAACTTACAGTTTTAAATAAAATGTATCAACTGAAGCCAAAGATCACGTTCTTCTTGTATATTCACAAATCAAATACTTAAGTGAAGTTACACACTTCAACATTTTTAGTTAATGTTCTATGTGAAACGGAAAATTATCCACATTCATATACTTCTGTATTTGATGTTCTTCTGGCTCTGAATAATATTAAATATACATATATAATACATATATAAATATTAAATATTATCCATTAACCTATCTGTGGGGGTGTAAAGAAAAACCTCAGAATATGGTATAATTGTCACACTAGTGAAGAAAGGTTACAACTTACAGTATACAATAAATAGTAATAATAAAACTGCTTTGTTTTGTCGAATCAACCAAGAAGAGGAATTCAGTCAGCGTCAGTTCAAACCATGAACCATGTTGCCCTCTTCTGTTTAAACTATGAAACGAGAAAACGAAGTGCTGAAAATAAAAAGGACCAATTTGGTACCTCTTTGGGATTTTTTTTTTATTTTTTTTTATTTCCCTATTCACATTTCCTGTGCAAATTTATGTTCCATTACAAAAATAGAATGTTTAAACTAACTTTAACAAAACAATATTATTTACTGTAGATAACACACAAAGCTACATTTGAGTGTGAGATGTGTAAACTAAAAACAAATACATAAGTAGGTAAATAAAATAATTTTACATTTGTTAAATATAACTGAAGTTAATCAAAAAATTATAATTTTGAAGAATAGCAAAGTTAGATGTACTTGTGACAATTCATCCTTTTTTGTTGACAATTTACATCGTAGGTGAAGCCGAAACAAGACACACCGCATTATTACATGATGCTGCATGATCCCCGCATTGATTTTTCTGTTTCCACGAGGTTGTTCCTCGTGCATGCACACGCACGGTGTTCCTTGAAAAACAGAACTGGATCACCGTTTGGAACGTGCATTTCTGACAATATTCTTAGCCATACTTAATTTTCATCTCAAATTCACATTTGCACTGTAAATGGGTTTGAATTGGCCTGAACAAGGACATGAGTGTGTTTTATTTCATTGTTAATTTCACCTTAATTATGAACCGACCTCAAACAAAGCATTAGCACCATTTGTGGCGGCAGGTTCTAAAACCCGAAATGGAATATGTTGCTCGGAGAGGATTTGAACGCACCATGCTACCCCAGCCACTTGACACCCCAAGCTTTACACCAAAGTTAAATTTCACCAACACTTAACACATGAATTCAAAATAACTCAACATTATAAAGCCAAAAAATCTTAAATTTGTTAATATTTCGACACGTGGTGTAAATAATAAACACTGAGGCCTAATTTGGAAAAGAGACCTGCCTGTGAGTATTTTTTTAAATGTGCACTGTAACTTTAAAAACTATTATTCCCGCCTGTTTTTAACGTAGCCTTCGGAACGCTGCGAGATGCTGCGTTCTCATTGGACAAACGTGCCCGTCAATCAAACAGGCTCAGCGTTTCATTGGTGAACGACTAGTCGTCATTTGTGACTCTCGCGGTACCGCTGCACGAAGATGGCGGCCGAACTGGTGGAGGCGATGGTAGGTGAAGCTTGGTGGGCTTTCATTTGATGAAAAATGAGTCCCGGAGTGGAAGCTGAAAGTCACTCCGCTGATGGGATGTCTGGGGTTGGGTACGGGTACTTTTAAGCGTTTGTGCTATCCTAAATGTGGTGCAGTGTATTCACGACGAAAAGAACTAGCCTGTGCGGTGCTAAGTTAACTAGCCTGAAAGTGGCTGTGAGGGAAGACAACGAAATTGAATGATGCCATAATATAAGCGGCTGGGGGGTTCAATCACTGTATTTTCCCGCATGTCATCATTTAGCGCCGATGTTTACGTTAAAATCCACGTGTAGTTGGCTGTTTTCTTTGTGGAGCTGTGCACCTGTCAAAATGTAAGTAGTCATGACTGAATGCCGACAGTCTTTTCTGTAGTCGAGGTGAGCCTTTTAGCAATGCTGACCTTTTAATGGTGTTGAGCTGAGACTGAGTACATTTCTACATTATCGACTTCAGGTGACAGCTCGTACAGTAAATGGTAAACAGACCCCGGTGAGCACATTTAAACAGACGCAACTCCGTCATTGTTGTCCCGCAGGCTGAGCCTGTCAAAGTCTCTGGGCTTCATTTTAAATCGATTCTTGTTCCTTTTAATACACATCTTTAAGTGGGTGTATGTGTTGTCTTATTGGAGCAGGTTAATGGAGTTGTGTCTGTATAGAAGTAAACAATAAGAAGTTGCATTTATTAGACTTTTAAGCCACCGCAAGTGTTTTCTGTGCATTTCACGTGGCTCATTTTACTGTGCAGATGTGTTCAGTCCATAAACATCTGCACTTGTTTATTTTTCGCTTCTTTTTCAGCTGTAAACACTGCAAACAGTTTCATTTGTAAATGCTCAAGCTAAATCTCAATGCTTACTAGTATAGACTAATAAACTATTAATACTGATAAAATATCAGAATTGTTTCTTCAAAACGCATTAATATGGTGTCTTTATATATATATATATATATATATATATATATATATATATAAAATTGTCATTGCAACTATATTATATTAGAGGAGTTTTTCTGCAAATTACTGCCTTCATTTCTTTAGGAACATAAATGGATTCATCCAGGTTATTACATGGTGTTTTCATATCTGGTTGATAACCAAAAATATTTCTAAATTAATATGTGGACCCCTAGATAACATTGTACAATGCAATTGTTTTCTTCAACATAGTATTTTGAATATGTAGTTTTGTTTTTAAGACTTTAATCCTTTTTAATTGTTTGAAGGTTTTTCTTTCTTTTCATCCATCCATCCATCCATCCATTTTCTTCCGCTTATCCGGGGTCGGGTCGCGGGGGTAGCAGCCTAAGTAGGGAGGCCCAGACTTCCCTCTCCCCTGCCACTTGGGCCAGCTCTTCCGGGGGAATCCCGAGGCGTTCCCAGGCCAGCTGAGAAACATAGTCCCTCCAGCGTGTCCTGGGTCTTCCTCTGGGCCTCCTTCCGGTGGGACGTGTCCGGAACACCTCACCAGGGAGGCGTCCAGAAGGCATCCTAAACTGATGCCCTTTCTTTTCTATTGTTTTTTTTGTTTGTTTGTTTTTCTGTGGATGAAAAGCAACAATTTGTAAGTTGTACTTGTACAGTACATTTTGATTTTTGCTGCCGAATTTTTTGCAGTCACAAGTTATTCAAAATAAGAAATGGTGTGACCTTAATAAAAATTGGAAGACAATTTCAAGCTTCTGTAGATCTTAATGAATCACATAAAATATTTTGTAGTTATGAAACGGTTTGTGTTGAATGCTCAAGTTTATGTACAATGTGTGCTCCTTAAGACAAGCAAATGTAGCCGTTGTACTTAAGTGTCACAATAGAAATCTCATTTTCAGAAATAAGATCTTAAATATGTTAGTTGATTTGTTTGAATGTTCGTTTAAAATACCTTAAAATTATATATAAAACATAAATTTTAGTGTCCATCTTGCCATATTAGTTTTACCGCCTTTAAAATGTTAAAATGTAATTTAATGCCAGCTGGACACATAACATATACTCAAAATGAAACAAAGAAGTACGTACTCAAAATGAAACAAAGAAGTACGTACTCAAAATGAAACAAAGAAGTATGTACTCTAAATGAAACAAAGAAGTACTTACAAGTTAAAACAATTTACTGTAAAAGTAACATTGTTCTGTAAAGTTTAAGAAATTAACTGAGGACATGGTGGGGGTGTTGAGACTGTCTATAAAAGAAACATACACCTAAGGCTTTGTGTTCAAAATGTGATCACTAAAGCTATATGTTATAGAATCTCACAGTAAACCCTTTTTACACACAATCCACCACTGCATCCAGAGTTGATATGTAAACGTGTATGTACTCGGCACAAAAACACCAAGAGTTTTCTGTGCAAACTTACGAGACAGACCATGTCGGCTGTTATCTGACAATTAGAAAACAGTCTTTGATAGATTGGAGCTGCATCAATGTACATTGCTTGGATACCTTGCACATGCATGAAGAAATCATTGATGAGAGACGGATAGTTTCTCCTAACAAGAAGAATGCCAAACTTCATTCTGTAGAACTAACAACAGTGTGATTTTGTTTACACAAAGACTAAATCTCATTTCTTTGTGCTACTGCTACATGTTCAGTATCCCCTTTGCCCTTAATTTAAAATCACAACTGTTAAAGCACTTATCTACACAATGAGACACCACTTGAAGCTGATGCATAATTTTCAGTTGCTGCTTTCCTTTATGTAAACAGATGCAGGATGTTTTTACCAAAAATTCAGTGTGCATTTAACTAGTTATCTTGCAGTAGCATGAGCATCCAATGCTCATTTTTACACTTGTTAGACTGGCATTTAGGATAAACTGAATACCTGTCAATATCATCAAACTGGGCATTATGTTTGTAACAACAGAATATTATTTAAAAAGAAAATGCCTAACATTTGTGACGTCTTTTGGCTGGCACAGAAGGGTTATGAACCATAAACGTTCTGACAAATCTTTGGAGAGTCTTCTAGACTAGCACTGTCGTATTTTACATCACAAAGAAAACTTGGCATAAATATGTGAATATGTAAAACATGGGGACAAGTGTGTGGTCACGACTGGCCTCCCTGCAGATCTTATTCCTGTTGAAGTTATGTTGTGTAACATGAAAAGGGGAATTAAACAATAATAGCTACAGCCTTTTGAGCAGCTCAAAACAGATGTTTCTTCTATGTAGGGAATAATTATGGTCTTCAACACCTACATTGTTAGCGCAGTATAAAAGATAGGTGATGTATCACATTAGTAAATATTCAGTTTTTCCATATTTCTTTATTGTTACACATTTTAGCTATACAGTATTTATATTTTGCAACTCAAAGAAAATACATTTTTTTTATACTTTTGTCCCATAAATTAGGGTTCAAACAAATGAACATTTGCAGATGTGAATTTTCACATTTTAGACAATTTTTACAACTTTTCAGTAAATTATATTTTGCTTTTATTTTGTCTGGACTGGTGACATTTTAAAGTTAACGAAACGTTAAGTCTAAAAACAAACTAATATACAACTAATGAAGTTCATGAAGTTAAATCAGAGAAATTTGAACATTTATCTCTGTGGCAGTAATTAGGGTTTAAATGTCAGTTTGGTGTCTGTATCCGTTCAGGTGGGTTTATGAAATCAAAAGTTTGTAGTGTGTGGATTCAGATTATTGTTCTATAGTTGGTGTTTTCTTTACATGCTAAATCCCCTTTGTAATTTGCTTATTTCCTTCTATCCCCATCTTTTAGAACATGGTGAAAAGTTTCCGGGTTTCAGACCTGCAGACGCTGCTGGCCTCAATGGGTCGCAGCAAAAGTGGCCTGAAGCAGGACCTGGTGGGGCGAGCTCTGAGGCTAGTGCAGACGGAATACAGCCCAGAACTGCTGAAGAATGTCAGGCAGCTGTATGAGTCACGCTTCCCCAAAGCATCTGGTTGGCTGCCAGCGCGGCGTCCTGATGGACTTCCAGTTCCATACACATCTCTCAGCTCCTCCACCACCACCACCTCACAGGGCACAGACTACCTCAATGGGATTTCGAAACCGCTCCTTGCCCCACGAGCAGAGGTCAAGCTGACTCCTCTGCCCTTCTACCAAACCTTAGAGACACTGCTGCCACCGACAGATCTGAGTACTTTCCTTTTGTTGCTTTCGTGTTCTCCTGTATATTTTGTTCTCATTGATATCTGTGCTATTTTAAATGGATTTTGTCCTTTACAGTTTCCCATAACAATGAAAAACTACAAGACAGTCAGTGCATCTTTGAACTGACACCAAACCAAGCAGACCAGCTCAGAAATGCCAGGTAACTTGTTGAAAATTTCATGTTAGATTCACAGCAATTGTTTTGCACAGCTGATCTGATTTAAAAATAGAAAACAGATGTTTATTTAAAAAAAACAATCTTGTCTACTTTTAGTGAACTTCGTCCAGGAATGCGATCAATCCAAGTGGTTCTCAGGTTGGTTCCCAGATAACTAACAATCTGCTTTTCTGAAATCTTCAAGTGATCCCAAAGAATCTCATTCTTAAAGCAAAATGATTTATTTTTCATATTGTTTTTTTCCTTGCAGAATCTGTTACTCTGACGCTGTTGGCATTCAAGAAGACCAGTATCCTCCAAACATTGCTGTCAAAGTGAACCAGTCCTACTGTCACGTACCGGTGGGTTGAATTCCTCTGTTATAAGCCACTGCGTCACAGTATGAGGCAAAAACTGTTTATTCCTCTGTTGGGTTTTGGTAGATCCTTTCATACAACATGTGGTCTGTGTTGTTTGATGGCTTTTGTTTGTTTCATTCCTATCTGAGCTCTTGACTGCATTTCACCCCACCTTTTGTGGTTTTTCATTCATTCAACCTTTATTTATACAGGTTAGGCTCACTGAGCCTTGAGAACTCATTTGCAGTTATTTATTTCTCTTTTTTAACAAAAACAAAAATGTCCATCACAAGCCATAACCACTAATAAACATTAAATTATATATATATATAATCATAGGCATCGCAACCATTATATGTGAAGGGGACATGTCTCCCCTCGTTCCCCCCCCCCCCCAAACACACACACTTTTACTATAAACATTAATACAGTTGGCGCAGTTTCTCTTTCTTCATGAACGAATCCATTCCACTTGATTAATAGGAGAATACTCAAGCCACTAAAACTCCACTCCAGGTTTTCCTGGTTACCTCCAACTCACTGAGTCTCCTGCCTCGGCAGAGAACGCTCACAGATGGAGGAGATGGAGACACATCTGTGTTGCTCGCTCGCCAGTTTAGCGAGCTTAGTGCGGGCAGTTGTTGACCAGGGGGTTTGTTCATAAATGGGGCTGGGTACCTTTCTAAAAAAAATTATCGGTACCGGTGTCAGTACCTTCTCTTTGGTGTCGGTTCCTGGGCGGTTCTTTTTTTGGTACCAATTTTGTAATTAATATTGATTCTAACAAAAAGAGTTTTATTTTTTAACGTAGGTATTTTTCTATTCTAAGCAGTTTTCTTACATAAAAATAAACAATTTTCAGGTCAAAAGAACAGTTACAAACCAGTGACACGTCAGTGTCTAATGCTCACTGCTACACACTGAGGACATTTTCACTTAACAGGTTTTCTTCAGAAAAATCAACATGTCTGCTTTCTCTGGACACAAACAAGCCCGTTCCTGGCTGATGGTGTCTCCAGCAGTAGAAAATATTTACTCTGAGGGTGTGGATGATGCTTGTTGCACACACAGATACCTGATTGCCAGTTTGACAGCACTGGCATAGTGTCCCTCACATTCCACCACCAGGTCACTGGATTCACTGAGGTTAGGGTTGATGGCAGACATCTGCACCTCTGTGTCTCTTCCTGAATCTTCTCTGTGGTTCTCTGGGGTTTAGAGCTCTGATCATCTCCCTAATGACATTATAACAAAACATCAACAATGACATGGTTGTGTTATTATTGCTCAAAAACCATTATCTAGGCTGAGAGATAAAAGTTTAACTGGTCAACAAAATCCTTTACAGTTTGCTTACCTCCACCATGCAGCCTCCACTGTAGAAAAAGGCAGCAAACAACAAAGTTTGACTGTCCTGTGGCCCCCACCTCACTTTTCTTTTCTCTGTCCTCCTCACAGGGTCAGAGGCTCCTGTGAGGAGAACATGAACAGTGAACATTAGTGAACTGTTTAAGCAGCTTACTAGATGGATGAGCAAATTTTTACAAGCTAAACTTTATCTATTACTGTCAATCTTTAGTTAGCTTCTGATTTTAGCTAGCTACATAGATGCCCATAAAATAAATTTACACACTAATATCTTAAAAAGTTAGCGTTACATGGATTCTAGTTTAACCCACCACGATGCATGCATTAAGCTGCAGTAACATTAACAAACGTAAACTTACCAGCTGAAATCCCAGACACGGCTCCATCTTCGGAGTTCTTTGATAAAGAGGAGTCCAGTCGTGGAGATAATGAATCAGGCTGTTCATGCTCTCTAACACTCACAGTCTGACTAATGGTGAGAGGAGGAGGAGGCTGCTGTCCTCTCTCCTTGCAGAAAAACACGGAGCAACTTTCTGCTCATAAATTGAAGCCATTCGACAACATGCGCTGCACACGTGAACCCCGTCTGTGGGCGTCACCAGCACCATAGACGTACATTAGACATAGATTAGGTACTTCAGCTCTATACAGCTCTGGGTGTAAACACGTAGTCTGTTTGTCATATGTCTGGTGTTTTACTTGCCTGCGTGCTGAAACCACATGACACGTTACAGCCAATACGGAAACTTGACACTGAAAAAAAGAGTGACATTTCAATCCATACACCGACCAGTTCGGTCGGTGCTATAAAATAACCTCGGTTCGGTACTTGGCCCAAATCATAAACATATATTCATGGTTAGGAGGAGAGAAGTGGAGCGCTACGTAGCATCTTAGCTTAGCAGTAACTGTGACACTGTAAGAAGCTGCAGGTGTAAGAGACGTGATGTGTTCAGGTGCATTAAAGTTGAAATGTCTATAAAACCCCCACACCTTATTGTCCTCAAGCTTTGTGAGAAACATCATTTAGATGAGTAGTGTTGAACACAAGTAAAGTCCAGTGGTGATGTTTTTTATTCATCTATAAACACAAATAGTGCCGACCTGACGCTCTGTATTAAAGTGTATTAAAGTTAAAATGTCTTTAAAATCCACTGCTGAATTTACACAAACTTGGTGAGAAACGTGCTTTAAATGTGTAGAATTAAAGGAAATCTAGGTGAAATGTTGCTTTTTTGTTCACTGGTGTACACGTTTTAGCGTGCACACACCTACACACATCATTGTGTCCCCCCCACATTACCGATGCTTCTGACGCCCTTGATAGATATAGATATGTCTAAACATGATCAGCAGTTGCTTGATTACACATTTGGTTCTCAGTAAGTATAAAACTATTTCCAATTTTTTCTTTTAATTATTGTATGCAAATTAATCACACTCATAATTATTGTCACAAAATGCTGGTGAAGATTCTCAGTCATCCAGGACATGGTAAATCAAAAAAAAAAGAAGTTAAAGACAAAAACAACTGGACTTTATTTTGTAGCTGAAGATGTTTCACTTCTCATCCGAGGAGCTTTCTCATTCTCATTTCAAAGAACAGGGAGTGAGGGGTTCGAGTTATAAAGCTGAGTTTTCTGTAAGCTATATGCACATGCAGGTTGCCCTCACTCCGCACAATAGAGGTTGGTTAGCAGGTGGCCGCTTGTCCTGATCCTGGTTCTGCTGGAGGTTTCTTCCTCATGAGGGAGTTTTTCCTTTCCACTGTTGCCTTCATGCTTGCTCCAGATAAATACTATAATAATACAAATAATAATAATAATACAAAATTCAAATAATAATGCACGTTCACCACATGGTGTTTTTCATCTTCTTTTTACTTGGTCACATTCACGCCACTATACACATCTCGTTTTTAAATTTTGCAAGTCACGTCACACGTCTGAGCTGTGCGCTGTTTGTGATGGATAATTTAATTATCCTGTCTTCATCTCATTAGACTTTTCAACCCAGTTTACTCCTTGCAAGGGGGTTAACACACATTATTACAGATTACACAGATGTTACATTGAAGCTCTGGTTGTAAGGTCTGCCCACAGACAGTATAAAGGAGTGTGTTTTTATAATTTATTTATTATTAACCTTTATTTAACCAGGCAAATCCCTTTTAGATCACGGATCTCTTTCGCAAGGGAGGCCTGGATGTGAAGGCAGCCTAACATGCATGTTTTTGCTCTGTGGGAGGAACCGGAGTACCCGGAGAAAACCCACGCAAGCACGAGAAGAACATTCAAACTCCACACAGAAAGGCCCCAGGTCCAATCGGGGATTGAACCCAGGACCTTCTTGCTGTGAGGCAACAGTGCTAACCACTGAGTCGTCGTGCTGCCATAACGCTTATCAGAGACGAGGTCAAGACAACCTCTGCTTCCCAGCACACAGATGTGGAGGCGTCAGCTGTTACGTTATGTGCAGGCAGTTCATCGGGCGCCTGCTGGCTCCTCTCCGAGTAGACAAGACTCTTGACCTCACACGTGGTTCTACATTAATTTAACCTTAGTTAATGATAACATCCATGGCCTTTACCTAAATTCCCCTGACAGTTTGTATCAACAGTTTTCAGGTGGGGGGTCAGTGTGAGGGAAGAGGCAGTGTGAGGGAAGAGGCAGCGTGAGCGCTGCCTTTAGCTTTTTAGCTAACACGCCTGTATTGCGCGCCGCTAGCTTAGTGCTACGTCAGTGCCGACGTGGGTGGGTGGGTGGTAGTGGGGTGTATGCGCCCAGTTCGGTTCGGTAGCCAGGGTGCTTGGTTCTGTTGACAGGGCGGGGCGCCCCGCTTGTATAATGGTAGAGGAAACACTGAAGAGCTGTTCTTCTGAGCCACTGATGGACGTTTCATTCGTTCGGACAATTCTGTTCAAATCACATACTTTGGTTTTTGTGCTGAGTAATGTGTTGTAATACTCTGGTTTTATCACTGGTTGAAAGTAGTAACAAGTTAGAATATAGGACTTTGTGACTGATGGTTTTATTTTTCACTGTGTGTTTGTGTGTTTACAGGGATATTACCCTTCTAATAAACCAGGAGTTGAACCACGTCGTCCCTGTCGCCCCATAAACATCACACCTTGGTTGCATCTCTCCAGTGTTGCTAACAGAGTCACCATCACCTGGGGAAACTTTGGCAAGGTCAGATCCAAAAGCTGAACCTCAGAGCTGTATGTGAGACTAAAGCTGGTAGATTCCACAGAGCACCAAGGCATGCTGGGACTTGTGTGTTTCAGAGGTCCCCCTGAGCTGTGTGTGGTGAAACATGCACACTTTTGATTTTTAAGAGAAAAAATTGCTTTATTCTTCTAATGTCACTTAAGGTTTTGTCTGTGTTCAATATAATCTGTTGTTATTGTGCATGACTCTACCTTTATTTTAAATAGCATTGTCCAACATAAGTTAAAATTGTGTTTTCACTGTAATTCATTCTGTTAAACTGTGGTAACTTCCTTTAAAACTCCAGTGTAAATCTGTTTCCAGCGTTACTCTGTCGCGGTGTATCTAGTGAGGGTCTTCACCGCAGCAGACCTCTTCAACCAGCTAAAGCTCTGCTCTGTTGAAAATCCAGAACGCTGTCGTGAACGCAGTAAGTGAACTCAACACTTATAATGTTCAAAATGAGCCATTTACTACATTTTCTCCATGTTGATTTGTAGAAGTAACGTTTATTTATGTACTGCAGCTTATTGTGACCGCTCGGGTATTTTCCCATGATTCTCTTGCAGTTCAAGATAAACTTCGATTTGATCCTGAGAGCGAAATTGCGACCACCGGCCTCAGAGTCTCTTTAATCTGTCCAGTAAGCATCACCATTAAATCGAACCTGATCAGTGTTCATGAAGAATTTAATTTGCATCGTCCTCTGTCTTCGTGTCTTCCCAGCTGGTGAAGATGCGACTCGGTGTGCCGTGCAGAGTTTTAACTTGCGCCCATCTTCAGTGCTTCGACGCAGTCTTCTTCCTGCAGATGAATGAGAAGAAGCCCACGTGGACTTGCCCCGTCTGCGACAAGCCTGCTCCCTTTGAGCTGCTCACCATTGATGGGTAGGAAGATGTGCCACCCCTGCAGCATTTTCTGCTGCTTTTTACAATTTACTTAGATTTGTATATGTCCTTTTGTTTAAGTCAGTTTATTTTTAATATTGAGCTGTGGAGTGTGTTGTTTTACGATAAAAGGGTTGGATGTTTTGAAAATTATAAAGTAGTTATTCTGTTTTTTTGCACTTACTGCTGACTAAAAGCCAAAACTCCTGACTCCTTTTGTTTGTTGAGGGGCTGATAAACAAGTTGTCACGTGTAGAGAACCTTGTAATAAATGAACTCAAAGGCTCAACAAGTTTTGCCAGCACTGCAAATTATTATAGTTTTACTTTTACTGAGTAGTTTCTAAACGTTGAAGAGCACCTTGTCAGATTTTACTACTTTGTTAAAGAATAACGACACACAAATTTCAGTTTAAAAATTTGTGGTTAGCAGAGAATAAGAAAACAATCTGGTTCTCACTTAATTTATTAATTTATATTGAACTTTTTTATGATAATTATGACAAATACAACCTTAGACAAACAACTAAAGCTGAGTGGCTCATACATGTTCTGACTCACAATGAGGATGTTTTTCTACATGCAGTTAATATTATTTTCAAATTCTCCATCTCAGACGTTCAAAATAGTAGTTTGAGATTTGACGACTTACCACCTAGCTAGCTATGAGCTAATTTTGTTTACAAGAGTGCCAATTTGAAAACAAATTTTATTGGTCTGGAATGATGTCATTAGGTATTCCAGCCTGATATGCATAAAAGTGGAAATGCCCCAGCTTCATAATAACACCAAACATACAAAATTATTTTCTGGTTCTGGAGGAACCGGCAGAGAGAATAGTGAATTTTAAAGGAAATAAAAAAGATTGTAAGTAAAATAATTATTTCTGAAGAAATGCCTGTTGCAAAACTTCACTTTACAGCTAGATTAGGAAGATCACATGTTTTAGTTACTGGGATCACTAGATGGTGTCTTTATGGACTCATTTTTATGCCAATCTTAATGACAGCAAAAATCAATATTTTTTTTACTAATTTTGCACTGAAGCCTGTGCTCATTCCAACTCATTTTGCCACCAGGGGTCACATAAACTAGATTACCTGATCACTGTAAAAAGGCTATAAAAAAGGACAATTTGCATGTGAAATATTCAAGACAGTTCAGCAAACATCCACTCTCCTTAGGAGTGGATGTTTTGGTAAATTTATCCTGGGGTCCAGCTGTTTAATGTGCTGAGATATTGTGAATGACCCAAAAGCTATATGTCTGCAAACTTCACTAATAAAAAATACTGAAGTAGTCTAAAGCCCTATTTGCACGGGATTAGTTTTACCTAGGGACCACATGCTAATTGTAATAATTACGGAGATTGTCTGTGTTGTTAATCCCGTGCGAATTGGCCATGTCAGTAATTTGTCAAGTGAAAATTCCCCCGCAAATTACCTACTATATTTTGCTGAACTCCGAGGCCCTGTAATAAAACTAATCCAATGTGAATAGGCATCTCTGTGATTTGGACAGAAATGGGAGGGATCTGATACGTAATGAGGCGTTTTTGTTTACGCAAAATCATTTAGAAAAATATAGAGCAAGGCTATTTTAAATGAACGCGCTGCTCGCTTCGGCTTTTGTAGATGCGGCTACTTTCTTCACCGCAGATGACGGCAGGTGTGGAGCATGCAGCCGGTGATCAGCTGATCCATCCATCCATTATATTTACCCGCTTCTTCCTTTTCGGGTAGCGGGGGTCGCTGGTGCTCATGTCCAGCCATCACTGTGCGAGAGGCGGGGGGACACCCTGGATAGGTCGCAAGTCCATTTCAACCGGCGAGTCAGTGGACGTGCGCGGCCGCTGACAGCTGTCCTTCTGAGCTTAACGTGGCTTTTTTTTACCTCTTAAACCGGACAGTCGGACCTGCCTCCTCTTCAACAAGTAGATTAATCTTTATTTTATATTCCAAAAAAGTTCAATCTGGTCCTCTGGACATTCAAAAAAAAAAAAAAACTTTGAATGTCCAGAGGACCAGATTGAACTTTTTTGGATTTTTCTACCTGGATTATTGAGCATGCATCAGAACTATTTTATATTGTGCATTCTTTAGTTTTCTTTAGTACTGATTCGTAAAACTACACCAAAGCCTGAGACCGACCCGGTCCGCACATTAAGCACATTATTATGGACCGGCCCAGTCGTGACAACGCAGCGCGTCAACATCACATCCAGAAGATAATTGTAAATTTCAGCTAATTCTCAGGATTTGGTTATCCGGTGCGAATGCGCCACATAAAAAGCAGACGTTGGGGAGTAATTTATTTATTACATGTGGTCCCTAGGTAAAACTAATCCTGTGTGAATAGGACTGAAGTCTGGATCTCAAGCTGAGTAAAATGCTGTGATGTGACATTAAGACAGTTGTTCATAATCAAATTTTTCTAAACCTTATGAGTAGAAGTTGACACAATGGCACTTTTTTAGGAAAGTTAAGGGAAAAAAGAGATCCGCCTGAACTTAATTCTGTAAAAAATAAACTGTTTTAGGGTGAAATATTTGATCCACAACAATTCAAACGTATAATTTCCCACAAATTCCAAGATCTAAACTCAAGTCTCGCTTGCACTCCTTTCACTTTCTCCGAAACAAAAAGCATTGCGTTTCACTTGGACTGTGCAGTTATTTGCATTCTTTGAAGTAAACTATTGAGAAACTCTGTCTTTAATTGATTACTTTGGTTTCTCTTTTCATTTATGCCTGATTTTTTTGGAGACGTCTTAGTCAAGCTCTGTGTGTTTCAGGTTATTATCGGAGATTCTGAAAGAGACAAGTGAGGACATCGAGGAGATCGAGTACTTAACAGATGGCTCCTGGCGACCCATCAAAGATGAGAAGGAGCGGGAGAGGGAAAGAGAACGCAGCAACACACCAGAGTACCCTGTTGTTGATATATGTAAGTGTCAAACCTTCTCATCCTAAATGTGGGAACACATGGTATTTTGTTGCACTGTACTTGAATAGAATTAAAGTTTCCTAAAGATATACATTTTTAAAAACGGTAGTTCTTCCTGCAGGCATTCCTGAAGCAAACGGACATTCGCCAGCCCACAGCAGCACCAGTCTGACGGGCAGATCTGGAAGCAGTTCACTGGGGGCGACTGGAGTCGCGGCAGGACCCACAGGGGCACCAGGAGGAGGTGCAGTGGTAGATCTAACTCTAGACTCCTCCTCTGAGGAGGAGGGAGGAGGGGCTGAAGGGGACAGTGAGGACACTGAGGACAGCGCCGACAGTCCCACCCCTAAGAGAGGTCGATACAACTTCGACAAGGACCTGGTCACTGCCTACTGACCCTGCAGCTTTGTCCCCTCACAAACTGACTCGCAGAGCTGCAGGGGACTTCACGAAACCGAGGACAGGAACACGGTAATCCCCTAGATGCAACAACCCTCCCCACTCCTCAAATATCAGAGCCTTTTTAGCAGCTCTAGAATAAATCCAGACAACACAAACACTCAGATATGCTCTGTCGATGACTCTTCAGCTTAGAGTGACAAGGATTGTGTCTTTGCACTGCACATTTCTGGAAGCAGCTCTTTTTGGCCAGTCGGCTCCTCGCAGCGAGTACCAACCTGCCACTTTTAAAGAGGCCGACTGGATTTAGCACCCCACCACCACCACCTCCTCCATTTCTTACTCCTCTCTTTCCAGACTATTCCCTCTGTCCATATTTCTTTGTATAGACTTCAGCTACGGGCTCTTTTAGCCACAGGTTAGTGTTTGCATCTGACTTTTGTCTGACAAGGTAAAATTAGAAGATTTAGGGTGAAGGTGAAATAGTAAAAACGAGAAGATGTGAGTAATTTGGAAGGGCCTGGCAGAAATATCTCAAGTGTGATAGAAGTTTAAAAATTTACATTTTGGGTTCTTTTAATTTTGTTTTGTCCATGGATAAAGAGAACCTACCTCAGTCATAAAAACTTAGCAGACTGACCAGGGAATAGCTTTGAAAGACAGGAGACAGATGAATAGAGTCTTTCAGGTTCCTGTTTTACACTGGAGATTCTTTTCTTTTTTTTTTAAACATATTTTACTTTCTTTCCTCCGTGCAGCTGTTTGCAACCACAACATAAAACTGGTGGTAGGGAGCTGCTGTGTGGATTACCAGGCTAACAGGTATTGTAAAATAACTGGGAGAGGAAATGTGCCATTCAGCAAAACTTGACTGCAAATCTCAAAGATTTGTTGGGAATAATAAATTCAAAATTAACATAACCCATCAAAAATACTGTAAGGACTCTGTGCCAAAGCAGAAATATTTTAGCAACCTGCTGACGGGAAATAAAGTGGAGGAAATCAGCTCATTGTTTCAGCTGAGCTGGCCCTGTTCACTCACTCATACTGTATATTTCTAGATTTCTGAGTCAGAACAATTGAACAAAGCAGAATGTAAAAGTGCTGGTATCTTTTATAACAGTTTTAATAGTTTTCTGTGGTAAATTTCTTAACATTTGGCTGCTGCTCTAGCTAGTAATTTTCCAAATCAGGGCGCCTCCGCTGCTAGGATTTGTGTGTTGGCATACAGTCGATCCAGGCTTGTGGCTCTGCTGTTAATGAACTCTGCCCTTTTTAGTTTCTCCTTCCCACCGAGTCCAGCCTGGGTCAAAATGGGGCTTTTTTTTTAGATGTGTAGCTGCTGCACACAACTACATAACATTTAAACTCATTGAGATTACAGATGATCCTGCTTGGCTTTCAGCATCAGCCCTCTCAGACTTCTTACAGTGTAGTCAAGGTCATATCTATTTCCTGGAATAGAATTAATTTCCTCATAATCCTCTAAATCTGCATCGTTCTCTTAAATATCTGAAGGCTGCTCCTCAAATTAAGATACTCAGGCTGAAGGTACCGGTTTCAGATGTGTTTCATGTATCCCCCCCACCCCAGAGATGTGCTTACATTTAATACTTTGTAATGGTTATTATTTAAAAGGTCCTTGGCTACACAATGATTCATGAATCCATGGGCATGTTATATTTTGTGTAAAATAATCAGACATTACATGAGAGGTCCTGCTCCACTGTTCAGTGGAGGGTGTGGTGCTTGTGGTTATAATTCAGAATAATTCAGGTTTCCTTTTCCTTGACTTAAATTTACAAATATTTATACATTTATCTGTGGCTTCACTGTTGACCACTGGGGAAAAGAAAAAAAGTAAAATCTTGTCTTCCATTTTTATTCTTTTGACAGAATATAAAATTAAAATTCAGAGGGAAACATTTAGGTAATCACACAAGCTGGTGGCTCTTTACAAAACTGATATATGTCCCTAAAAATCTATATTCTACGTGAATCGCTTTAAAGCAAATTAAAAACAAAAAAATCTCTTAAAACTGTCTTTTTATTTGGTAGTTTGTTTTTTGTAAGTAAACGTTATACATATGAAGAGAACATTTTTATTTGCTAGATGTAGAAAGTCATTTTTTGAGTGGTTATCCTGAACTTGTACCGGCCTTGTGGTTAAAGATGAGGTGGTGCGGGTTGCTACTGTAGGACTGAGCCAGAAGCAGGTGATGAGGAGGCTGAAGAGAGCTGAAGATCTGGTCTTTTTTATTTTATTTTGATAGTGACATTCTGATAATGCATAAGGTAGCATGGGCAGAGGCTTTCAATCCATGATGTACATGTTTTGTGTTCTTTATGTTATTTAGACAATAAATTTAAATATTTTATTAGGCTTTGAATTGCCTCCAGTTCTTCTAGACAAACAGACAAAAATAGCTGAGTGCAGCATCACCAAACTCTGATGCCACTGAGAACTGGGGGGACCTGTTTCAGGGGTATGTTATGTCCTGTATCCAATGGAAGGACGTAACTACTGAGATTTGGGGAGACGTTTGATGCCTGTTGAGGATGAAACTGTAAAATTTGAAATGATCGTATTCTAACAGCTGTTATTGATGTGTTTAAATAAAATCTGTTCTTTAAAACTCGTATGGCCGTCTATTATTTTAAAGTCGTCCTTCTGCAGAACACTTTATCACAAAGGTATTTTCCTCCAAGAGTGTTCCTGTTCTTTGAATCCTATGGCTTTTTTTTTTCTTCTGAAACTACATTTAAACAGGTTGAATATGTTGAGTGCCTTTTAAATAAATGCATACTTTTTAATATTTACATACAGTGCATCATAAAAACATTTGACAGACACTTAAGATTTGGACAGTGCATTTGAAATTAAATGTACTTGTTTTTCCCCTTTACACTAAAGTACATTTTCAGGTACTATACATCAGCACTATTGAAGCTGCTTCACATTAACTGGAAAATTTAGACTGGTATGACAATGCCAAATCAAGCTTCATTGTTTTAATACACCTTTGCATGGCAGTGGGTGTGTCCTAACAAAGGTGTTTAGTACAAATAAAAACTTGGCAACATTATATTTGTACTTGGATTACATTTCTGGTAATAAAACATGCATTACTTCTTGTTTTTCTATTAAATACTGTATGTTTTGCAAGACAGTTTGAGTAGGATCACTGAAAGACATTTGGCATTTTTGCAACACTAAGCTTTCAGTTCCCCTTGTGTTCAGTAGGTGGCAGTAATGTACTTTGCCGCATGTAGATAAAATCGGGTAATAAAGTGACTTTTTTTAATTAAGCGCAGTGTAACTTAAGTTAAAATATGCCTTTCAAAAATCTTGACTAAGATAACTGGAATATTTATAAAGAAATCATAAATGTGGCATTTCTTCTTGCCTTGCAGTTCCCCACGCTGCCAGCAGGGGGCAGAAACACGTCGCATGAGAACGAACCATAAATGCATTAAAAAAAAAATTTATAAACAGCTGAGCTGGTTTTTACATTATTATAAAAAATGTACCAAGAATGTTATCACGAACTATACATATACATCCTCCGTAAGATTATTTTACTTACCTAATGAGCTAGTCCCAGGTTCAGTCTCGCGGTATTTATGCGGCGATGGGTGTCACAGTCTGACGCTGCAGGCAGCTGCTGCTTCCTGTATTGAAACCAGCGGTCAGCGCGAAGCTTTGCAACGTTTCAGAGCCTCGCACAGCCTAAAGGCAAAACCTTAAAGGAGTTTTTTTTTTTTTAGAGAGGTCCACTGAGAAGTCTCTTGGCGTATCTGGGCTTGTTGTGTCGTGTGAGCTCGGGGACGAGGATCGCTGCACGGCTGAAAGACGCAGATTCTCACTGGAGCTAGCGAGAGCAGCTAGGTGGCTAATGGCTAGCAGCAGCAGGTAGAAAACCGAGCAGGAGCGGAAGAAAAGGGAAAGCTGTCACCTTCTAGAGTTCATAGATGAACTGGAAAAACTATCCGACTTTTGTAGGGCATGTCGGAATGCTACGTTTGACCACATCAGCAAACTGACATGCTACAAAAAGTGTGTTAACTTTGCTAACGTCAACTAGCCAAGTTACTAGCTGCCATCGAGCGGATCCTGTTGCTTTTTTATTTATTTTATTATTATTATTATTAGACGGACTTTTTTGAACACGGGCAGTTTATATAAACAGCTGCCCTGCTTAATTAAATAGTGTTTTACCGAGGCGGTCGTTTAGTTTGATTTTTGCAATCATGGCTCCAAAGAGAAGACCAGTTCCTTTGAACATTACGCCCATTGGGGAGGGACAGGCCACCTCCAACACCATTGATGCTGCATCAGAGTAAGAGCCGTCATTCTGAGTCAAAATGACTGTCTTACTCAGCAAATGTTTTAGTTGTTTGCCAGTATACGTGTATTTCTATGTACAACGCTGTTTAACATTGCCTCTCAGGTGGTTCATACATCTGTATATTCCAGCTGTTTCTTCATCTTCTGTGAAAACGTGTTTCCTCCCAACAGAGCCAACCTTGAGGCCTTACAAAAGAAGCTGGGCGAGCTGGACCTCGATGAACAGCAACGGAAACGTCTAGAAGCCTTCCTCACCCAGAAAGCCCAGGTTGGGGAGCTGAAGGATGAAGATTTTGACCCGATTTGTGAGTTGGGCGCTGGAAACGGAGGAGTGGTCAACAAGGTCCGCCACAAACCCTCGGGTTTGGTCATGGCCCGGAAGGTGAAGATTTTTGTGCGAGTGAAGTGAAACGTGAGGGTTTGCTTGACAGATGATGATCCAGGTGTTTGTAGTTTAGTTACAACTTATAATTATTGTTCCGTGAGGAAAACCTACAAAGAAACCCTCTTGACTCACAAAGATCAATTCTTACTTGTTTTACGTTAACACGAGCTCATCTGCAGCTCTTTGGTGACCATAAAACACAAATTGTAAATGTTTAGAGTGGTCCAGCACCAAAGATTAACAGAAACTGAAAAATATGTATCTGCAAATTGCTTACATCATAAATCTTGACTTGTACTTCTGTAAAGAGCAAGAAAAAATGAGGAGGAAAGTATGCAGGAGTTGTATCTGAGGTGATTTACTGGCAGTGCTTCAGCCACATAGTTTGTTGTATTCTGTTTATTTTTCCACTAAGTGATGTCTGGCTCGTTGCACGTTTTGACCTCATCCCTAACATAACAAACCTAAACCAACTTAAATGATGAGAAAACTCTAAACCTACTTGAAAAATTCATCAGTTGATTGAAACCTTTTGTCAAGGGGAGATAACATAAGTTATCCTTTTACAGACTCCTGCAGCAACTCAAGCAAGTTCACACTTGTAGGATCTCTAAAACTGTGTGTTCAAATGTCAGCTGAAATTTTCTCCTGCGGTTTTCAGAGATTGTGTGAAACAACTTTTAAATTCTTCTTCTTCTTTCGGCTTTTCCCTCCAGGCGTCGCCACAGCGAGTCATCCTCCTCCATCTCTGTCCTCAGTCCATCTACCTCCATGTCCTCTCTAACTGTATCCATACATCTCCTCTTTGTCTTTTTCCCAGCAGCTGCATTTCTAACATCCTTCTACCAATATTCCCACTGTCCCTCCTCTGGACATGTCCAAACCTTCTCAGTCTGGCCTCTCTAACTTTATCTCCCAGTTGTTCAACCTGTGCTGTACCTCTGATGACCTCATTCCTAATCTTCTCCATCCTTGTCACTCCTAAGGAGAACCTCAACATCTTTATTTCTTCCACTTCCAGTTCTTTCTTCGGTCTTTCTGTCATTGCCACTGTCTCCAGACCATACAATATAGCTGGTCTCACCACTGTCTTGTAAACTTCTCCTTTGACCTTTGCTGACACCCTTTTGTCACAAATCACTCCTGAAACTTTTCTCCATCCACTACATCCTGCCTGGACTCTCTTTTTCACCTCTTTACCACACTTCACATTTTCCTGGACAGTGGACCCCAAGTACTTGAAGTCCTGCACCTTTGTGACCTCTGCTCCTTGTAGCCTCACTGCTCCACCGGCCTCCCTCTCATTCACACACATGTACTCTGTCTTACTACAAATTACTTTCATACCTCTTCTTTCAAGTGCATACCTCCACCTCTCCAAGTTCTCTTTCACCTGTTCTCACCACAGATCTCAATATCATCTGCAAACATTGTAGTCTACAGGATTCCTGCTTGACCTCATGTTAGTCGGTCCATCACCAGAGCAAACAATAAGGGGCTCGGAGCCGATCCTTGATGCACTCCCACCTGTCCCTGAAGCTACTTTTTTTTTTTTCCTTCCATTTACCCTTTATTTATACAGGTAGTCTCATTGAGCTTCGAGAACTCCTTTTTCAAGAGAGACCTGTTTAGGGAGCAGATGGGGGTTAAGGGCCTTGCTCATGGACCCAGAGTGGGGCGAATGAGGGTGGGAGCAGGTGTGGGTGCTTCACCTACCCTACCCACATTTTTGATGTTGTCTGTACCGGGGCTTGAACCAGCAATTTTCCGATCACAGGCCCACCTTCTCTAACCTCTGCGCCACCCCTCCCCCCACTTCTCTGCCACTCCAGATTTCCTCATGGAGTACCACACCTCCTCCCTCGGCACTCTGTCATATGCTTTTTCTAAATCCACAAAGACACAAGGGAGTTCTTTCTGACCCTCTCTGTACTTCTCCCATCAGCATCATCAAGCAAAGATGGCATCTGTGGTGCTCTTTCTTGGCATGAAATCATACTGCTGCTCACCTCTCATCTAAGTCTTGCTTCCACAACTCTCAGATCTTCGTGTGGCTCATCAACTTAATTCCCCTGTAGTTGCTACAACTCTGTGCATCACCCTTGTTGTTAAAAATGGGCACCAGCACACTTCTTCCTGAGGCATTTTCTCACCCTCAAACATGCCATTGAATATTTGAGTCAAAAACCTCACTGCCATCTCTCCAAGACATTTCCAAACCTCCATTGGTATGTCAGCAGGTCCTAGTGCCTTCCCCTTCTTCATTCTTTTCAGATCTTTCTGGACTTCACCCTCACTAATCTTTCCCACTTCCTGGTCCACAGTTTCCATGAACTCTATTCTTCTTTCTCTTTCATTCTCTTCATAGTGTCCAGCTTCCCATACATCTCATCATGTCTTCTGCTTTGCCTTAGCTACTTCCCTCTTTGCTCTATGCCCCATCTCCTTATATTCCTGTCTCCTCTCTTCAGTCCAGTCATATTTCTTCTTGGCTAATCTCTTTGAATAGCTTCCTGTACTTCACTATTTCACCACCAGGT
Organism: Nematolebias whitei; assembly: GCF_014905685.2. NCBI lineage: Eukaryota > Metazoa > Chordata > Actinopteri > Cyprinodontiformes > Rivulidae > Nematolebias > Nematolebias whitei. The sequence continues at coordinate 29,005,924 of NC_056500.1, forward strand.
TTCCTTATCATCCATTCTCTGTCCAGATGACACATCAAGTACCTTCCTACCTGTCTCTCTAATTACTGTTGCTGTAGTAGTCCAGTCATTTGGAAGGTCTTTCTTACCAGCCAGAGCCTTTAACAGCTCCTCTCTGAATTTCTCACATTCTTTTTTTTTTTTTCTCAGGTTCCACCATTTGGTCTTCTTCTCTGATTTTACTCTTTCTTTTCTTCACAACAACAGTCATTCTACACACAACCATCTGATGCTGTCCGGCTACACTCTCCCCTGCCACAACCTTACAGTCCCCAATCTCCCTCAGTTTTCCTCTTCTACACAGAATGTAGTCAACTGCGTACTCCTTCCTCCACTCTTATAGGTCACTCTGTTTTTCTCTCTGTTGGAAATAGGTATTGACTATAGCCATTTCCATTCTTTTGGCAAAATCCACCACCATCTGTCCTTCCTGGTTTCTTTCCTTGAAACCAAACCTACCCATCACTTCCTCATCCCCTCTGTTTCCGTCACCAACATGTCCATTCAGGTCTGCGCTGATCACCACTCTCCTCCCTGGGAATACACTCTCTCACTTCATCCAGATCCTTCCAAAACTGATCTTTCTCCTCCACATCACATCCAACCTGTGGAGCATCACCACTGAGGACGTTTAGCATAAATGACACAACCCTCACCATTTAGCCTAAATGGTGAGGGTTGTCAGGAAGAGCATCTGACATTAAACACGTTTGCCAAAACTATAAGAGTTCATCAAAGTGAAACAACTTTAAAATATGGGAACTTAATTTACATTATAGTGAGACATTCTGGTTGTATAAACATTGGTATGTGCATGTTGAGATGCGTTAATATTTCTTTGTTTGGGAATGATATATGACTGAACATCAGTTGATGGTTTTTTCTTCCCTTCAAAGTTAATCCACCTGGAAATCAAGCCTGCCATCAGAAACCAGATCATCAGAGAGCTGCAGGTGCTGCATGAATGCAACTCTCCCTACATCGTGGGCTTCTATGGAGCCTTTTACAGCGACGGAGAGATCAGCATCTGTATGGAGCACATGGTGAGAGGCTCTTCACTGGCAGCAGTATCTCTTAAGCTTTCTTCAGACTGTGGTTATGAAGCATTAATGTCTTTATCAATATTCAAACTCTGGTCACTTCTATAGAACCACTTATAGAGTCATAGTTTTCTAACAACTCCATGTTGTATTGCAACAACAAATTATGGCAAAGATGAAGCACCCCAGGGAAATCATCAGTTTGAGAAAAAACACCGTCTTTTACATCCTTTGAGTAAAACAATGTTGTCTAACACCATTACAAAACAAGCCAGAATTAAATAGTTTCAAACCAAAGGTCAGTTTCAGTCAAACATTAACTCCAGTCAGATACCTGACGCCTTTTCTTGGTTGCAAGTTCTTCAACAAGAGTTTCATCGGTCTCATTTGTCGCTTTTCTGCATCAAAATCAAAGATTACGGGAAAATTTTTAATTTTCCTTCAAAGTTGGCCAACTGTCATGCGGAGGCTGCACTAAACAAAGTATGTTCAGCTTTTAAATGAAATGAGAAGCGATAAAACTATTTTACTTTTAAAGCATCATCTTGGATGCCAGATAAGATCTTGACAAGGGCCATATTTGTTCCTCGGACCTTGAGTTTGACACGTAGAGTAGATTATCTATCATTGTGGTCGTATTTGAGATGAAGCAACGGTCCTCGGTTAGTTTTTGTTTTCCATAACATATTTTTTGCTGTAATAAATCAGATCAAGCTAACAGCATTTACTAGTGTCGTCTAGTTTACCAAAGTTGATAGAATTATTTATAGTCGGACTTGGAGCAGAAGCTTCTGCTGCAGTTCAAATGCTTTTAATTTTACTTTTCTTTTATTTGGCCCAGTTGATTAAAAATCTATGCTTGCATTTAATTATTTTCTGGATCTAATTATACAAGTGTTAAAAGGACAGTTTTTATTTTAATACTATTTCTTGTGTTCCTCTGTACAGTAAGGTATATGTTAAATAATCCCTGGTAGCTGCTGAGCTTTCCTGTGTGCTATTGTTGCTTGTGTGTTTCACATTTGATTCTTGCTGAGATTTGATTTGGACATATGTCAAGTCAAATTTAGTCCGACTACTGGAGCTAAATGTTGCAGAAAAGCACGGGCGTACACGTTCAGATAGATCTCTCATTCAGCTGATGCCAGTTTAATGGAAGTCAGTTCATGTGTGTTGCGCTCTGTTGATCTGACTGGGAATATGTTTTATTTTGTGTGTAGTAAGAAAAATAATATGAAACTGTTAAGTACCAGCAGCACGGTGGCGCAACTGGTAGAGCTGCTGCCTCTCAGCGAGAAGGTCCTTGGTTCAAACCCCGGTCCAGGGGCCTTTCTGGGTGGAGTTTGCATGTTCTCTCCGTGCATGCGTGGGTTTTCTCCGGGTACTCCGGTTTCCTCCCACAGTCCAAAAACATGCATGTTAGGCTGATTGGTAACTCTAAATTGTCCCTAGGTGTGAGTGGGAGAATGAATGGTTGTTTGTCTCGTTTGTCTCTATGTGGCCCTGTGATGGACTTGCGACCCGTCCAGGGTGTACCCCGCCCCTCGCACAGTGATTGCTGGACATGGGCACCAGCGACCCCCGTGACCCAAAATGGAATAAGCGGGTAAAGATAATGGATGGATGGATGTTAAGTACCATATTTTCTGCCATACACATCGCACCACCCTATAAGTTGCATCAGTCCAAATATGTCTAAAAATGTGGAAAAATCCGTAAATGCGTCGCTTTGCCGTATAAGTCGCATCTATTTTGCGTTCACCGCTGACAACCTGAAAATGTGGGCTGGTGTTGTGGCAGAAATCAATTGGCTGCCAAATGGCGGTCGCTGGAGTGTGCACGGGAGGACTTTAACAAGAATTTAACAAGATTAACACTTAAAAACATTTGTTTGCTCGAAATTATAGCAAATGTGTCTCAGTCTAACTTTTATTTAATAAATTAACTTTGACGGTCAAATCAGCTGCATTTCAAAACCCAATTCGCAAAAGCGGGTACGCGCAGAGGGATGAGTCGCTGTACATCTCTTTGAAATTTAACAAGACTAACACCTAAAAGCAATTATTTGTTTGCTCAAAATTATAGTAAAGGTGCGTCTCGGTCTAACTTTTGCTTAATAAATGCACTTTGACGGTCAAATCAGCTACATTTCAAAATAATTTGCTGCCTCAGTGCTCTGGGAGCACACAGACGGGGAGGAAATCATGGAGGAACGCTGCGCATTTCTTCGAAATTCAACAAGATAAACACCTAAAACAATTTTGTTTGCTCGACATTATAGTAAAGGTGTGGCTCAGTTGAACTTTTACTTAATAAATGCACTCCAATGGTCAAATTTAGCTGCATTTCACCGGGGCGGTGCAGTGAAATGAATCTGATTTGATGGTTGCTCCAAGCAGCGAGCAAAACAAAGGTGGAAGTCTGTGGCGAGCAGATCGTCTTTAATAGCCACTTTTACCTACTACATGATACAACGGCATGCCATACAACTTGATTGCCATCTAGTGGCTGAAAATGGTAGTGTTCAATATGTTCAGTCAGAATGAATGAAAACGGTCATATCAGACAAAATTGGTTTATAAATAGGTGAAAAAATCCATATACACGTCACTTTGGCATATAAGTCGCAGGGCATGAAAATTGTGCAAAAAATGCAACCTATACAGCGAAAAATACGGTAGTTGATTAAAAATAAATCATTGTTTTTACAAATGCAGTCTTAGTCTTTTTTTTTTTTTCTGTCTCTACAGGACGGTGGGTCATTGGACCAGGTTCTCAAAGAAGCCAGAAGAATTCCAGAAGAAATACTTGGGAAAGTTAGCATAGCTGTAAGTTGACTTTATGGTCCGTGTTTCTCTGTGTGTGTCTGCAGCTTGAATTTTTCTTAGATTCTTGGACTAGTTGGGTTTTAATTGCAGTCGTGAGTTCCATTTTTATTTGGCAGTGCTAAATAAATTCTTGTGGCTTGTTGCTGAACATCAGCTGTACACGTTGTTGCAAATGCATTGTGCATTAATGGGTGTGTGTCTTTGTGGTGTGGGTTGACTAACAGAGAGATCAGCTCAGTCATGCATCAGTAACGAGTAGAAAGACTGCTCTTTCTTACTGACCTTACTCTTGCATCAAGTTTATTTCAGTAGTACATGCCAGAAAGATTTCTTTAATATATACTATATCTACAAAAGAACACTTCTTATATGTATAGACTTTAAATATGACTGTAATGTGAGTTTTTCAAATGAATTTTCTTTCATTTACAGGTGTTGAGGGGATTAGCTTATCTACGAGAAAAGCACCAAATCATGCACAGAGGTAACTGAACTCTTTGGTTTCACTCAGAAAATCTCTGCTACATTTTCAGCCCCTGCAACCCAAGAAATTCTCATTATAGAAAACTGGTTAGAGACTTTCAGACATAATTGGTTGTGATGACAACCAGGACGCACGCTTGCAGTCAGATTATTTATATCATTACTGTATATTAAAGGTTGACTTTACAATCAGGGATATAAAAAAAAAACCTGTGGCACTTATCCAGGAAGGTGTTTGAAACATAAAACTGTGTCTTGTGCTGGTAGCTAGAGGCAGATTTTTAGGTGTGATGATAATGGAGGCTTTTATTCTATTATTTATTATATGCATCTGAATCAATATGTGCAAGAGTTTTTTCACCTGCACCACATGTCGAGTAGTATTTTAGTTTCACAAGTTTCCAGGAGACGGTGTTTGGAGCACCAAGTCAAACTGTGGCTAAGTCTAAAGGCGGACAAGTTTTTCAGCATTGCATGTGTGTAAACGGTGCTTGTGCTAGTAAAGGGAGCAGTCAGACTGGCGTTTAGAAATTTCACTCTGCTTCAGGGTCGGTGTTACTCCTGGATAAAGTTGTCTGTGAGCTCAGGAGGTAATTGCAGCCTCTCATGTGTGATTATAGAGCAGCCGAGTCCTGCTGACCCTCCCTCTACGTTTCCCTCCATCGTTCTCCCACTCTTTTACACCACCTCTTTTCTCAGTCGCTTACATGTCCCATACCCGCCACACAGAGAAGACTGCAGGGCTCGGCCTTAAACCCTCATTTTGTAGGATGTTTTTCAGTGATGAATTGCCCACGTGGAGGAATTGTTTATAACGAGCTCAACAGGATCTGGGTTATTTCTTTCACTCCCCTCATGGCACACTAGATTCTTAAGATTTTTAATATGTAAGGTGGTGTTGCCTTTCCATCTGAAACATGTTATTCCGAGTGAATCTATAGTTGCGCATACACACATTCAGATCCCTACATTTATGACATGTTGCTTCAAAATCACAAGCTGACGCATCTCACAGTCTTCTCAGTAGGGAATATGGTTCATCCCCAACTCATTTTGCAACAAGCTCAAACATTTCGAAGCTTCAGGGTCTAGAAGAACAAGATTTAAACCTTATCTCAACACAAAGTCACTTAAGCTTTAGATAAAGAGGCTTAACCTACTGAGAAAATGCGATACTTTTTTTTATATATATATATAAAGTAACAATCTAGATTGGGAAATCGTGCAAACTGTTCAACTTTATGAAGTTAACGGGTAAAAACGTTTTGATCGTAGCCCGTTTTTATTATTACCTCAACAGCGTATTGGTTCTTGTTTTTGGATTTTCCTTTAGCTATGTTTCTATAAATGATGGGATATGGTGTTGGTTCACGTTTCTTTGTAAATGCAACATTCATTTAGTTGTTTTTGTCCCGTCTCCAATGTAGATGTCAAGCCCTCCAACATCCTGGTCAACTCCCGTGGGGAAATCAAGCTGTGTGACTTTGGTGTGAGCGGCCAGCTCATAGATTCCATGGCCAACTCCTTTGTTGGAACGCGCTCCTACATGTCGGTGAGTCAGCTTTGCACGCCTGTGCCCCCACCTCTCCTCTTCTGGCCCTATACCCACTTTCCCTCTCAGTTCTTGTTCACTGGTCCCACCCTCTGCCTTCCCTTCCCCTGGCCCACCCTCACTCCCCTGCCAAGAAGCAAAGGCACTGTTCTTTGGCAGTGAAGGAGTGCATGCACTTTCTTGTACTTGCATTCCCTCAGTTTGAGACACCTGGATGAAGTACCACAAGCTGCTCGTCTTGTTCCATTCGCATCCTTTTCCAAAGTATCTTTGGTGTAGTACTGGGCTTTTCTTTTTTTCATTGTAAGCATACTCGCCCTTCCATCTAAAATTGTCTCCTTCCTTTCTGCCAAAGACACCCAACCTTTTGCTGTAACACCCCCTCCTCCCTCTCCTTTTCGTGCCTTCCCAGCCCTTTGCCCAACCCTCTCCCTTTCCTTGGCATGTTGGCTCTACCTGGTCTCTCTGACGTCGTTGTGTTTCTCAACAGCCGGAGAGACTGCAGGGCACTCACTACTCTGTTCAGTCTGACGTGTGGAGCATGGGCCTGTCCCTGGTAGAGCTGGCGATTGGCCGCTACCCCATCCCCCCACCAGACGCCAAAGAGCTGGAGGCAATCTTCGGTCGTGCTGTTATGGACGGGGCTGAGGGAGAGGCTCACACCAACATGCCTAGGCCTAGACCACCAGGCAGGCCTGTGAGCGGTAAGAGATTTAGACGTTTATAAACATGTACAGCTCATGAGTGATTTTAAATATGATTTGCTATAAAATCTTAATGCAACTTGTTCGTAGGACATGGGATGGACAGTAGACCTGCCATGGCCATCTTTGAACTGTTGGACTACATTGTCAATGAGGTCTGGAGAAAAAAAAACTGGTTTGCACAGCAGGAGTCCAAACTTTAATTTGTTCTACTACTGATGTTTTCTTTCTGCTTCTCCCACAGCCACCCCCTAAACTGCCACACGGCGTCTTCACCAGTGACTTCCAAGACTTTGTGACTAAATGGTGAGCCCTGGAAACCACTTCTAAATAATGAGAGTATTGGAAATACTTTTATACATTGTGGGTGAACCTGGTACATTACTGCAGTAGTTTTTTAATATGTACATATACACATTTGAAGTGAAAAGTTTGGAATTTTATCTTAAGAGGGTTGCTCATTGTGTTTCAGACTTATATTTGGTCATATAATAAAATAAACTTTTATGCTCACTTTTTGCATACACTGTTTCGATGAGTGAATTTTAAAAGATCTTTCAGTTAAATTCAATTCAGTTTGTTTATACAGCGCCAAGTCACAACAGAAGTCCTCTCAGGGCACTGAACAGAAACATTCAGATATACATAAAATAAGTTAATAACATTATTTATCTATTTTCATTAACTGGTATTATTTGTGTCTGCAGCTTGATTAAAAACCCAGCAGAGAGAGCAGATCTAAAGATGCTTATGGTGAGTACCTGATCTCTTTTTTTTTTTTCTAGCAGGTAATTTGATTTCCACATTTCTTTGTTTCTGTGTTGACGATGACCGTCTCCTTTCGGTTTCAGAGTCACACGTTCATCAAGCGATCAGAAGTGGAGGAAGTAGACTTTGCCGGTTGGTTGTGCAAAACCATGGGTCTCAACCAGCCCAGCACTCCCACTCGGGGTACTGAGTGACCCCCGCCCCCCTTACTCTGACACATTTCTGGGTCTCTCTTCATACATATTCAAATACTGTGCATACATGTACATGGTCCACACTGCATGTTGGCACTTTTTTTTTTTTTTTTTCCATTTGGCTTTTGGGTAAAACATTTTTAGCTTCCTTTAGGTTTCTTCGTTAGCAGCAGCAGCAGGGTCCGTTGAGTCATTACTGTACTGTAAGGCCACATCTTCACCACGACAGTGTCAATAGCAGCCTCGGCTCACATTTTCACACTGCTATAGAGGATGTAAAGCACTGAAGGGCTGCCGTTGTATCAGAATTTGCATTGGCAAACATGTTTTGTATTGTTAATCGCTCTGTATTAGTCATTTCTACGGAGGCTTGTGGGGTGGTATTTTTATTAACCTGCTGTTTAAATTGGATTGAAAGTGAGAATCAAATAATCCAAATCTGTTTGAAAACTAAATTTATCTGAGGTGATTGAAGACGCTTTAAATAAAGTAAAGTTTGTCGCATGATGAGATGCTCTTACAGAGAGAGAGCTCGTCACCTCTAGTATGATTGGGGTTTCTGACCAAACTGCAAGGATTTATTTTCACCTGTCAGTAAATGAGTGATCACTCAATAAATCATTTCGTGAACAGTGTCACAAACCAAAGAAGGTACTCCTGACTATTACTTCAACCGCTGGTCGTCTTTAAGTTTTTGATCAGTATATATCAGTGTATTTTTGAATGTTCTCAGTTACCTTCATGACAATTGTGTGGAGACCTTTTTTCCCCCTTGTCATTTTAATAGACCTCTTATATTGTCTCACACTAGGGATGCATATCCTTGGGAGGCCTGAGTATATGCCAGAATGTCTTTGACATAGCGAGGCAACAACAATCAAGATGTATTTATGGGATGGTATAGCATGGTTTAGTATGTATATTTCTCAAGATCATGATGGGGCTGAGCTGGTGTTTTGTTTTGTTTTTTCTTCTTTTTTTTTTTAAGCCTAAATCTTTGCAATTTTGATGCATTTTCAATTGTGTTGATTAATTTAGCCTGTGTTTTCTCTTTATTCTTGGTCTGTATTTGGTTGTTTTTCACTGAACCTCTACATGTAGCACTCCAAGCTTTTCGTTGGGACACAACAGACTTGGAGGTCTGCTGTTAAAAAAAAAAAAAAAACACTTTGGTTGAAATACTGTTAAACACGCTTTCTTGTGATACTCCCCCCACCAAAAGCGCCAAAATAAAATAATAATGCAGACTTCCGAGTGCAACGTCAGACCCGCCAAGTGGTACAAAGAATCTAACAAGAATGTAACCCAGGTCAGTGTTGGTCACAAGGTGGTGGTGTTTCCTGCTAGCCTGCCGTCTTGCTAGAGCTCCTGTATTCTCTGCTTATGGCTGCCCTTTCTTATCCCCACCCCGAATTGTGCATTCTTAAAAAGTAAATGGATGCATTGTCACTTGTATGTGTACAAAGCTATAAACAAAAGTTACATGTACTATTTTGCAGTCTTAATATACAAAATATGATTTTATGTAAATGACAGGGGGAAGAGTCATTTTATTATAATATAAAATGTGTTGGAAATGGTTATAATGTATAAAAGATTGAAATAAAACTTATTTGTGAATGTACATGTTTTTTTTCCCCCTGATTGAGTATGAATAGTAATTTTGCAGAGTTTGAACTGGAAAGCAGTTGAGTTTTGTCACTCATAACCTGATGTGGTTGATTACAGGACAAACGTTTGACAGCTGACCATGAGTTTGTATCTTATTTAGGGGGTTTAGCATCAAAAGTAGTAAATGTCACTAAAATCCAAGTCAAACGTGAACATTATGGCTACACTTTAAGTATGTTGCTGTAAATCTTAACCTAAATAGAAACATAAAAAAATGTTGCATTTATTGTGCGTGGCTACAGGCAGTCAATATGGAGTGTGGTTCAAATCCCCAGAATGCCTTTAGAGCCCATTTACTAAGTATCATCAATATCAATCCAGTGGATGTAAATATACCAAACTCTGCTATTCTGGAGACATTTTTGCAACTTTTAAGGCATTTTTTTTCTGTGGGACAACTAGCAGTACTGTAACACAAAACTGTTTTTGGCCAATAGGACTTTGATTGAGTTATCCATCTGTTGACTTGTTTGTTATAGCATCTAAAGCCAGCGGACTTGGGTCGGTCACAATTCATGGAGTACACTCTGGACAATGACCAGCACAATTATGTTGACCCTTTCAACATGTGTTTAAAATCCCATATTTACCTCAAATCCTAGAGGAAATTGTAATTACATTTTTCTTTTCTATGGAAATGATCCGTTTTTCAAGAGTAAAATTCTAATCAAATGTTACGCACGGAAACTGCTCTAGGCTATCTGGATGTGTAGAAAAAGCTGCTGTTGCCGCTGGGACCAAAAATAAGGGTTTTATTCTCATTGAAATTTAGGAAGTTTAAAGCCATCCAAAGTCTTTACCTCAGTAAGGCAGTCAAACAGTGGTTTGAGTAAACTGAGAAGGATTGTGCTTCTAATGTAGGTAGATCCGAGTGTCAGTTTTGTAGGAATAAAACGAGATGTTACATTTTCTAAAAATGAAGCCCAAGGGAAGCATGCTGATGGAAAATAAAATGGGTTCCAGAATAGATCCTTGGGGAACGCCACATGTGAGGCATGAAAAGGAGGGAAAAAAAATCTCTTGGGCTCATAGGGAAACTCCTGTCAAACAAGACCTGAACCACTCAAGTGTTGAACCTTCAATCCCAAATTCTTCCAGCATGGAGATCAGAATTAGGGAATTAGCTGTGTCAAAGGCACCTTCCATCCATCCATTATTTTTTACCCACTTCTTCCTGTTTGGATCATGAGGGTCACTGAGGCCCATATCCAGCTATCACTGTGCGAGAGGCGGGGGACACAATGCACAGGTCTCTAGTCCATCACAGGCCACGTAGAGAAACGATACAACCATTCACTCTCTCACTCACACCTAGGGACAATTTAGAGTTACCAATCAGCCTAACATGCCTGTTTTTGGTCTGTGGGAGTAAACCGGAGTGCCCGGAGAAAACCCACGCATGAACGGAGAGAACATGCAAACCACCCAAAACGATCCAAAGCACAGATTCGATCCTGCAACCTTCTTGCTGAGAGGCAGCGGCTCTACCAACTCCACCACAGGCTGAAAAAGGCCACACGATTTGCTCAGTTAGATAAACTGTGAAAAGATGAATTTCAATAGTAAGTGTTCTTCATAAAACTCCACAATGTTTACTTTTTAACATTCCTGTTTGCATAAATGTTTTGGAAGATTTTGTTGCTCTGAACAGATGGTAATGTTATGCTGCAACAGTAGCATAGATTTGAGTCGTCTAAAGATTAGAGATGGCGGCATGTCATGGTGATGCAGTTGGTAGAGCTGCCGCCTCTCAGTGAGCAGGTTGACCGGTTCAAATCCCAATCGGGGATCTTTTTGGGTGGAGTTTGCATGTTCTCTCCGTGCATGCGTGGGTTTTCCTCGGGTTTCCTCCCACAGACCAAAAACATGCATGTTAGGCCGATTGGTAACTCTAAATTGTCTCTAGGTGTGAATGAGAGAGTGAATGGTTGTTTGTCTCTGTGTCCCTGTGATGGACAGACCATCACAGGGTGGTGTCCCCCACCTCTTGCACAGTGACCCCTGCGACCAGAAGAGGAAGAAGCGGGTAAAGACGATGGATGGATGATTATAATAGTGTTTATTCTGTCCAAAAGGGTCCAAACAATCATTATTGTTTTGTTGTTATCAACACTGTTCTTAACAAGACATATAAAAACCTCTAAACAGCTAGCTCACAAAAACTTAGCAAGAACAGTGAACTTTAAACTCAGCTTTGTGAGGAAAATGCAGTTATCTTTTAATACGTCAATAAAATCTCACAGGGCTTCGTCACTGTAGACAGAATTTAAACCAACAGTCCCCGACTAGTTTATAATTGGTTTATTTTATTTGACTTCTTATTAAAACCTTTTGTTAGAAGGTTTTATGACAATGTTTTTACATAGATTACTGCTTACTGGGTTTTCTTTTGATTAGAATGATTTAAAACCATTTTTTCAGGCAGTAATTACAAATGCATATGAGATGTGGGCTGTCTGGCAGTGAAGTGCAGGGCCACCCTTACACTATAAATATGTCTGACATCATCTCAGACTACCATTGGCTGACAACAGCTTATATTGACTGTAGTTTGGTGCAAGACTCAGTGAAATTCATACTTTGTGAATACTATGTTTTGGGGACAAGCTGATTATGCATTTATAGTTTCTGTTTCAATCCTGAAATCCTGAGCCACACAATCGCACACACATACACTACAGTGCACACACGTGCCAAACTAAACAGCGCCCTCTAGGTGGACATTTCGTTACTGCATGTCCCCATGCAAACATCAAGCTCTGCACACTGTAGCTCAAAAAATTAAAGATTTAAATACAACAATGAGTTTGCTAATTATTTCTTCATATAAAGGTGCTTAAAATATTGTAAAGACATATTTCTCAAAGTTTTTTAATGCACAATGTTAGTTCAGATGATTTTGAAATATAATCAGTTCCTGACTACAAGCACATGGCAACTTTTGTAAATAATATATTATCCAATAGATTTTTTAAATTTAAACAACGAGTCATTTTAACTACTTTCTATGGCTTCAAAGTCAAACATTAAATAATATTGCACCTAAAGCAAAAGCATTTAGTCCAATTATTATTTTTAAAGTATCTTAATACAAAGTACATTTGGGGAAAAGGTAGTTTTGAAAAACTTTCAATCTGCACATTACCGTATTTTCTGGTGTATAAGTCGCTTCAGAGTATAAGTCGTATCAGTCAAAAAAAGCATCATGATGAGGACAAAAAACTGAAATAAGTTGCTTCGGTGTATAAGTCGCATTTATTATGTGTCACCGCTGACCCCCGGGAAACGTGGGCCAGTGTCATGCCACAAATCGATTGGCTGACAAAAAACGACCACGGGAGTGTGCACAGGAGGACTCGCTGTTTCAGTTCTTCAAAATTTAACAAGGTTAACACTTAAAAACTATTATTTGTTTGCTCAACATTATAGAAAATGTGTATCATGTCAGTTCCATATGAATGAACATTTAAAGCTTCAGTCAAAAATTGCGTCATGCATATGAAAAAAAACTTATATAAGTCGCAGGACTGGCAAATATATACAAAAAAAACTGCGACTTATACGCCGGAAAATACGGTACACGTTCAACATTTACAGTTTTTCTCCTATTATTTTTTTTTTTTGTGTACAAATGCCATGTACTCCACTATATTATGTATGGTCTTTCTTCTGTTTTTGCTATTTTTGATCTAAAACCACTGTTTGTATAATGCAGGAGGGACACTGACAATGTTGTTCTTTATTTTCCATATGTCAGAAAGTGTATTAAATTTTACTTATCCACCCCTTCAAAAAGTCGAGTCACAATTTTGAAAACATAGGGGAAGCTCTCAGCACTCCAACTTGGCCTGCTTAGAAAAATATTTGCAAGTGTTGAGGTGAACTGTACAATATAAATGTAGTAAAATGTTTTTATTTCCAATGGGGTGATGTTTGTAAAGTTACACAGTCAAAAATTAACAGCAATATTTTTGTTTATAAGAAAAAAAAAGGATTTTTTTTTTCAAAGTTACATTTTCACCATGTCATTCATACATTTATAAAATGTCATGGTTCCAAACTAAATATTTATTTACAAACTAAATATTTAGTTTACAAACTAAATACTTGACTTGCAAGTTAAATACTTAGTTAGCAAGCTAAATATTTAGCTCCACACTGAATATTTAGTTTACAAGCTAAATATTTATGTGCTAGATAAATGCTTAACTTACAAACTAAATATTTAATTTCTAAGCTAAACATTTAATTCCTAAACTAAATATTTAATTTGCTAACTAAATATTTAGCTCAGACCTAAATATTTGTTTTCAAAACAAATTATTTATTGTCCAAGCTAAATATTTAATTTCCATACTAAACATTTAATTTCTAAGCCAAACATTTAATTCTGAAACTAAATATTTAATTTGATAACTAAATATTTAGCTTGAACCTAAATATTTATTTTCCAAAGTAATTGTTTAATTTCAAAAATAAATATTTAATTTGCTAACTAAATATTTAGCTTGAACCTAAATATTTATTTTCCAAAGTAATTGTTTAATTTCAAAAATAAATATTTAATTTGCTAACTATATAATTAACTAATTAGTTTGTAAACGAAACATTTAGCTTGCACATAAACATTAGTTTGTAAACTAAATATTGAGCTTGCGAACTAAATATTTAGCTTGCAAGTTAAGTATTTAGTTTGTAAACTAAATGTTTGGCTTGTGAATTAAATATTTACTTTGGAACTTTGACATTTATAAATGTATGAATGACATGGTGAAAATATGACTTAAAAAAAAACTATTGTTTGTCTTATGAAAGGCTAAACAAACCAAAATATGTTAATTTCTGACTGTGTAACTTTACAAATGACACCCCATAATTTCAGCATTATACATTGTTTAAATGTAATGTGGTTGATTTTAGTTACATGTGTAATCTGATGATTACACAGTACCTGTTAACACCCAACCGGTGCAGCTCAACATCTTGTGCTCCATCCCACTCCATGGCACAATGGCTGGCTTGCGCTCACTGAGTGGGTGTGCGGGTGGGCAGCTGGAAGTGGCGCAACACGAAGTGCAGGCTCTGTGAGTTCCAACAAGAGAGCTTGCTGTTCCTCACTTTTAGGGAACTTCTCGACCCAGTAATGTCCTCACCTGTCAGAGCTTGGCAGGTATTGTTAACAGGCACCTTTGGAGGGGGTGCTGGCAGCCCCTTACTGTATGTGCTGGAATGTGCCAAAACTTGCTTTTTGGGGTGGGACACCATGACCTCAGGCAATAGGATGGGTGGGTGCGACTTACATAGAAAAGGGAAAGAGTAGTGAGAGATGAGACGGGTGAGAACAGAGTTGCAGCTGAATTTAACCTCAGAGCACATGCGCGTGTGTCAGCTGACAGAGCGTGGCCGTGCACGGGTTAATGATTTGTGCCGTGCCTGAGTCACTTTATGGCTCGTTCAACCATCCGTTTTTTTTTTTTTTTTATGCAAAGATATTTTCATTTCACTTTTGCTTGACAGGGGGGGAGCAGAGACAGGGTGCATGCTGTGTCTTTAAGAGAGAGAGCGTGAGTGTACTGTGTGTGTGAGAGAGGCAGAGAAAGGGAGGGACCTCTTTGCCCTCCAGAAACCAGGAAGGGAATTGAGTTGATCTGCTGCTGCTTGGTTAGCGCATACAGGGCTGTAAGCTGCACAGCAGTGACAGGAGAGCTCCGGAGAGGAGAGCAGAGAGCTGAGCTGACCCACAACAAGCACCACCACGGCCATCGCAGGTGAGCTAAAGGCACCCTGTCACCCCCCTTTCTGCCTGCCCTGGGCCTGTCGAGCACAGCAGGCGGGGGAGCAGGGCAGAGGAGGAGAGCAGAGAGGGAGGAATAAGGGAGGGGGCCCATCTGAGAGCAGGGTGGGGGGGTTGGCAAGAGAGGAGAGGAGAGGTGGGTCGCATCAGCAGTCCCTTGTCAAGCTTCCTCTTTTTTTTTTTTTTTTTACTAATCTCTCTAAAATACTTCCTCTGTAGAGCTCTTTGGCTTTGGGGACTCTTGAGAGAAAGTTTATGGGATGTGATGAGAACATTAACTTTTCTGGCAGGTGGAAGCACTTAGTGGAGGAGGTGGAGAAGGGACTGTGGGGGATCTCTTGAACGAAGGAAAGGAGGAACCGAAGACTGTGGGATTGGGCAAGGTACATTCAATGGCAACAACTCTTCAGAACAGTGGCGACTGAAATGCCCATTGTGGGGTAGGCCGTGTGCTCTGCTGGGATGGCACTGAGCTGTTTAGAAGAGAAATCCATTTAGGGCAGGAGTTTCAAACGTGTCTGACGGTCACAAGAGTGTGGAGTCTAATGTTTTAGCACAGGCGAAGCTGAAATTGTTTTGTTTGTTCCTCCTACAGAGCTCTGCCCTGTCTGATGGCTGCTCTGTACTTTAATACCTGTCAGCCTGATGGCAACACACTGTAGTATATAATTCAGCCCTGAGTGCTTACGTTAGAGCAAGCTTGGAGATAGTGGGGGTGGTGGGGACAGAGAGAGCTGGGACTTGTAGTCTTGGGTTGGTGCTTTAAACCAGGTGAAAATGGGTTTCAGCACTCTACATCCCAGAGTGCTTTGCCCTTGGCCAGCCAGGAAAGGAACCAGCTGTCAGCCTATCGCTTGGAGGAGGTGTGGTGAGTGAGCTGCTGTGAAGCCAATGAGAGGAGGAGATGCAAAGCTGAGTTGTGGGCTGAAAATAGAGGGTGGTGGTGGATAGGATGATGGTGGTGGGGGGCATCTGGGATCAGGCAAGGGTTTGCCTTTATGACTAGGGCCACTCACAAGTTCGCTGCCCGGTAATGCTGTAGCTCTGTCCAGAAGCATGTGCAACAGAGCAGGCAGTGGAGAGAAAGCAGTACAAGTGCATGTGCACAAGTTTACTCGGACTGTGTTACTGTGCGGGAATAAACATCCCTGCATGTTGCTGGTGTGAGGAGGAGGAGGAGGGTGAGAGTCGAGGAGCTTGACAAGAGTTCAGAGTTCTCGACCCACTTGCTGATAAGGAAGAGAATGGCAAATAGGTCATCGCAGCACAGAATACAAGCGATAAAATAAAGCACTGTGCTAATGTTTTATTCAAGTCCTGCTGACTTTTTAACTCCGTCACCACCACTCTGGATTGTTGTTTGTTTGTAATAACACGGGTATTTGATGGTAATTAAGTGGCGTTGTTGCCCATATTAGTTAAATGAGAGGATAAAAACATATGTGCATCATGCACAGCTGCTTTTCAAGGGGGTGTTAAAGTAATTGCACAGAAACCACCCCATCGGAGAGCTTGCTAACTGCATATGAACAACCATGATGATGTCTGCCAGGGTACAGTTGCAACATTCAACGTTATTATGAGAAAGCTAACGAAGGGACATCTTGTCTTGACAACTGAGTTTCACTGACAGGTTCAGCAGCCTCAGCCAAGTCCAAGCCAAAACAAACTTAAGCTCTGGTGTATTTGTACACAGCCTTGAAGTACTTGTGCCCCCTGCAGACTGATTCAGCTTCATATTGGTTTTTTTCTTTTCAATCCCTGGTCAGTCTCCTGACACCAGTCTGCTCGCCCCCATCCTCCCCAGCATCTTGTCAAAAGCTGATTTTAATCTTGCCTGCCGCCATGTAATGCATACTTTTTGGCCAGTTGTTTAAAGACTTCACAACAACCCTGACTGTCTTCCTCGATAACCAGATGCTTTTTTTTTTCTTTCTTTTTTTAGCTTTGCATACTTGTTGAACTTGTTTTTTTTTTAATGTGCGGGCATGGGGATGGTAAAAGCATAGTACATGAAGACGCCCAAATGCTGGGAAAGTGTTCAGGAAGCATTGACAAATGAAGCGATTCTTAATTTATTTGAGACTTACAAAATGTATTGGTTAAAGCAGATGTTGTTTACTGCATGTGCTGGGCCATTTCTTAGGTACTACGGCAGAAATGTGTAGTTATTTCAAGTAAATTCCAGCACGAGGTTAAACTAGGACGCCATATGTGTTTGTGTGCGTGAGTGTGTGTGTTTGTGTGCACACATGCATGCACGTCTGTGTTACCAACAATAGACTCTGGGGGAATTGCAGGGGACTTCAGTGACTGTGGGCAGGTCCAAGACACCACCCATCAATTTGGCGGTGAGGCTGAGTACAGTTTGATATTCCTGTATGTTTGTGCCTACACCACTTTGGCCCAAAACGAGCAGGTTCAGGCAGACTGAGAGGACAGGTTGTGTGATGTCGCCGTGGCAGTTTGAAGCTTTATTTCGCATTTAAAAAGCTGGCAAGATACCATGTGTTGCATGTAGACTGTCATATTCTCTTTGCCTAAAGTTTAATCTGTGTGCTCAAATGAAGTGCTGTAGAACTGTGTGCTTTTAAGTAGCATATCTGTGCTAACGTTCCAAGTAAATGGACTGTACTTATGTAGCGCCTTTAGCTTATCAAGACATTCAAATCACCAGAGGCAATGAGAGGTTCGGTGTCTTGCCCAGAGACACTTGGGCATGTGACTGCTTGTGTATTTGAACCCCCAACTTTTGCATTGGAGGACGACTGCTCTAACCACTCAGCCACAGCCGCCCAAGTATGACTGAATGGGTAAAGAAAATCCATGGATAATGTTCCAAATATTGTCATTTGTTGCGGTTGAATTATTTTCTTACAGTGTGAATAGTTTCATCGGCCTCTTCCTTCGTGAATGCAGCTTCACTTCCCCCTAATGTCTGCTTCCCCTGGTCAGCTGCTTAGTATACCACAGCTTCCAGCCTGGCTAGACAGACAGACCCCTCTCTGTTGTTTTTCTGTTGTTATGCTGAAGACTAGGGGGAGTAAAGGGGCTTCTTCTGTTCTCTTCTGGGACATTTATTATGGAGAGGCTAACACAACCTGATCAAATTAAAGGAAGAGAGTGAGGCCAGCCATGTTTCTTGCAAAGGGGGAAAAGCTCGTCCTGCTCTATCGCACTTTATTGAGGGGTTTTCAGTATAAAGCATCAGTTAAAATGTGTCCTTTTGTTAATGCTGTTACAATACTTACTGATGAAGTCCTTTTGGATGGAGGACAAAACGTCTCAACAAATAAAGAAACCGTCCAGATGACCTGACTTAACTTTATTGGATTTTTTTACCGGGATTATTGAGCATGGACTTTGATGTTTTGAACATTTGGGTCATGGCTGCCTCAGACAAGTCAACGGGGGAGAGGACAGGTCCCAGAAACCATCTCATCACCAGCAAACTAGTTGGTCCACTATGTGAGTGTGCTGATTGTGGCACCGAGTTTTGTTGTGGCTCTTTGTACTGATGAAGTCCTTTGGATGAATGATGAAATGTCTAAAAAAAAAAAAAAAAAATGAAGAAACCATCCAGATGACCTGACTTAACTTTGTTAGGATTTTTTTACCTGAATTATTGAGCATGAACTTTGATGTTTTGAACCACTTTGGCTATGGCTGCCTCAGATGAGTCGACGGGGGAGAGGGCGGGTCCCAAAAACCATTGTATCACCAGCAAACTGGTTGGCCCACTATGTGAGTGTGCTGCTGCTTGTGGCCCTGAGTTTGTTGAGGCTCCTCGTACTGATGAAGTCCTTTGGATGAAGGACGAAACGTCTCAACAAAAAAAATAAACCGTCCAAATGGCGTGACATAACTTTGTTTGGGTTGTTAAAATACATTCAACATAAACTTTTATCGTTTTGTTATTAAAGACTGGTGTATAACTTGTTATTTGGGGGTTAACAGTCTGGAAGGGGGCTGTGTGACCAATCTGCACATCTACGTGGTGATGCAGTGACTTGGTTTGCAATGAAACGAGCGAGACAATGTATGGACTGCATTAAAGTATGGCCAGACATAGAAAGGTGGGTGGGTCTGCACAACTAATTTTTTTGCCTCCTCAGCCAGCAGTGGAAAGGGGAAGTGGGTGATGTGGTGGACCCTATGCATTGCAGAGTCAGACAGACATGGAGCAATGACGAGATGAGAGCGACAGATGAGAGGAAGGAGGAGTGTAAGGGGGTCAGACAGTAGGTACGGAGAGATCAAGCAAGCAGGGAGCTGGTCATCTGATAACAGAGCAGGTTCTGTTACAGGCCTGCCACAGTCTCGCAGGAAGTCCTCCTTCCCTCGTCGTCCTGCGCATGCACCGAGTGGTGCAGCCAGGGCACGCTGACTGACCAGCTGACCTGCTGGAGTGGAGCTGGGCGACACTGCGTCGGTGTGTGGGAGTGTCTCTGTGGCCATGTGTTTCATTACACTTCCTGGTTGTCAACACATGCTAACAGATTACAGAATAACAGTCAACAAGACGGAAAACAACAGCTCGCATAAATCACGTTTAGTTTATTGTTTTAAAATTAATTTTGCTTTTTAAAAACTGTTGCTCGGATAAATCAATTTTATGATGCGTTTAAGGTTTAAGCAAGCATGACAAATGATAAGCTGTTACTTGAAATGTTTGGACTGAACCAGCATAATTCTGAGCGCTTCTTTAAATGTGAAAAGCAAATATGAGAATAAATGTTATTATGCGGATAAACTCCAAACAAATAAAAAAAAATTGAGTTTGAAAACCGAAAACTTGTGTCTGATACTGCTTAAAAATAATTTAATGTGTTGGTTAAACAGTAGTTTGTTTCTGAATTTGAACAGTGTAGTTTCTGTCTCTCAGCAGTAGTTGGCTTCTGGGATGTTTGAAAGTCATATGAACTTTTAACAATGGCACGTTTAAAGAATAGTAGTTACAGCTAGTAATAGTACAAAATGTACTGTAAGAACACTTAACCTCCCCCCACCCCAGCCAGTTTTCTCACAGTAAACCTTGCCCAACCTGAGGGTTGTTACCTTTCCTCTCATTGTAGCAGGTTATACCAGGTACTTGTATAAGATGTCTTGAGTTTATCATTGACATCTGAGCCTGATTCTTGGGCCACTGTGTACTCATGAGTTATGAGTGAGCTTCGGTCTTTCCCACTCCCCTTTACACAGACGTGTTTGAGTTTTGGCTGCGCTTCCTGGTTAGTTTCAAAGCTGGCAGGCCTATAGACCAGCCCATGAAAGTTTAGTTTTATCAGTCGCTTGCTCTCTTCCTGCTTCTCTCCCAGTATGGCCAATCAGGTTTCCTTCCACTTTGGCAATGAGTCACTGAGCCATGGCAGTTACTCAAAATCCACTTTTCTTCAGAACTGTCACACACACACCCCTATTCCACTTTTAGTAAAATATAATATCGGTTCAACTTTGAACGTCTTTGACGTGAATGAGACGATTCAGTGGCAAATAGTTGTGGGCTTGGTGCTAAGATATGACAAAAGTTGTTAGTTTGTAAGTTGAAGTGAGACATAAGAAATAAAGGAGATGGCCATGAAAGCATAGATGTAGTCAGAACGTTGCTTCTCTTGCTTACAATTCAATTTTTTGTTGTCTTTCATTTTATTTCTGGTGTTGCTGTTGCATATCTGCGACACTCAAGGATTTGATCAGTTCTGATAGCACGGTGGTTACGCAGTGTA
Source organism: Nematolebias whitei (assembly GCF_014905685.2). NCBI lineage: Eukaryota > Metazoa > Chordata > Actinopteri > Cyprinodontiformes > Rivulidae > Nematolebias > Nematolebias whitei. Next base: position 29,026,702 of record NC_056500.1, read on the forward strand.
TACATTTGTCATTTAAATGAATCTAATAGGCTGATAACACTTTCAGTATTTTTAAAATGTGCACAGTTTGAATCAGCTAATATCCAATTTGCATATTATTAAAAGAGGAACGTTAAAGTGAAAGTTCTGAGTAATGTTTAGAGATGAGAGGGGATGTTCGTGTTTGAACCTAGTCCATTGAAAGTGTGCTTGTTAATTTACTTCTTGTCTTGTGTTTTCTTTAAAAAAAATCTCTACAGTAATTTTTTCCCATGTCTGAGAATCATCTGAAGTTAGAAACTTAACAGTTTGTTCCTTTTGTATTTAGGAATGAATGGTATGCGTCAGTGAAAGACTTGGGAGAGTGGAAATTTTGCACACCTTCCGTACATGATACATGTCGGACAACATGAAAACCACTCCTACCAGCTCCCACCACGGTCCGTTGCCTTGTTTTTGTCTGTGGATGTCAAGTAAAATGGTTCCAACTGTCTTTGCAAAGCTGTCGACACACACTTATCTGAAATAACTGCAAAAGCGAAACTAATATTACACAAGATCGTTGCGTAGATAAATGAGAAGGGGCATGAAGAGATGTTGCCGATGAATTAAAGGTGATGAAGGTGGAGATGGGGTAAGTCGGCCCTGCCTTAAAGCAGTTTGACTTGCAAAGCAGGCCTGGGCTCTCATGGACTGCGCATTGAGAGAAGGCCCCTTCCTGAAAGTGGAACATCGTGAACACCGACAGCTGCAGTGCTGCTTTGTGCTACATTGCAGGCCTTGTCACCCACAGGCATGAATTAGTGATAAGGAATGTTTCAAGCCATGAGGAGGTGTGAGGATCAGGTTTGGAGCACTGTGTTTCCTCTTTCTTAGTGCACTTTTCTGATTATTTCATTGACAGGTGGCTCCTGCATGCAGAGTAGTCCCTCCGTGCTCCGCTGGCGCTGAATCAAGTTTGTGTATGTCCGCATGGTTGTGCATGTGCGCTTGTGTGTTTTATCTCCTCTCAGCTCAGCGTCTTTACCTCACAAAGCCGTGACCCAGGATCAGCAAAAGACAGTTGTGTATGGACGGGGAACAGGGTGCTATACTGGCCTGCAGTAAAGCCTGGTCCATTGCAGGTGCTGTGGAGATCTGTGGTTAAGAAAAGCAGGTTGGCTCAGGCCTGGATGGGCTCACAGAGATCTGTTTCCACCTGTGAAGGACACAACCGGTAGCCGTGTGAATGCCCTTTCTCTCGCTCTTCCTTCCCATCTCTCTCTGCTGTCCTTGCTTCCTGTGTTCTTCATCGTCCTCCTCATTCCCTTCTCCTCCCTCAATACGGTCAGATGAACACTGTGCTGTTTCCAGTGGAGATTTGTAAAAGTAACTGGCATTCTTCTCAAATGCGCCAAGGTTGTCTATCAAAATTGATTTGGAAGAGTCATGCAGTGATGGATAAGAAATCGTCATGCCGTTGGGTATTTTACTTTTAATCGTACTTAAGAGGGCTGTTCAAATGTTTTATCTTTGCCACAGCCTTTTATCTGCACTTTATTTTCATTATAGCATTTGGATAAATTCAACAATCTCAATAAGTAGATGAAGAAAAATCTGCTCCGTTCCTTAGATGGCCTCACGGCAGAGGTCAAGGTAAACCTTACTCTGACCTGAAGGCAGGTGAGGGTGCAGAGAGACATTTCTGTACAGAGGATAGAGCAAACTATAGCAAATGGAAACATAAAGAAAGACGAGGCAAGTCAACATGTACAAAAGAGGAGGGGAAGCCAGGTTAGGCAGGTTTTGGTAGTGGGGTGTAGCGTACAAACGTATCAGGAGCGCTGATCAGATGGAATGTAACTTGAATCTTGTAGAGAGCAATGCATTTAGTGATCCACCGTTCAGACTTGCCCCCTGCTGGGTCTGTTTGACAGATGGTGGTGGTGTGTGTATGGGGTGGACAGGGTGTTCTGTATGCGTATATATTTGTGTGTTATTGATGTCTCTGTGATGTTACTGTATTCCGTGTGTGTGTGAGCCTACAGAGAAATCGAGGATTGCCTGCTCTGCCGAAACCCTCCCCCCTCCCGTTCCGTAGGTTCAGTCGATCATTTTAATTCCCAACACACATATACACGTGAACAAGGGGACAGGCCTTTTCTCAAACTTGGCACACAGTACAGGGTGGGGCAACTAGCTCAGACCGGATTGACAACCTCCCTTTTTAATACTGTTCCCTTGCAGCTTGTTGCATGTCCTTTTCCTCCTCCTGTGGAGGTTGTTTTCCACAGGGTCTGCTCTAACAACCCCCCCTCCCCCCCCTTCATCACTGACCCTCCTCTCTTGTTCCTCCACCTCCCTTGCTCTTGACTGTCACAGAGTACATAGGCTGTACAACCCAGCTCCCAGCATGCACTCTGATCCCCACAGCCCTCTGCTTATCTGTCCTCCACGACCTCTTACTCGATTCTTGCACAAATGCATGCACATCCGTAGATGTTATTCATCAGCTGTGCACAAGGAAACAGGCACCCAGCATCCTGAACACAAATATACTTAAATATATTCACAAATCGCCCAATTATTGTGTTTCTGCAAACAAAAAGGTTAATCAGATGGGTTCAATACTGGGAAATATATGTATTGGATATTGTCATCGTTCTGCTTTGATGCCAACTACACGTGCTTTTAATCTGTTGTAAAGATGAAATCTGAGCAGTTGTGATGCACAGCGCTGTGGTGTTACCATATGGCCCTTACCTAAGACACTCGAGGCTCTTGGGTCCAGCTGTAAGGAGTAAAATGTACTGTGAAGTTCAGTTGCGGGTCAGGTAGATGGAACATACATTTAGCCTTTTTTCTTAGGTTAATTGGGTTTTCTTGGTTGTGAGGAACATGTCATAACGAGGAACTCTGATTTAGATAGTTTTAAAGTGTGCATTTTTTTAAAATGCTAATGTTAACATTAATTTTGTAATAAGAAAAAATACTGAGAAATAAATAAACAAGACTAGAAAAACTTTTCTATACGAGCTGGAAGTCGTAGTGATACATTATGCATAAAAATATAAGAGGTTGTGTATAATGTTTTCGGTTATTATGGGACTAACATTTTTCACATCATTGCAGTTTGAGTTTGTGAGATATTATAATTCTGAAACTTTCCATTTGTACATTTCTCAGGCCTCGCTTCAAATTCTCATAAAAAATGCAGACCGTCTAGACAGTTTTCTTTCTAATAAAAATGCTAATTTCTATGCAAACTGATGTAAACTGTAAAAGTTTTTGTCCACACACTTGAAAGTCTGTTTTTACTTTTTCAGCCACTGCAGCTCACATTGATTTCTTTCTTTGTATACATGTTTTATTTGTGTCCTCCATAAAACTTGTGGTTGTAGTGACTGCTGGTGCATATTTTAATCCTGGATAGTCAATATTCTTTTTTTTCTGTCCACTAAAAAGTAAAAATCTCCTAAACGTGTCCTATTTTGTCTTTTGACTTCTCTTTAGATAGGCAGACGGACAGACGGCAGGACGGATACACGGGTGGGGGCTGTGCTCGGCGGCTCGGCGGCAGGCTGGTGGAAGATGTCGTCAGGAGCCGGCGGGAGAGGAGGCAGGCGGCTCCGGGGAATAGCGAGCGGCGGGGGAGGGAGAGGAGGAGCAGGAGAGGCAGAGGAAGGCCCCGTGGGCATCCCTTTCCCTGAACACAGCGCAGACGTCCTGGGCAGCCTCAACAAGCAGCGGCTCAGTGGACTGCTGTGCGACGTCCTCCTGGTTACCCAAGATCAGGAGTTTCCGGCTCACCGTTCTGTCCTGGCGTCCTGTAGCTCCTACTTCCACAAGCTCTTCACATCAGGGGCTGCTGCTGACCAACAGAACATCTACAACATCGACTTTGTGGCGGCGGAAGCTCTGGGAGCTTTGCTGGACTTTGCCTACACGGCCACATTGACAGTCAGTCACAACAGCGTGGCTGACATCCTTGCTGCTGCGTGCCTCCTGGAAATCCCACCTGTTCAGGACGTCTGTACACACCTGCTGGACACCAAAGTGCTCTCCCCGCCGGTACAACACTTTTTGTAGAACTAAAAGTTCAAGTTCAAGTATCTTTATTGTCATTCACATCACATGTGGTGCGTAAGGTGGAATGAAATTGTGTACACAGGGTCCCAGTTACACCCAAAAATAGCAAAAATCTGAATCAGAATAAGCTTTATTATCACTGTACTGACATGCAGTGAGATTATGTTCGTACAGTCGTCCGAAAGAAGCGGAGTGCACGTTGCTGCTGCTACTAGAGCGTGGCCCCTTATTCTTTATCAGAATACTTGTTAGATGGAAAAGGGGAAAGGCCATGAGGAGAGGATAGTGGTATTACAAAAAATATCTCTATCAGGCCACGATTTAAGACATCAAAAAAACTCTACCAGCAAGCACATTTATAAACACATTACATATGCATTTGATGACAAGACGATGACGGTGAGATTTGTCCATGAAGCACTTCCAGATAGACCATAGTCCTGATAAGATGTTGGTGTATATAAATTATAAAAGGAAACGGTATATAAAGGATCTAAGATATACACTAAGATATATGCTAAACGAACACTAAACGGTACGCTAAAGGATCTAAGATATACACTAAACACTAATAATGTAAAACAATACGTTGTATTAAACAGCAGCCCGAACATGAGTCTGTAGTGAGTAGATGGGTATGAATGAATAAATCAATACAAAGTAATGCTTGGTGAATGTTTATTTGAAGCATGAACCGTATAGGAATTTTGTGAAACTGGGATAACCTTTTTAAAACCTAATTTATTTACATGAAAAATGGGTGTATAGCCATTAAACCATCCACCTTAATAAATAGCTGGCGTAGCCTAAATTTCCGTGTCTCTCACTATGCCAAACACACACCCACTGCTTCGGTTAGTTGAGCACTTACTTAACGCTCTGTATTTGTGGAAGGACGACATGCTCTTTTACAGACACACATCTCCGCACTTCCCATCGTTCCTTCAGCATGAGTTGGTGTTGCAGTCCTGCACCGACTGAATGAAAAACATCTAATCATTTTTGGTATTTGTTGTTATAATCACATTATGCGGGACATGTAGGTGTATGTTTTGGGTTTCTAGATTTTTTTTTTTTAAATAATAATAAATGGTTAGAATTTCTAACGTCACAGCTTGTAGACCCACTGGGTCGATTTTTCCAGTTATATATTAAAAAACTCAACATTGCTCTTTTTTCTTTAATTTGTAGAGTTGTAAATTTTGGCCATTTGGAGTCGGTCTTCCTTAAGTGAATTTTCTGCCATTTTTCTGAACACAATTTTATTCCTCAAGAACTTTATTCTTTGCCTTTTTCTTGCTTGTTTTGCTCCCCCGATGCTAGTTTTTACCCACAATTTTATTTGCTTTGACAGGCGGGCAATGAGCGAAGAAGTGAGAATGGAGACGACGAGGGGAAAAGCAGAGAAGTCAAGGAGCAGGGGAACCAGATTCGTGCCCGGGAATACCTGGAGTACTTCCAGAGAGGGGTGCACTGGAGCAGCAGCTGCAGCACGCCAGAGCTCAGGGACCTACCCACACACCTGCACTTTAACCATGGTAACGGGAGCACCCCCAGCAATGGGGCTTCGGCTGGCCTCAGTGAGTACTACTCCCCACTGGCTCTTGCCTTGTCACAGTCCCATACGCAGGAACCAAAGGAGGAGGACGAGGAGGAGGAGGATGAAGAGGATGACGAAGAGGCAGTTCAGGGCAATGGAGGAAACTTGGATTCATCCTACTACCCTCCATCTCAAAATGGTCACTTCTACCTCCCCCCTGAGTCGCAGCAGGACACCAAAGGGGAGGACAGTTGTAGGGAGGTGATGGGGAGAGAGAGGGGTTCAGCCAGTGCCCTCCTGCAACACATGATGAACTCTATTGAGAGGCAGAAGAAGTCTGCAGTGACTGGGGAGGAACAGGGAGACGGGGACGATCCCGACATGGAATTTTACTTGAATTATTTTAGCAGCACGCAGCACGAGGATGCGGCCTCTGCTTCCGTATCACAGGGAGTGCCGTCTTTGTGGCTATCACGAGGCAGTACAGGCCAACACAGAGCCGTAGGGGAGAGAGGTAACGGGGCTGGTGGAGGTGGAGGGGAGAGGAAGATGCGCTCTAAGGCCTTCCAGAAGTGCCCCATATGCTCGAAGGTCATTCAAGGTGCAGGCAAGCTACCCCGCCATATCAGGACGCACACGGGAGAGAAACCCTATGAATGCGCCATCTGCAAAGTGCGCTTTACCAGGTAAGCCCCTTTAATGAAGCGACTGCCTCGTGTCACATGTGCTAATAGAATTGGATGTGGCACTGTAGACAAACGGCACAGCAGTGAGAAACGCCACAAAGCCTAGAGCTGGAGTATTAGTGCTAACCATCTTAGCTTTGCATTAAGGAGGCAGCACAGTTAGTGTCCAAATGTTTACCTTAATTATGGTTGCATAGGGCACTAAAGGGATTTTTTTTTCTTAATACCACATTGTTATATGCTAACTTTAGTAGCATGGAGTTGTAGCCTCAGTGGGTTAGGGGGCTGGTTTGTTATAAAGGTCTGGTTTATGATCATGGCAAAGTCCTGTAATTTTAACATAGAGGTCCTATAAAACAAGGCTGTGCCATGGTGGTGTTATCTAGTACAAAGCAGCCATAAAGTTCTGTTCTGATACTGAGGGGGATTGCAGGCTCTGGATGGTGCTCCGGTACAATAATGTGAACTTTTGATCTGTGGCTAGGATGATTATTGCCCACAGCAGAGTGTTCACCCCTCCCCTTACCTCTCTCATTGTCCCTCCCTCTCCTCTTGAGTGAAATCCCACATGTCCCACCTGGAAACCAGAAAATGTGGCACAGTAGCTTCTGTGCTACATCTGTGCACGTGATTTTCTTGGATTCAGGAGTACAGCTTCTTCCTTGAAATCATTCTCTTAATTAATTAACTCGCAGGCCTGTGCCGGAAATAGGATCCCTTGGCTTGAAATATCCAGAACCTCTTTAGGCGTAACAGAAAGAGAAGACCTGTTCAGCTTCAGACCAGCAGTGGAGAGAGGGGGCGTTGTAATCTTAATGCTGTTTGATCAGGGTTAAGAGTTTGCTTTGCAAAGTCATAAATCTCTCCCATCCTTTAAATAATTCACCTGTGTCAGTGTGCCACTTTGTTCCAAGCCCCCAGCCTGAGTCTGTGCACATTCTTAGAGGTGTTTGTCATCAACGCTTATTCTACTTTAATTTTTTTATATATATATTTGAGGCACAGTTTGCACAAACCTGTGATGATTGTAGTGGGTTTAACTATTTATTTGTATGACAGCTAATCCCTGTCTGTAGTCCTGGCATTGCTTGTGCGTATGTGTTCAAATGGAGTTGTCTTAACTCACTTATTTGTTTAGGAGCCCTCAGTACAGGAAGGTTAGACGATTTAAGAGCTCGGGAGCTAGAGAGATAGTAAAGGCTAAAGGGGGGGAGGGAAGGACACAAGTCAGATGAAGGCCAAGGTTGCCAGATAAAGTTTACTGGAGGGGGTGTCACAGCAAACAAAAAATGCTTGAAGATGTAGAGATGAAATTTAGGGAATTTGAGTCAGAATGTGGTTTTATTTGTAGCTGCTGCAGGACTTGTTCTATACTGGCATTTACTCTTGCACAAAATTCAGTCAGTACATGGCTTACTGGGAAAACGCAATGTTCTAATATTAATCTTATTTTCTGGGCTCAAATATTTGTCAAAACTGAACAATAAAATTCCCTTTTGCACAGGAGATATTTAGGTCCTCCTTTTCTATTAAAGTTTAATCTGTTTGTCATGTTACCAGAACGAGCCATCAGACACGGTGAACGTTGTGCTCTTGTGGTGCCGTCACACAGATAATAATGTAAAGTTTATGACTTCTCTTCAGTCAAATGAATACTTTTAAAGAAAATAAGAGATCAGAGAAATGGCTTTAGGAAATAAATAATTCGAAAATTGAGAATAAATTAGAAGCTAAATCCCTAAATTAGTTATTGACGAGTTAATTATTGACCGAGACCTGAAGTTGTGTGAGCAGCGCAGTCTTGCACATTTGAATTTCTTGTCAGTGTGTTCTTAAGCCATGTTTGTCTTTCTCCCTCTCAGACAGGACAAGCTCAAGGTTCACATGCGGAAGCATACAGGAGAGAAGCCTTACCTGTGCACACAATGTGGAGCTGCCTTTGCTCACAACTACGACCTGAAGAATCACATGCGCGTGCACACCGGCTTGCGTCCTTATCAGTGCTCAAGCTGCTTTAAGACTTTTGTACGTTCAGATCATCTGCATCGCCACCTTAAGAAGGACGGCTGCAACGGAATCCCCTCCCGCCGAGGCAGGAAACCTCGGGTGAGGGAGCCAGGGCTCCTGGAGGCCACCCCAGGTTTTCTCGGTCCCGACACTGGGACTGGGCCTCGAATCGTCAAGGGGCGACGGCGTTCCGAGGCGTCCACTGGTGCAGAGGTGGAGTGTGCTGCTGGAGTGCATTCACACAGTCCTCAGCTGCAGGAGCTATCAGGGGAGGCAGGGCCCTGAGACTGCCGGGGCGACGAGGACGCTGCTGGACGCCACGTTCGCTCTGCACAGCCTGTGAGACAGGCCCGTGAACGGAGGGGGAGAGAAACAAAAACATGCAACGGCAATTTAAAATAAAAAGACAGAACAACTAACTATTCCTCTAAAAACCAAATCAGGGTGTCACACAAATCTAATCTTTATAGCTCTTTTACTTTAGGAAACAGAGTAGACTTTTAAGCACGTCACTTGGCGTGTTTGTTAAAGAGAAAAGAACGCTTCAAATCATCCACCCATGACGTCCACTTTCTGGGCCATTTCTTTCTTTGTAAACTTTTTTTACATGGCATATATGCTTAGGCAAGTGATAGATGCAAGGAAACTCTGAGCAACTATGCAGTTGATTTAGATTCGTATTGGTTTCGTCCTCGCAGCCGTCAAGCTCTTAGAAAGGTGTCGTGCACCTTCTGACTGCTGTGCAAGTGAAGCGAGGACAAATCCTAGTGAAAACCTTTTTTTTTTCTATTCTTTTGCAGCTCTGTATAACTCAGTACAGTTACCATAGAAACAAAATTTCCACTATATGGTATATGCAAGAACAACTTACCACTGTTTTGATGCAACAGTTTCTTTCCAAATGTTCCAGAAAGAATCAGGCAAGGGTTTGATTGAAGTGTTACTTACTCTTAAAATAACAACAACAAAAAAAAAGCATTTTCAAAATCTGTTGTTCATCTTGTTGGAAAAACAAATTCACAATGAGTCAAATCCACTTTAACGGGGGCTCGCCATTTGCAGGACTATGGAACGCGAGGGGTGAAGGGTTTGTGTTTTTGAAGCACTACCATTCTCGATGTACCTTTTGACTTTGCTACGTTGCCTCTTGTCCTTCACAACCCTGCAATGTCAGCATTTTCCCTTTTGATTTGTCTTAATTTTTTTGTTTCGTTTTTTTTTTTTTTGGGTACGCGACACTTTATAATTGTATACGTCTGTATATATAGCAGGTGGTGATATGATGTTGGCCTCTAGACTTACCAGTTGCATCTTTCCTCTTAGGGTTGTCGTATTTCTGACAGAGCGAGGCTTGTGGGTGAATGAAACAAAGCTGTGTGAATGTTTGATGTGGGGAGAGAGGATTCCAGTTGTCCAAAACTTTTACACTTGACATGTACAGTTCCTGCCCAAAGGATGAGATGGCTGCATGATTGAATGAATGAATGAATGAATGTGCTAAACTTTCTGCAGTTTTCCAGATTTCGTCCTTGTGCGACAAGGCGCAGCAGCACTTAACCAACTGCAGGTTAAAGGAATGGCAGGGAGTGAGTCTGAAGAAGAGCACCTTTTTTTTTCTGCGTTTGCACAGCTTTACTAAAGATATCCAACAGAGAGGGTATATTTAAAGGAAGTGGGTTGGTGATGGGGAGGGAGTGTGCGTCAGGTTTATGTATCATGCTTATTCCAATCTTTCTGGCCCTAGGGACCACACAACCGTAAGGCAACCTGTGTGATGAAGAGAGCAATAAATACCTGTCCAAGTTGGGAGGCCAAATAGGAGCGCAGCTGCAGCTGGTTGATGGGGGGGATGGGAACAAGGGAAGGGGAGGGGGATCTCACAATGTCTGTTGCATTCCAAAAAAATAATCTCCCCCAGCTCAGCCACGTTTCCAAGCAGGAGGGGATCAATTCCAGCCTTTCCTCTCCCTCTCCCAGCCTCTGTAGTCCTCTAATGCCCCTGGACCAGCCTGGAGGGGATATTATTATATTAGAGCCTGGTGTTGCTGTGAGGAGGATGCCTGGTGCTGCCAGTTTACTGTGGGAGTGTGTTTACATCTACATGCAGTTTGGAGTGCATGTGTGCATTTGTGTGTGTGTGTGTGAGTGAGGAGGAGGAGGGTCCCTCTGGCCACATCATCGGTGTGTGAGTCAGCCACAGCCTGTTCAAACATGCACCCTGAGCTGCCAGCCCCTGTGCACTTTCTCTGTTTGATTCTCTCACACACACACACACACTGGGTCCAGGTATCCCACAGAGAGCAGGAAAACACCAGAGCTTGCATATCGGTTTGAATATCGTCACTGACCTCGTGTGTTTTGGATTGTGTCGACTTCAGAAATGTAAGGTGTCGTTCAAACGTGGGGTTCTTCTTCATGTTAACCCACTCAAGCTTTGAGCTGAGATCATGTCCACGTGATCCCCCTCCTCACGCCCACGAAATGCAGTCATGGTTAAAAGTAAAGACGCCAGATTCTAGTTCTTTCTTCTTTTTTTGTTTTTCTGTACCAGGGCGTAAATTCCTCTCGTCCTTGCCAGGTCTTGAATTTGCAACCTCAGATGAACAACGTGACAAACTAAACCTTGTCATTATTTATTTAATGAATGTTTAGATAAAAAGGCAGAAAGGTTTTGTGAAACATAAGTACATTCCATTTTTAAAAAAAAGTTGTAGTATCACCTTTGTTGCAACAACAGTTTGAAGTAATTGTCTTTTGTGTCACTTCAGTAATTTCTTCGTATTTTTGGGCAGTTTTTCCAAAACTTTATTTTCGTTTAGGATATGTGAGCTTTAATTTACTCACGTCTCCTATAAAGGAAGCCAAACTATTAAACACCCATTAATGTATTTTATTAGCCGTCTTGCCAGAGATTGGCTGTTGATTTTTGGGATTGTTCATCATCCAATTTGGGCAAAGTTTTCATCCATCCATCCATTATCTTTACCCGCTTCTTCCATTATGGGTCACAAGGGTCACCGGTGCCCATCTTCAGCAATCACTATGCGAGGGGTGGGGTACACCCTGGGCAGGTCTCCAGTCCATCACAGGGCCACATAGAGACAAACAACCATTCACACTCTCACTCACACCTAGAGACAGTTTAGACCTGGAGAAAATCCACGCACGCACGGCGAGAACATGCAAACTCCACTCAGAAAGGCCCCCGGACATGGATTTGAACGGGGGTCCTGCTCACTGAGAGACAGCAGCTCTACCAGTTGCACCACCGTGCCGCCCTTGGCCAAGTTTTAACTAAAAATATCTCCAGAACAGAAGTTTAGATCATCGTACCCTCCCCACCATGACCGACCGTTGTTTTTGCTGCGTTTGACTTTACTCCAGTTCTTATCAACATTATCGTCAAACATTTCCACTTTGACTTAGCCTGTCCAAAGGACGTTGTTCCAAAAATGATGTGGTCCATGATGCGACCTTGCAAATCTAAAACAGTGCAGCCAAAGCAGGAGGTATTCTGGCAAAACTTCCAAACAAGCCAACCCTTTTTCATTTTATTATTTATTCTAATTGGGAACTTGGACATCCGTTATTCTAATTTCTGTCTGAAGAGTCATCGATGTGGCTGCGTTTGGCTTCCTCTTCAGAGATGAAGAGCAGCTAGCTGTCTTTAACTTGTGGTGTGAAATATTCCATTTAGTTTCAAAACGGTCCTAATATTCTTCGCAGACTGAAGACCAATGGTTGCGTTTCTAAAATTATAGCTGGTTCTTCTTAGCGCTGAACACATTTACAGTAAATGCTTTAGAGCAGCATATTGCAAAAATATCTGCTTTTTTAAAAATGCTCACATTTGATGGGACTTCCTTTTATATATATATATATATATTTTGCATTTTTTATTGTCTAAATAATGACTTGGTATATTATGTCATGTGTTTTTTATTCAACTGAGGTTGCCCTACTTAATTTTCAGACCTGTGAGGACCATAGAGTTTAAATTAATTTACATTTTATTGTCCTGTGAGCTGAAAGTTCACATTCTCTTCACCGTAAATGTAAACTCTGCGGTGGTGCTGTAGTACGATTTAGTTCTTTTGCACCTTATTTGAGAAGAGGCAGATTATGTATGCACTTTGTTACCGGAGAGGGCACTTTTGTCTACAAAACGGGTACTTTGAAACAAATCGGTTGCAAATGAGATCTGTTCTTTTTTGTTTGTTTTTGGTCCACTGTGGTGAATTTTGGTTCCTTGGTTGGGTTTTTATAACAAATTTCCACCCAAAAAAAAAAGAAAGTGTCACAACTGAAAGCTGGTGAGTTCAGACACATGTTTGGGTTAGTGATTCAGATGATTCCACGCAACTGAATGCACTTGAAGCTAGTTGTTAGTGATTGTCTTTACGTCTTAATATAAAATCCGTGGACAGAAGGAGATGGAGGCGGAAGGAAGAGCACTTTAAGGTGTTTGTATATCTAGTTTTAATTTTCTGTTTTGTTTTGGGGAGGTTTTTCCAGAGTGCACATGCATGCACTGCCGGCTGGAGGGTCTCAGGACAAACGTTTGTGTCTGCCCCCATTTGTTTGATAGTTATAAGAGTTCTCGCAGGAACCACAGTGACCACAGGTCCACAGTACCACGGAAGCTAAATGATCATGTTGGAGTTGCTCATCCCTCCTGGTCCAGGTTTTATAGCTCTTGTTTACGTTTGTTGGTCATTGCCAAGGGTTGTTTAAGTCCTAAGAGTTTTTGTTGTCGTTTTCCTTCTTTTGTACAATATTGCACAATCGGGCTTCTACCTTCAGAGCTGGGTGATGTGGTGTCTCGTCTGGTGCAGGATCTTTATTGTGGTACTTGGCATGGACTGCTGCACTTTGTCTTAATGTGGCAGAATCTTTTTACATGTGAGCCATCTTAATTTGGACTAATGTTTTCCAAAATGTGTGTTCTTTTTATATGCAACCAAAGCTTTTTGTTCCCTATCTGCAGGCTACAGATATTAAAAATATGTCAACCATTTATCCAGTCTGGGCTCCATGACTACGCCACGGATGCCCTCGTCCTATATTTGCAGATACGTGGTTGAAATCATACACACTTTTACTTGAGTTCACTTTCAATTGTCTGTGAAGAACAGAATCAAGGGTTTAAAGATGTAAATTATTATTTTTCTCCTTCTTAGACTTGTTTTACTTAAAATAACTTGAGCTGCGGCTATTTATTTCCTCATGGCTGTGCATTTTGTGTGTTTGCTAGCGTGCGTGTGTTTTGGGTCGGGGTTTTGGGACGCTGTGCCATGAGGGTAGAGTATATAAAAGGGTGCTTGGGTGGGGTTACGGATAAAATGCCTAACAGCACTGGAAATGGTGCTTGAGCTGAGTGAGCAACGTTTGCACTAATGTTAAATGTCCTTGTCCTGCTTATGGGAGAGGAGGCCTCAGAAAGGCCTGCGAGTTCCTCCGAGCACAGAGCAGCGTGGTCAATACTCTGTGGTCTCACAAAGAGTCCATGCAACCCCTTCTTAATGATAATCATGTACAGAATATTCCAAAATATACAAACTTTCAGCATCAAAAACCAAAGCAGGGATCAAAAGGCTTTCATTCTTATCACTGGGCATTTTAAGCTCCCAATTTTATGTTGGATTAATAGTTTTAGTATTTATTCTGAAGGCTCTTAAAAAGAGATGATCATTGTAATGATGAGTAAAAAAACTCATGTTTTTTTTTATATATTAGAACATCTATAAAATGGCTTTTAGATGAGCAGTTGAAAACACTTGAAATGTTTTAATTGTTCAGCATCAGCTTGAAGATTCTCAAATTTCGAAATGTGCTCTGTTCTATAATTAATAATGATTCAACTTTCTGGATTGTTTTTGTCTAAATCTTTGCTGAACTGGACGATTTAAAGGATCTGAAATGGAAAGCGACTGGCCGGTAGCGTCCAGCTTGTTGTGCTGGTTGTCGTATTGTGCAGTGTGGGGCTGAGGTTCGCTCTTCCTCAGTTCAACGTAAAGAGCCACAGTGTGCCTTGTAGGGATCGACAAAAACTTGCACCATTTGTCAAATTTTATTTTATTTTTTTAACCAGACTGACATTTATGCCACATTTTTGACAAAAAAAAAAAGAAAAAAAAAAGCTAATTGGGAGTAACTGGTTTGAACTTTGCATAACAAATTTATGTAAAAATGTTTTTATTTTTTGTAGCTGCTTGTTCAGAGCTTTGTCTCCACCACTGATGTGTCTCCAGCCTCAGCCCCAGACCAAGGTTACTTTTAATACAAGCTCTCCAAACCTCGCTTCGCGTTTTATTTATTTATTGTTTCAAATAATTTTCCAAAACTGACCTTGAGATGTAATTTTTCTTCAGCTATTATCAAAGATTCTTGCTGCATCTATCTGAGAAGGCCACAAAAACAAAGGCTGAGATAATGGGATGTGTAAATAGTCGCACCAAGCTGGGCAGGGTGTTATGCGGACGTGTGGAAAAGGAACTGGTTGCTTTGCCTCGTCGTTGTGCTGCACACCTGATTTTTGTGCATTTTCCATCAGGCTGTTGGCGCTCGGCAAGCCGAGTGCAGCATATGCAGGACGGCACTATGCGCAGCGTGGCTCTGGCACTTGCTCAGACAGCTATGGGTCCTTCAGAGATGGACTTCTGTCTGTTGGCTGCTCTCAGCCAAGTGGGGACAGTTTGCACTTGGAGTCTGGGGATGCAATGGTTGGCATAAAGGGAGGGGAGGCTTTTATATTTTTAGATACGAGTTTCTAAAGCCTAAATGATTGTCCGTTTGCTGAGCGATCATCTCAGTGTTGGTTTGCAAAACTAAAACCACGATAAGGCCACAAAAATAAAAAGGAGGCTACTATAAATGGGTTTGGGAAAATGCAACAAATTGTTGCTGATCTTTTTTTGTTTTTCATGTAAGCACTACTCAGGTGGAAAATACACTGCTATGCATTGAGTTTCATTATCTGCTCGGTTTGTTTAATTTGTCGTGTCATTTTCCTGTCTTCTTGATAAGTTTTGGTTTTTTTACATAACGGCTTCCCCACAGAAAACATCAACACTTCCTTTATTGTAAAGTGTCTGTGAGCAACAGTTTTCTCCAGTTAGGGTTGATCCAAATAACTGTTTGTTGTAAATTATTTTCTTCAAACTGCACCATTTTATTATTTTTTTGAAGGGTACGTAAAGCACATGGGAGAAGAGGTTGCATGGTCTTTTTTTTTTTTTTTTTTGTCCATTTGCTCTCCCTTGCTCCAGAGTCGGTTTCCATCTTTGCTGCCTTTGATCAGAGATCACACACCATCGCAGGGGAATCGACAAGAGGGAGAGGGATGGAGACGGGAACGGGGTGAGCGGTGGAAGATTAGACTCTTGTTTGTTGTCACCTCAACCAGCTTTAGGATACATTCCATGTTTTCATACTGTGAGTCCAGTTCTGGAGTTACTTGGCAGGTACAAAGGATGAGAGTCTGAGACAACAGAAGGAAATGTTTGACATTTTCGTTTGTCCGTCTGGCCTCGCTGTCCTGTAACAGACATGTATGGACGGTTTAAAAGGCCCTTTCTGTAGCGCTTTCAAACTTTGTTTTTTTTCAGCTTCTGCGATTGTAACAAGCACTTTGCAAAAAAAAAAAGCCATTTTAACGATTGTGTGCTTTTATGGTTATCACTACTTTTATTTCTGTTTTTTTGTTTTTTTTCCAGTGCAAATGATTATTGAAATGCAAAAATTCATCCTTTGTACCTGCCAAGTAACTCCAGAACTGGACTCACAGTATTTTTTTTTTTTTTTTTTTTTTTTTTTTTTTTTTTTTTTTTT
>NC_056500.1:29043211-29084610 GCF_014905685.2 Nematolebias whitei
CCAATAACTTTACAGACTTTCCTCTGTCTTGAATTTATTTAAGCATTCCTCCTATGTTTATGATATCCAAGAAATTTAACTTCACAAACCTTTTTAAATGAGATTACGTTCATAGACAAAAATAGACCAATAATCAAACATTTTATTTTATTCCAGGTATATTTATAACACACCTTGATTTGATTTTGTTTTATAACACTACTTTTTATTTTTACTTTATTTGCATTCTATTGATGTTTATTGTTATGTGTACCTTATCTGTGGTTTTGTCTAAATCAGGTCTCTCTTGAAAATGAGTCCTCGTGACTTTATGAGACTAACCCGTGTAAATAAAGGTTGAACGAATGATTTAACATTAAACCACTTTTTGTGTTTAAACATCTTGCTAACAAAACTTTCTGTTGTTGTTTGTAAATTATCTCCAGAACAAAATTATAATCTCCAAAAACAAGAGACTGCAGTATTCTAGGCACTTCACAAACCACAATAATATGTTAAAAAAAAAGTTTAGACCCTAACACAGACCCTTGAGGAACCCCTATTTTAATCTCTTTAATCCCTTAGTCTTCATTTTCTAACTGAACAAACTTTTTATTAATTAAAAATTGCAAGTTGTCCCTCTTAGTCCATAAACTTGTATTTAGAGGGTATCAAATAATAATCTCGACCACCAATTTTTTTTTTTAATCTAATGGCTCCCTTCTGTGTTTTATTTTCTTTCCAATCCTACTATACCTACTTCATTTATTTCAAGGAATATAAAAGATATAGATTTATTTTTTCTAAATTCATACTGATCGTTGTGGCATTAATGATGTGACTTGGATGTAAAAAAAAATCAACTAAATGCACAATTAATTGTGAACAAACACATTAAGCGCATTGCTTTTCTGTCAAATCACGAACTGTTTGTCAAAACTTACCACAAAATAAACTGAGTTAGTTTAAAGAAGGCTTGAAATCCTTCAGAGCAGCATTGTTACTATGTAGGATTAGATTATATTGGCATATTTATTTAATCTGTAATGTAGATCAATCAGCCATCACCAATAAAAACAGTTCTCCTAACTGTCCACAAGATGGCAGTAATGCTCCTGCTATCATCATGTTTGAATACAGAAATGCCCTCACTCATTCACCCCAACTCCAAAGCTGACAACACATAGTGTGTGGATGACTGTTTACAGACACATTTAAATCACATCTTGCAAAGAAACAGCAGCATTATGTGTGATACAAGCAGCAGATTTATTTTTATCTTCATGTTTTTGCCTGGTATAGATCATAAAAGCTGTCGATTCAAATTAAAACCTGTTGTTTTTGTTGTTGTTGTTGTTTTTTTAGATGAAGTTACCTTTTCTGTTAAATGTCTGTTTTGCAGAAGACGTCCAGAGGCAGACTACAACCACGGGCTTGTTGTCACCCTGTCTTCCTGTTTGTCTCGGCCTGCTCCCTCGAGGCGATCTAGCAGGGTGACAGAGGTCACCGAACAGCTCATTAACCCCACCCTAACAGCCCACACATTGCTGCAGTCCTCAGGCACACTGCACACGCACACACAACACAAGCTTCTCTAATGGAAGTTAAGCAGAATTGAGCCAACTCTGTCAGCTTTCAGGGATGCAGCGTGACAAATGCATATGTCTTGCACATATTATGGCCATTCCTTATTTATGAAAAGTGCTTGAGTTTCAATTTCCTGTCTGAAAATTGATCATTTGCCTCCTTTTATTTTCCAACTTCACATGCAAACTCACACACAGTTAACTCTTGTTTCATTAAGCTACGTTTGAACCTGCTGTCTCAAGGCTGCGGGTCATTAAAGGTCACGTTTGTAAGGAGTCTAAAAACAGCTCAGTATGGTGTTATTTCCCCCGTTCAGACACATTTATTGTCACAGACAAAACATATTGGATAAGAGGAGCAGCCGCACTTCAGGAGCCAGGAGATGCCTGGGAGCTGTTGTCTGGCGTCTCTTGTGATATTATTCCCTCATACTGAGGATGCAAACAAGAAATGTGCATACACGTGTGGCTGTTTTTGTTTGCACGTTTGCCTGCATGTTGTGCAAATGTGTTGTTTTATAGTTGTTGCATGGACAGTTATTGTGCACGCTAACAAGCTTACTGCAGCTCTTCAAGGAAGTGCTAGGGAAAATCGTCCACAACATACCCTCTTTCTCGGATGTAAAACGCACTGTTACTTTTGCACAGACATGAGCTTCATCTCCAAACTAGCTGCCTTGAGCAAGCTCTATACATGTCCAGTTTCTCTCAGGGTATGTTTCGCCCTGATCATGTGCTCAAATTGCTCAGTATGACAATAATTACAGGAAGCGGAAGACGTGTTGAAAAGGGATGCTGAACTTTAACCTGTGCACCCCTGAAAGCCACCATCACCACCACACCCATGCTGTGCCCCTACAGTCCTCACAATGTCCAGCTTCCATCAGGAAACATTGAGGCCATTTGGGGAGTGTGGAGTGAAGAGGAGGGGGGGTTGAAAAAGCTCGGAGCTTTGCCTCCGGCCGTCTCTCCTCCGCCCCAGAGAACAGAGGACTGAGGTGCCTTTAAACCACTGCGGCAAAAACCCGACCAAAACCCTGCAGTCATTAATATGCAAAAATGCAAATGAGGAGGTAATTAAGAGCTGGAGCTCTCTGGAGGCGCTTTGATTGCTAATGAATTCTAATCTGCAAAGAAAGGGGGGGGGGGAGGGGAGGGGGGTAAAGGAGATGAAAGAAAAAGAGAAAACACAACAATAAAAAGAGTGTCAGCGTCAGTACAAATTTAGTTCAGAGTCATAAGCTTTCTTTATGTCCGATTAGGTTTTTTTGTTGTTCTTTTGGATTTATGCGTTGTAATCTAAACGATGAGACAAACAGATTTAGCTCCAGATTATTTTATTTTTATTTTTTATTTTTTGGAGGGGAAAAATTTAAATGCATCCTTCTCACAGCACTGTCAGGAAGTGGGCCGCCTTGTGTTATTTTACCCAGTGAACATCAATTAGGAAGAGATTATACGCATAATGCAAATATCAATAGACAGGGAGTGTGTTTGTGGAGGACAAAGTGAAGTAAGTGTGTTAGAAACAACTAATTAGAGGAGAACATGACAGGCAGGCAGACACTTCTGACCGGCGGCTATCGAAGAAAGTAGAAGGTCAGATAGTCCAACAGAGCGTTCTTTGAGCTGCAAACAGCAGCTGGGAGCTGAAGCGAAGGAGATGTCATTTCATCACTTTTCTGAGCAATAACACATCCCCACTTCCACTCTAACTAGTTCACCCTCTCACTCTCACACACACAGATGCACACGCACTCAAACACACTGCTGTTATTGTTGTTGCAGTGCTCCCACGACACCAACAATCTCCGCTTCCCTCCCCCCACATGAGCTAACATCTATCTCCCTTTCACTCCCTCTCCTTCCCCCCCCCCCCCCCCCTGTCCTGGGCAGCCCTGACATGCCCACTTCAGTTGATTTAGAGTCAATTCAGCCTCTGATCTGATTGTTATCATGTGACTTTTTGCACACCTTCCTCTCAATATACAGCTACTGTATCATTTTCAGTGTGGGGCTTTTCTTTTTGAATTACAACCCTGCTCTCCTTCTTTAAAAAAAAATCTTTTCTGCTCGCTTGATCTCCATATCGTGATCCTTTTCGTCTCTTAAACCCTTCTTTAAAAAATAAAAAATAAAAATTCAAGCACCTCTCATAGTCTGGGTCTTTCTGTTGTCCAGCTTTGTAAACAGGAAGCAGGGGTTTTGTTCACCGTACCTGAAGCGTGGGTGGCTTACCAGGGGTGCCCATACAGCTGCACAATAATGGGAATCCAAGATGGTAGGGAGGGGCCCCGTAAAAACACCAGAGAGAACAGAGGAAGGCAGGAAAGCTATTGTCAAACGAGCGCAGACAGAAGCCAAAAAAACATTGTTGGTTCAGTTTTTCCTTGGGTAAATAGATTGTTGATTTGCTTTCGTGCTTGTCTGTCTGTGTTGGATCCTGCATGGTGTATGGGAGGGAGGGATTAATGTCAGGGACAATCCCTCAAACTCATTTTCTTTCTAACTGTGGAGCTTGGTGGGAATTAAAGTTTGAGGATAAAGGAGAAGGACACTGCTCCCCCCCCACCGCCTCAATTGACAACGGTTTCTTTACGCGACGGAGCAAAATCTGGGTTTATTGTGTTCCTCGTTTGATTCCAGAACGATTTGCTGTTCCAACTTGTTCCAAAACAAGGCCGTCCAACTATCTCCGAATAGGGGCAGCATAACCTTGTGGATTACGGCCTTGTTTAAATCACCCTCCCCACACCTCGCAGTTGTTTAACATGTTGGGAAGTCTGTGTGAGTTGGGGTGTTTTTCTGCCAGGCGGGCTGTAATAAGGGGAAGGAGCTTGACGGGAGTCAGTTTATCATGAACACAGAGAGAGCACAACAGATAGATTCCCCCACGTCTCCTCCCCTTCAGCACAGATAGACTCAGAGCACGGGCACTCAGCCAACACAATCAATCTATCCGCTCCTACCCCCAGACTCCAACTCTTATTGGAGGACAGCTTCCAAAAGGGGCAAGAAAGCATGAATCATCGCCCAGCCACGAGAAGCTTTCATGCTCCTGAATCCGTGCATTGTAGTTCAAAACCAGTCCCCCCCATTAGTTGTAGTCTGGGACATGATTGTTGCAGCTCTGTAACAAAGTTGGGGCGTTGAGGAGGCTGTACTGGGAGAGGGATTGTTGATCTTGGCCTAGTTTTCTTGTCTGATCAGAAACCTGTGCACCTCTGCCCTTCCCCCACCCAAACCTAAGCCTCTACTATTACAAGCTGAGAGGGGCTCAGTGTGGAAGTGAGGTGAGCAGCTCGCCTCACCACCGAGCTCCCTCTGCTGCGTTTTCAGGCTTATTCTTGTGGGTGATATAACCCGGGGATGCGGTTTGGCTCCTGCATCGGCTGCTGTTTGAGTGGAGGTTAAAGCAGCCGCATGATTCCATGCTTTTGTTGCAGGATGTCACTTTGTTTGTGCTCTGCAGAGCATTGGAAGTCAAAAAAAATAATAATAATAATCCAAAGAGGATTAAATAATTAGCACACATAAATACAGATTATTACAGGCTGTTGTTTCTTGTGAGAATTTATGTTGTTCCAAGTACGTATTGAATACTTCATTAATATGCACAAATATATGACCGATTAGCACCAATGTGCCAAACATATGCTAATTTTTAGTGTGCATCTGTCGTTAATTAAAGGCATGAAGCTGGAAATGGCTTGAAGAAATCAACGAGGGTCTGTGTGACACCATCCCACCCCATTCTGCCTTCAACTGTACAAATGAATAAAAAAAAACACATTTATGTGTGCTTGTTTGGTATTCCTGTATATTAATGTTGAAAACGTGCACTTTTTTTTGCGTTCTTTAGCTGTCATTATTGTGTAGTTCAGTTAGGTGCACTCTGTCTCCACTGGGGTGAATTTTCTTAGTCGATGTGTTTTGTCAGTCTCTTCCCCACAAAAACACACACACTCACACACACTCACACACACTCACACACACAATCTTCAGACTGGCTGCCCTTGTACATGCTCTCCATGTCAGACCCAGCTGTTACTACAAACTACTCGGAGGACTCACAAGCCTAATAGCCTGACAACAGCACCACTTTTCCCTTCAACGTCAGCCAAAAAAAAAATAAATAAATAAAATAAAATTAAAAAAAGAAGAATATATGAAAGACTTTCTCTGACGCCACCGTAAATTTATTTCCTTCAAACAGATGTTTCCAGCTCTTAAAGTGTCAGAGTCAGAGTCAGAGTCAGAGTTTCTTTATTGTCATTCGCACCTCATGTGGTACATGTGGTGGAGCGAAATTATGTACACAGGGTCCCAGTTACATCCAACAATAAAATGTATAAGAAAAACAGTAATAACAGACTAAACAGAATAAAGTGTCATCCATTGGTAAAGGATTCCCAAATAAAAGGATTCCAGACAGGTGTTAATATCTCAGGATGCCTTCTTGTTCGTCACTGTGATCATCTCCTCTTCCTAAATTGTTTATTTTATTTTATTTTTTTAATTATCTGCTTGTCCGTTAGGTTTTTTACCTAGACACCCAAACATGAATGTGTGCTCGGTATGTTTGTAAAGACATTTATGGCCCATATGTGCGTTCATTCCAAGCTATAACCCCATTACATTGCTATGTCAGATTACAAAACTAATGAATGTTTTGCGTCCTTCCTTTGCCCTGTGGGACGCCCAGTGGATTATTCACCTACATGTCCCATTGAAAGAGTCTTCTTTCTCACTGCTTGTGCAAATTAATGCTTTGAAACTCTGGAGTGGATGACATTAAGAAGGTGACCAGAATTTCTATTTGTCTCATCTCGCTCACTGCCGATAGGCAAAATCAGACAATGCTGTCAGTGCGAGTCTGTCTGTTATCAAAATATCTCATGCCCCACTGGATACATTTTGATGAAATGTGCAGAAAATATTCAACAGGTGTACATCAACAACTGATTGACTTTGTGAGACAATCCCATTGAAGATGACTGCCACACCCAACTGACCTAAAAAACACAAAAATGACTACAACTCAGTCAGTTTTATAAAAGGTGACCTAAAATTTGATGTAGTAGCTGAGACTCTCCACCGACACCAACAGGTTGCACAAGATCTTTGATTAACTTTTGTTCTTAACTATTTGGAGTCAACTCTGTCTGTCTGTTAACAAAATATATCATGAACCACTCAACTGGATTTAATTAGCGTTTCAGAAAATAATCATTGAATGTATATTTACAACAGATGAACTTTTGGGGCTGACTTCATTTAAAGATGGCTGCCACAGCCAACAGAACTTAGAAAACACACGGCTAAAGCTCAGTCACTTTCAGACACGGAGCTGAAATTTGACGTGACTGTATATTCATTCACAACACATACTCCAAGATCCCGTCATTGTGCCCATCTTCAAACATTTACTGTTGGAGTTAAACCTGTTAGACTTTTAGCAAAATATCTCATGTACAAGTTTTAACGAAACTTTTAGAAAGCAATCATTAGATGTATATTATTTTAAGGTTGGACCAAAACTGCTACAACTCTGTCCTTCATCTTAATGTCAAACTATGTCTTTAAAGCCACTTTCTCTAAGGAATGCTATAGACCAGGGCTATTCAACTAAAGTGCTCAGGGGGCACAGTTACTGGAAGCTAAGAGCTCAGGGGCTGGACATCCAGCAGTTATTGTCATTAAGTAAGTTTGTTTTATGGTTTAAAATCTAGTTTTATTTAATATGAACCCATTGGTGGGCCGAACTGAGCTCACCTGTGGCCTGATTTGGCCCCCGGTCCGCCAGTTGAATAGCCCTGCTGTAGGCCCTACATTGTTATAACTCACATCAAATGGGTATTGTCCCCAAGCTATAACAAGATACCATAAATTGGTTTCTTCTATAGAAAAGAAAACTAATAAATAGCTGCGTAAACGTTATTTTTCTTCTTCAAATACGTCTAGAAGATTTGCATATTTGTCGGTAACAGACAAGAAACAAAGAGAGAGTCAGAGTTTCTTTATTGTCGTTCGCACCTCATGTGGTACATGTGGTGGAAGGAAATTATGTACACAGGGTCCCAGTTACATCCAACAATAAAATGTAAAAGAAAAACAATAATAAGATCTAAGATATGAACTGAGAAAAACGTCAACTTAAAATACACTAAGCACTAATAGCATACAAACAATGTGCCGAACATCAGCACGAACATGAGTTTGTGTGAGTAGACGGGCACGAATGAACACAGCAGCATGAAACAGATCAGCAGCAACATGAAACAGATCAGCAGCAACGTGATGTGATTTTTCACAGTGATTATTCTGGTTAGATATTCATGAGTCAGGGTAGAAGCTGTTCCTCAGTCTAGCAGTTCTACATTTAATGCTCCTCAACCTCCTTCCTGAGGGGAGCAGGGCAAAAAGTGTGTGCGCTGGGTGAGTGGGGTCCTTCATGATGCAGAAGGGACAAGAAAGAAGGGCCATTTAAACTTCTCTTTGACTGGTTTACCCTCAGGTTAAGCCCTAACAGCTGTCTAACACCTACACACCTTTACACTGCAGCAGGTTTGTGTGCTTTCAGGTAAATTTGACATGTTTTGTACATGCTGTGTGAAACTGGGTCATCAGATTTTGTTCAATTTTAAACGTTTTTCTTTTCTAATTTTTTGTTCTCATAATCAAGGCTATACGAAAGTTGTTGATTTCTAAAACCAATTTACTCCACAAAAGAAGAAATTGAATGTTACGAGCACATTCACACTGTGTGCCCTCCCCACTTGAAGTGTTTTCCCTGAACTATTTCTCTCCCCCTTCTCTGTGATCCTATACTCTGCCCGCCCTCCTCTCTGCTGTGCACAAGGCAGTTACCAAGGGCTGGGTTGGTTTTATGTTTGCCAGTTCATTCACGCACTGGCTGCATACACAACAATTTGCAAAGAAACAACAACAATCTTTTGTTTGTTTCTCTTAGATTTTTAGCATTGCTGCGTTTTGTGTTACTATTGCTATTTGTTGCCATTTCACAGCATTTTTTATACAAGCTCTTCCTTATTAATTGTATGTTTTTTTAGCCATTTTCTTTTCAGTAACTCATTGCAATGCATGACACCAATCTTAGAATTGTTATTCTAAATGACATTAAATGATGCAGTTTGGAAGCACTTACACCAGTTGTTTTCCAGATGAATTAATATGCAATTCTGAAAAGCACATATGAACTTAATGTAAACAACAGTGGCTTTTATGAAACCTTTTCCAGACAGTTAAGTTTACTAATTCAGCTTAAAGGCAAATTTCACTTGGCAAATCTGAGCATAAAAAGTGCCAATACATCAAAATTGTCATACTTCTTAATCCTAAATGACGTATTCATGACTGCCACCATTGTTGACCTATTTTCATCCACTTGGCTCTGTACATTGGTAAACGCTTGTATTTGGCAGCTGTTTGCAAAGTTTGCATCCAATATTTTAACTTAAGGGCACTATAACAAATGATATAATGAAAAAAAAAATGGATATTGCTCTTTACTTAATGATTTTTTTTTATACCAGTCTTCATGACGAGTAGTTTTAATTGAAAGAAAAATTAAAAATGCACTAATAATGATGACATTTTTTTTTTCCATGGTGGAGAAATGGCTAATAAGATAATTTACCATTTAGCATTAAAACTATTAAATTGAGCCCATTTATATTAGAAATAATCCAGCACTAATCTGATGATTTGTTAAACTTTGTGAAAACTTCAAGCTTTTATTTGTTTTTTAATTTAGAAAAAAAAAATAATAATAATAAAGCAAAAAGTAGACCCACCAACCAAACTATTAAATGATGTCAGCGGGCATGTTGTAGCCCCCCTCAGCCAGCCTCACTGAGCACACAGAGAAAGTGAGCGTCAAAAGAAAAAAAGGCGGACCTAAGCAAAATCCTGTTCATCTATTGGCTTATATAGCTGTCAATCAACCACTTTCGCTTTTCTATTGGCTAACGTCTTTCGCATTTATCGTGCCATCTCGTCAAGCTGCTGCTGTGTAATAGCAGGTAACTTTCTTACAATAGCCTTCCGCTCGACGACCTAGTGCTCATAAATACCGTTCGCTTTGGAAAATACATACACTGGACGTCAGAATTAGATATTTCTGTGTCTTCGAACACGACAAGAGGTAAACCCATATTTTCGACATCTCCGAATAGTACCCCATATCCCTATGGCTGTTTGAAATCGGACACCGCTGGCGTTGAGGCCCTCGGTTTTTTTTTTTTTTTTTTTTTTGTGCGGAGGGATACGTTACGTCTGACAATGTGGACGGAGGTGGTGAAGATGTCTGCGAGAAGAATGAAATCATCTCAGTTGTAACAACAAAAAAGGAAGACGAGAGATTAGTTACTATAATAGATTTGTTTGCACACAGACTTTGTTACATTGAAGCAAGCACGTGGGCGCTGCGTGGAAAAAACAGGCTTTCTCGGGACAAAAGAAAAGACATCCACTGTGTTCTAATGCGTTTCATGCACTGAGGCCGAAATTCTCTGAAGTTTTATGTTTTTCCCCCTGCGAGTCTCCGCTTTTATTTTTACCGCTGGATACCAGGCACTTGAAGAGGAGAGGTAAAAACACATTCTTACACTTTACGTTTCGTGTGTGTGGGGGGAGGGAATCAACATTAATTTAACGGGTTTCATCTTTTTTTTTTTTTGGACGCCTGCATTTGTAGAAAAGTTTTTTGGGAATGTGGTTAAAAAGCGGGGGGATGTTAAGGTTTTTTTTTGTCTGGATTGAGGTGGCGAGCCAATTGTGTGACGGTCTCCGGCAGGAAATTACTTCTTTGTTCTGCAAAAAAAGACTCAATTAAGGTTGTTGTCGCCTAACAAGCCGCAGTTTGTTTAACTAGCTCCAGTCAGTGAAGTGGAAATATTAAATACTAACGTCGTGGAAAGCTAACTAGCATTTTAGCTAAAGTTTGCGCGTGTATTTTTCATACAAGCGTAAAACAAACTTTCCGTAAAACCACTATTTTGTAGCCCACTCTTCAATGGAAGTGTCTGACCACCAGCTAGACTTATTTTATTGCACATTTGGCAGGAAATTCCTCCTGCTCCCACCCCCACCGTCCTCCGCTCATCCCCCTCTCATAATGCACGACTTGAACCCTAAATTATTTGAGAAGTCAGGAAAAAAAAAATGCTGCTAGAAGTTTGAATCTTTGCTCTTGACCTCCAAAAGTCTCAGCCGATGCTTTACCCAGAGAAGGCACAAACAAGAGTTTATGTTTTCTGCTCAGTCTGGAGCACCATGTCAACATGGCATATAATAAATAAAGAATTGGTTAGTTTTCAGCAGTAGTTTGGCTCTGGATTGGGCCTATCAAATGCACAGCTTATGCCCTGATTATCCATTCTGTTTCCTGGCACTGTTATGGTTTACTCCATGTGTTAGTAAATGTTTTTTAAGTTACTGTGGTAAATTGAATCAACAGATGAAACTGCATTTTGTTGGCACTTGTTATAGATGCAGTTGCATTGTGAGAATTTAGGACTTTTAATCAGTCCAAATCGACTGGACACTAATATGCATAGAAAATAGGCTGCATATTATAGATTGTCATTCGTATAGTTGATATCTAACACTTACATTTGTTTTGCATTAGGAATTAAAAGTAAGGTATTTCTTAGACCAGGGGATTTGTTTTACTGGAAGTGCAGACTCTTTCTGTGCAGAAGGACCTGTGTGCTCTGCTTTGTGTGGGGGTGACAAAGACCCCTTAATCTGCCTGCTTGAAATATTGATCCAGCAGTAGTTGAAGATGCCATTTTGTTTCATAAAGCCCCCTCCATGTGCTCTGCACCATTTAACTCTTAGGTAGATTGTGTTTGGAAAGTTTTTTGACGGTGGTGTTTACGACCTGCTGTGTCCTTCAGCGGTTATCTCACCACAAGGTTTAAGGGGACTTGTAGGAATAATTTTGCGTAGACTTTTCTCCTATTCCAGAGTTGAGTTAAATCCATTTCACTCGAGCTGTATTGCTCTAAAGTCACTTAAAATAGTCCCTGACTCGTCTGCATGTTCACCATCACATGCATCTTTTTGGATATTTCTGTCAATTTGTTGTTGCATCAGTATACGCTGCATGCTTCTTCTTCTAAATGACAAAAGAGGCTGTAAAAGCACACCACCTGTTGGTGTCCAAGCGCCTCCATTCTTCCACTTGCTCCCATCAACACCAGTTACCTCACAGAACCACTGCTCAGCTTGAGAAAGCGGCCTCCGGCTCGCACTGCCATGCAAAGCCCAGAGTAAATCCAGTATTCATGCTCACTGTCTTTTGACAAGCTTCTTTCTGAGTTGACATATGGTAATTTAGTAATGGTGTGTTTGCGTACAGTCATTAGCTCTGCCTTTCACCCCCATTTCCTTGGGCTAACAATAGTCCCAATTATGTCTGTAATTGTAAGTGTATTACGTTTTCTTTTATGTAGCAATGATCGACATATGGTTCTGTTAGTTGCCAGGGTGGCGTAAAATGAAAGACAATTTCTTTTAATGTCATTACTTGGTAGTGATTTGACTAAAGGCAGAGTCTTCATCATCAATTCATGGTGTGTCTTTGCTTAAATGGCAAAACTGTGTTTTGTAGGAAAACATGTTTCTTTAAAGTAAACCCATCTATGATTTTTGTTGCGTTCAGTAGTCTTGTGTTTTTTTGTATACTTTCATAATTAAACCTGAAAGTACTTTGATCCTGAGTGCTTTGGGTCAGCTGACAATTGTTTTCAACCTCTTGAATATGCATTTGTTGTAGATTATTTTCATGTATGTTTTTAATTACAGTTTGAAAAAAAAATAGCAATGAGAAAAGTGGCTTTTGTTTAAAGAAAGTGCTGCAGCTCTGGTTTCTAATCAGTCAGATTGAACTTTAAACAGGAATCCTAATGTGTTAGGATGAGTGTTTGGATATATCAAAGGTAGAGTAGTTTAAACGATGTGTTAACATCATAACCTCTTTTTTAAATATGAAGTCTCGAAGTGCTTTTAAAAATCCTGTATTTGAAAATTTCTCTCGTAGGGTTTATTAGAAGCGGAAGGGTATGAACGAACAGCAGCAAAGAATGGCTGCAGTGGAAACGGACAAGGAACTCAGCGATCTCCTGGATTTCAGCGCGGTAAGAGAGTGGCAGAGCAGTCTGGGTGGTTCTGGGTGGAGAAAGAGTGCGATACAAAGAGAGAGAGAGAGCAGCTCAAAGTGGTGGTCTGAAAAAAGTGAGACCAGGAAGGAACATTTGAAAATTTAAAACTAAAATATATAACACATTTGATTTTGTTAGCCCATAATATTTACCCTTCTGACATGCAGGCGAGATTTCCAAATTTAAATACGGTCCTAACTCATCTGCGTACAATATAGTCTGCACTGTCCACAGATGTAGGTAAAATATTTTAGTATCCACCGTCAACTACACAGTGTGAATCAGGAACAAGTGCAGGAAACGGTAGCAATAATTTTAGCACTGTTTGAATTGTTAACTGGATCTTTGGGGATTGTATGATCTGGGCTGAGCTGACAGCTTCTGCATTTGTTTTTTGTCATAAAGTAAGTCTTCAGGAAGAGATTTTTACTTTGTTGCTCTCGGAACGATCCTCCTGACATTATCTACAAAGTGGATAGAGAAATTCTGCTCCGTTTCTGTTTGCGTTTCATTTTGTTGTGAAGCCTTTTGCAGCTTAACACTGACATAAACATCTCCTAGCCCCAGTGGAGATGTTGGTCTTTTCACCCAAACAAACCGAAAAGCAAATGATACCCAGTTTGGTATTATTAGCAGGCATTTTTTAAAACTATTATTGAGTATTTGCCAGAAGATGTTATGTCAGAAGTATATTTGATAAAAAATCTGAATTACATTTACTCAGCTGTTTATATTTAGGAGTAATTCAAACGATTTGTGTATCTAAGCCTGATTTTTACATAGAGATGTGCTTTTGTGATTGGTACAGTTTAGTTAGTTGTTGTGGTTATGATTTTTTATTATTGAAAAGCCAACCAGTGAAATAACAAACACATCTTGCTGTGGAAAGAGTTTCTTTTGGTTCTCATTAGACAGTCGAGTTTGTGTAAGAAGAGTCCAAATTGATCAGCTTACATTTGTATTAACAGATGTTTTGTTCCAATATGGCGTTGATAATTTGGAAAGAAACTGTCAAACATAAACAGATTTCCTCTTCTTTGTTTAATTTCTTGCCGGTCATAGGAAAGCATTTGGCCTTGAACGTGGAACAGACCAAAACCAAACAAGTTTGCAGAGTGAATAATATGTTTGAAGCAAGTCGAGTGTTTAAAACAGTCACTCTGCTGTTTGAAGTGTTTAAAACAAGGTTATATGCAGGAGTGGCAAATTGAGTTGTAGAGTCCTAGTTTAAGAGCGTTTTGTTTGTACATCAGACATGTAGTGTCGGTGAAAGATGCCACATAATGGCTGTTGAGACCACACCATAACCTCGTGGTAAAGCCCACAGCAGCTCGGTGACATCGATGTTAGTTAAAGTACATATCACTGTCTTTAGATATCTAAGGAATGGTTGAACAATTTATTGTGAAGTATTTTATTTAAGGGATAAATTAGCTTTTTTTTTTTTTTTTTTTTTTTTTTTGCAGTGAAAAATGTTAAAGGTTTTACTTTTAACATAATCAATATATATTTTTTAAAAATCTTATTGTTTATTTCTCACTTTAGACTTGACGCAGAACTGAAATGCCTGTAAACAACATGAGTGTGTGTGTGTGTGAGTGAAAGATGTTGATAGAAATAAGATGTGTAGAGTGTGCGTTCCTTGACTTGTTAGTTATCTCTGTTTTTGTTTTCTAGATGTTTGCACCACCAGTAGCGAATGGAAAAAGGACAATGACTCTGGCCAGCACTCATTTTGCTGCATCGGGTAAGAGGTTTTATTTATTTTTTTGTTTGTTTGGCTTTGTATTTATTGTATGTCTTGTTGATTTTTAATCCTGCATCATCAGGATGCTGTTGTTGAATGTAAATGCACCAAATCAAAACATACTAGGATAACTGCATAAAATCTTTACCCGTCATGTTCACTGCCAAACTTGAGTGACAAGACACATTGTCGCAGTCAAAACAGCTGCTGAAATATGTGTAAGGGTTTACAAGGTTAATGCAACAGAATCTGTAAAAAAAAAAAGTGTGGTATCTGCCTTTTAGACATTTTCAGTTTTGTTTATGTTTCACCCCTTTATTTTTCATTCAACCTTTATTTATACAGGTTAGTCCTATTAAGCCTCGGGGACTTTACAAGAGATTAATTTACAAGAGAGACCTGATGTTAACAAAGAATGATGACAACAGTAGACAATCATAAAAGAAAGCATATAAATTGAGAAGAATAAATGAAAGAAAATGATTAAAACATTAAACAAATACAGCTAGGTTGTAAGGCGGTGTAGAATACTGAACAGGAACATGTCTGCATTGATTTTTGCCATGAACTTAGCAGATGTTTGAAGCCACTTAGAGAGGTCAAGGTCGAGAGCTTCAGATCTTTTTGCAAGATGTCCCAGGAAACAGGAGCAGAGTAGGAGAAGACCCGTTTGCCTAGTTCAGTCCACACTGAGGGAACACTGCAGGTAATAATGTCCTGAGAGCGCACGCTGTAGCTGCACTCACACAGAGACATGTAGGAGGAGATGTATGAAGGCAGCAGACCAATAAGTTATTTAAAGATGAAAATGTTCCAGTGAGAGAGTACGTGAAGTTAATGACCAGTTAACCAGTGAATACAGGGTGCAGTGGTGGGTACGATAGTTACAGCTAGTTATAAATCTTAGTGCACCATGACAGACAGCGTCCAACATCTGCAGGGTGCTTGCAGGGGCGTTCATGTAAACAAACGGACGGAGACACGTCCTAAGCTGCGCAGCGCGCTGTTTAAACCAACAGTTTTTGATGGGGGGTGGGGGGCACAGAGACAGCCATGTGCTGGTTGCACCAACAGTTTTCCAGTTTTAGAGCAGGGTCTGTGAGAGGAGAGAGACAGACACGTCACCCACGCGCTGTCTGAATCGGCAGGGTTTTGGTGGGGGGGGGTGGGTGGGGTGGAGGCAGACACACATCTGAACCGTGCGCTGCTTGTATCGACTGTTTTCGAGTGGCGGGGGTGCGTTCAGCATGAGGGTTCAGCATGAGGGAAGAGGCTGCCTTTAGCTTTTTAGCTAGCACACCTGCATTGCTAGTTTAGCGTTATGTCAGAGCAGACAGGTGGTTTGGGGTGGGGTTCGGTAGACGGGGCGCTGGGTTTTGTTGATGGGGCAGGGCGCCCCTCTTCTATAATGGTAGGGGAAACACTGAATCGACAAACTCGATAGAAGCACCATTTGAAGATAAAATTGAATTAAGACCTGCTGGGACCGACTTCCTGTTTGAAAACAACATCCCTTTGGTTTTATCTGCATTTAGCACAAGTTTGAGATGGAACAAATCAGACTGGATGATGTCAAAAGCTGATTGTAAAAGCTGGAAAACCTTAGCAACTGTTTTAGCTTGACAATAAACAACTGTATCATCAGCATAGAAATGTAAGGATGCATCAGGGATGAACTGACCTACATTACATATGTAGATTGTGAAGAGGGTGGGTTCTAAGGCTGAGCCTTGTGGTACACCGTTGTTAACCATTAAATAACTTGAAGAAGTACCATTATGTTGAACACATTGTCTCCGATCTGAAAGATGGAGAACCAACCAATGGTTTGATATGAGAAACCAATTTCTGAGAACTTATGACACAAGATTTCATGATCCACAGTGTCAAAAGCTTTAGACAGATCTAAATAAAGTGCAGCACAAGAAACCTTAGCATCCAGTGCTTGAACGTCATTATAAACCTTTATTAGCATGGACAAACTTTAATTTGTGTTGCATAACTTGTTAAAATGTTTACTTTGAAGAAAGAAAAATCACTATTTACTCCTATTTAGTAGCAACTTTGGAGAAGACAAGCTGCTAACTACAGTTTTCATTTAGTATTTTTTCTCCATCAAAATGTTGCAGATTGCTTTGCTTATATGTAACACAATTGTTTTGCATTGCTGTTCACTTTGAAGCCTTTTTTTAATGTTTGTAGCCTTTTTAAGTGGCACCTAGCAGTAAATACACATTCAGTGCACCTGAAAGGTTTGAGTAAGGGTTTCCATCTTTCTAAAGGTTATTAGTAAGTTGTTTTACTTTCGTTCTTCTGTCACCGTGCCAACCTGGTGTGTGAAATTGAGTCACACTCCCCAGTGTTTGCCAAAGTGAGAACTTAACCAGTGAGGAACAAAGGCAAAGAATGGGGCTTATGGACTTGAAACGGCTCCCCCACCCTAAAGTATAACCTCCCCCCCCCCCCTACACAGAGCAGAACTCTTACCCCCACTGATCTGCAGGAAATGGCTCAAGTCTGAGACAATGCACCTCACCCCCAGCTTGCAGCCTCTTAAACTGGCCCAGCATGCAGTGAGTGGCCAGTGTAGGGAAAGAGAGCTCGTTGAATAGAGGGATCAGTCTGTGGAAGGCAGGATTCTGTTTGTTTCTATTACAGCAGGCAATTACTAAGCACTGAGGAGTTAATTCCTACCCCCTCCTCATGTCCTGAAGTGTGACCCTTGGTCATTGACACCCATTATAATGTGATACTTAAAGCTGTCACCTTTAACTTGGGGAGATCCTGCAGGTACTCTTTAATAGCCACTAGAGTCAAAACGCTAACACATGCAGTCAGGCCCAAGAGTTTCAGTCAAAAACTAAAATTGAATGTGATCCCACCCCACGTAAAAACAACAGAATTTCTATGTGTATTTATTGGGACTTGTACTTTTTTTTTTTTTTTTTTTTTAAAGCTAAACCCCCTAATTTTTTGCCAACATTGCTTTATGTATTGCCTGAGGCCATAAAATCTGCATAGTGTAAAAATGATGAGCATTAAATAACAATGTCCATCCATGACGTTATTTAGGCTGCTTGTATATTCAAGGATCCTGCAGCGCGGGAACTGTAGCAAGCATCCTAGTGGCCCACCAGACCACCTCTATTCATCAACACAAAAGTGCTCAGAGGGGTGCTAATTGCATTAGGCGTCCTTCTCTCTTCCTCACTAGCCTGCGTGTGTGTGGAAGTGTGTGTGGGGGGGTGTACATGCCCTGTGTAGAATGATGGGGGGGAAAAGAGAAGAGGATTGGCGAGAAGTGTGGGATGTTTGAGAAGTAGGGGAGGCAGAGTGTGACGGTGTGTGGTGGGAGTTAGCCAAGCCCACAAGCCTTCAGGCAGGCGTCCCCTTGGTCACCTCTGCAGCTGCTGGCAACGTCTCCAACCCCCTTTACACACAAATACAAGGGACAAAACAGCCTTACTTCCTGAAGATGACAAAAAAACAACTCAGAATTTACACGTGCGGTCTCTCTTCGTGGATAACTTAATAGGTCTGTCTTTAACTTTTCGCCCAGATGTTTGCCTAACTGCATAATTTTCATGTAGTTATTCCTACACTGGTCAAAGTCTTACAGGAAAATCTCAAGCCCTCAAAGGAAACATCTAAAATGCGGGTGGCTTCTCTCGCTCTTTTTTCTATTTTTTTTTTCTTTCCAAAATTGAATGTTTTTAGAGCCTGCAGCCATGAGAAGGCTTTGTAGCTCAGAAAATAAATATTTTTCTGGGCTCTGGTTTTCAGTCATTATTTGTTTTGCCTTGCGAGTACATTCAAACAAGCTAAGCTGAAATCTAGGGAAACGCAAAGAAAGCTATTGTAAACCAGACAGTTCTTTGACTTTTACATTTGTGTGAAAGCACAATTAGAACGTAATCCAGGGCATTCTGCCGCTCTAATTTAATTTTATTATATTCATCGCTTACTTCAAGTGGCACTGTATTCAGTGCACAGCAAATTAAAACCGTTAAATTATTCCTTTAACATAGCTCGGATAATCTATTTGAATAGTCTAGTTGTAGTTTTTTTTTTTTTTTTTTTTTTTTCAAATGTGGACGTTGCCACATAACAAACCTTCTGTTTTCCAAAGTTTATGTAAATGGTTTAGCCACGCTATCCAACTATTACATTGCTGATCATTAGACCATGCAATGTGCTAATCTCAGGTGGAATTAATAGCTTTTAGTTGTTTTATTCTCTAAACTTGTTCAGGAGAGCAAGGGAACTAAAGTAATAGAATACTTGAACCAAGTCATTATTGTGATAGTCTTGATTGTTTTATAATTTTCATCCAGAATTCAGTCTATTTAATATTGGCGAAATATTTTATCCATAGATGTTCAAAGATAGGATCTAAAGGGCTGATCTTTTTTTTTCTTCTTGTAAGATAATTAATGTAGGAACACCTTAACTACTTAAAGTCCTTAAATCTTCCTTATTTTTTGTGAGAGCAACAAGGCATTCTGCATCAAAATATTTTTAAAAAGAGGCTGGTGTTAAATGTGACCATAAATATTTTTGGTTTTATGAGCCATGGGGGATTAATTCATCACTGGTGGTGGTGATCTTGTTTGATATGATACGGGACAAGTGATGAACAACAATAGGAAAATCTCTGTTCCAGCATAGTTGGAGCTCTCGAAGGTGTCAGTACCACCTCCGCAGCTTTCCACCTTGTTTTAATTGCCTTCGAGTTAATTACTCCAGTAAGTGTGAAACAATGTTGTCAGACCTCCCCTGCACAGCCCTGCGTTCATTCTGTCCTCTCTGCTCTCCCGTTGGCCAAATGGAGGCATCATAGGAGGATGAAGGACACTGTTTTTTGTCAACATGTACCGTACTGGGTATAGTCAGCGGTGATGAGTAGTTTTGTGGTTTACTCTGTAGGTGTGATGTTATTACCTGTGAAAAATCTTTGATAAAATAAGAGTGTAGTTTCAGTGGACAGGCTGATTGTTTATTGTAGTTGTTTTTTTGTTGTTGTTTTTGTTATTACTGTACTTTTTCTGGCTCAAAGCTCAGGGTGAAGTTTCTCCATACAGAACATGTCATCTTTATTTAGCAGCCAGCTCGTCGCCACTGTCTTGTCACTTTGGACGTGGCTTCACCTCTTTATTAGCGCAGGACTGATGTGACGGCGTGCGGGTCCGATCTTTTCAGGTCCCTTCTCCCCGCTCGCCTGATTCTCCATGCCACTGGCATCGGCTCCATAGATCACGGCTGTCGCAGTGTGTGTAGGTGCTTGCACCGCTCTGTTAGTCTCATCGCTCATTCTCACTCGTCAACCAGGCTGCTGATCTCACCCAGACCCCTCTTGCTCATGTTCCTTCCTCCCTCTCTTCTCTCCCTCTCTCACGCTCGTCTCCTTGCTTTCTCCTTCCACTCGCTCGCTCTTTTGCTTTCTCACACACATTTTTTTAATTAGGCGAAAAATCAAAGGCAAAATATGAATATTCATAAGGAAGCTGCATTAATATGCACAATTATGCAAATCAGTATGCAATTAAGCCCTGTGTCTCCAGAGAGCCTGGATAGCATTAGTGCATTAGACAGGGAGATGGGGATGATGGGGGTATTTTGGAGTTTTCTGCTTCACCAGTTTTTGGCTGTGTTTTCTTTGTGCCACACATCATTTCCTTCCTTACCTTTAACCTCATGTTTCAGTTTTTTACTTCACACATTTTGTTTTACTTGTTTGTGTCAGCGTTACTGGGTCTAATTAAATGTGGCTCAGATAAAGTTTTAACCTCGTGGCATACATTAGAATGTAAATGGTTAATTTTATGCTATTCAGTAATCATAATAAATTCTAATGGGAACATTGCACAGCATTTCATACCCACTTTCCCCTAGAAATCATTTAACATTGAAATTTGCTTTAAAGTGAAACAACACTCTCCTGCTGCACTGTGGCCACTTAGGACATTTAATATAAAGAATAGCATTCTTTCGACTACAATTTAAGTGTTTAACTTATCTGGACTTGTATTTTTTTTAAGGACTGCTGATATTCTTAGCATTTTTTACATGTATTTTGTCATTTTCTTTTGTAATTTTAATCATTGTTTTACAGAGGAACGTGATGACACTTTCTACTTTTAATATATATATATTTTCCACCAATAGATGAGCGCAGCGGCTCTGGTTCTTGGGGCTCCACAGAACAGAACAGTCCCTCATTCAGCCAAGGGCGGGTAAGACCTAAACACATTCAGCCATACTGTTTTGTTGCACCTGATTTTAAGATTACAGATCTAAGGAGTAATACCAGATGTCTTGATGCTGTCACTTACACACGTTCAGTTAATCGCACCACCAAAGGTGAAAACGTACATTCTGTCTCCGCCAACTACCACAACAAATACGATTTTTTTTCCTTCCTGCCAAATGCCATTTTTGATTTGCAGTTGTAGTTTTTGCTTTCTACTTAATAACCTTGGCGCAGGATTCTGCAGGATTGGCAAGCTCTCTGGTAGCTCAGAACCTCTGTTGAAGCCCAGCGGTAATTGCAGCTTCACATCCACCATAACTGTCTTGGCACCACTCTGTGTAAATATGAGGAAGACTGGGTGGGGGGTGGAGGGGGTGAAATAGATGCGGAAAGCTTTGATTACCACAAGTTGATAATTAAGAAAGTCAGTTTGAATCCCTCAAGATGATACAAATTTGTTTGGCATGGACCCTGTTAGAAAATCTGATGGAGAGTAAGGATTAATCCATTATTTAGGTGAGCTGAAACGATGGCATGGTCTATATTCTGTATGAAGGTGTGCATTACTATATTTGCCTAAAGTTACTCTCATCCTCATGTTATTTACTTTTGACTTTTTCAATGTTTTCTACTCTTTATTTTTCCTCTACAGGCCTATGGAGAGGGATCCCACTTCAGTGAACATGAAAGCTTGTCTTCTCCGTTTATCAGTTCAGGGATTACTGGTATGTTCTTTAAGTGTTGTTGTTTTTTCTTTTCTTTTTTTTTTAAAGTGTTTTTGTGGCAATTTGTCCTGACCGCAGAATTGTTTGCTGGATGGCATAATGTGTTTGCATGCCTACATTTCTGCATGTATACGTGTGCCTGTGCTCATTCACGGAGTGTTGGGGCACAGCAGCAGAAACTCTCCCAAGGGTTTTGTCTGGCGGGCTGCTTTATGCAGCCGAGTGTACCGAGAAAGGGAAGGGCCTCAACTTATTTTTACATGTGAAGAACCTACTTTTTATATGTATTGTTGGTTGCATCCTATAATGTGTACAGTACTAATGTTGAACCACCTCTTTTTACCTCGCAGGTAAAAATGAGAGGCCACCTTATTCTCCCTTTGGAAACCAGGTATTGTGATACGTTGTCATGCTTAGGTTATACGAGTGAAACCTAAATTCAAGTACTGTGTTGCTGCAAAGGAAGCTCAGTTTTTTTTCTCAGTTCTCTTTTCAGACACTTTGAATTTACAACCGTCTCTGTTTCTTAGAAGAGAAGCTGTTTTATGCTGTTTTCTCCCACACACCAATACAGTATATATGATTAGCAAAACCTCTCTGCTCTGTCCTTTTCTAGCAGGGTTTTCTTCCCAGTGACATAGCGATGCCCAGCCCAGATGCTCTGTCTCCTTCTGGTATAAAGTCCGGCTCTCAGTTTTACCCGTCATACTCTAACAACCCCAGGAGAAGGCCGCCTGATGGAGGTTTAGGTAAAGAGACAAACATTCTGTTATGTCCGTAATTGTTGTCACTTTATCTTCCACTATTCATTAACGAGTGTATTTTATAGGTTTGGTCTACACTGTCATAAAATAGTAACAATAGATGTTTAATCTGATACCTTAAAATTATTTAGAGCATCTGTGTTGACTGGAAACAAAAGGCCAAAATTCAAAAACGCAAAAATATCAAGCCCTTGTTAAATTTTTATAACAACAATATTTTTAGATGAATATTTTGGTCTATGTGAATTCAAATAATCATTTTTCCCCCGTGTCTTGCTCACTGTAAGTTTCTTCTGCACATTTATTATTGTCGGCAGCTGAAATTGGAACAAGCTCATGATAAAACTGCACCTGGACTGTTGTAATGTTTGCAAATGTGTCATTGCTAAGTCCTTTTACAGGTTTTTTTTATTGTTATTTTTTGCCTATCTTTGACTTTTTTTTTGTGTCTCTGCTGTTTGTGTGTAGACACCCAGCCAAAGAAAATTCGGAAACCCCCTGGCCTGCCATCCTCGGTGAGAGCTTATTTCTTGTCTTCACAGCTCCCAGCCAGTGTCTCTCTGCGTTTTGCTGTTTTTT
This sequence comes from Nematolebias whitei, assembly GCF_014905685.2. NCBI lineage: Eukaryota > Metazoa > Chordata > Actinopteri > Cyprinodontiformes > Rivulidae > Nematolebias > Nematolebias whitei. The sequence continues at coordinate 29,066,031 of NC_056500.1, forward strand.
TCTTCTTTCTCTGCTCACATATACTCTGCCGTACTCTGTCTGCTTGAGCAGACCTGTGACAGACAGAGGTAAAGACCCTGTGCTCAGCCCGATTCTCAGAGAGCTGACAGTTGGGCAACTCAGACCCCAATAAGCATCATCACTATAGCTGTTACAGTCAAGTGGTCTCAAACGTTTGGGTGTTGACGGTCATGAATTTTGAAGTTTTAGAAGATTGTCGAGTCAAGTTTATCTGAATTATGGGTTTAAGAAAACATACAAAGTGCGTACTTATTCTGTAACAGACTGTTAATGCGATAAATTAATACATTTGCCTAGTTTAATTTATTTTAAAGTAACTTTATTCTATTCTGATTGTTGCAACCTGAACCTTAATTCATCACCCAACACTTCCCCGTGAAATGCAAGTGATCTGTGACGCTATGACCTAATGTGCCAAGTGCTGGTTTTGTCAGACAACCCAGCAGCTGATGTGAGGATGATGGCAGCCACACATAACTGGAAGAATAAGTCACCGTTCTGCATTTGATTGAACTGAATCAGATTCCAGTCACATGCATCTTGTCATGTTTTTAAGTCTTTCCATAATTGGAGTTTGACTCGTGTTGATAACCAGCCAGCCCTGCTAAATGTTTCAAAATGTGTACAGTAGATGTGTCTGAGATTTGATTTGTTATTAAAAGTTGTGCAAGCTCAGCACAACTTGGTAGGCTTTTTATCAGCTGCCACTGAAGGCAAAATGAATGTTTTTGTGTTCATTTATCTGAGCCTTGAACAAAGTACAGTAGTCCCTCACTACTTGGTGGTTCATTTTTCATGTACTCGCTCTATCGCGGTTTTTCAAAATAAGATTGGACAATACACACAATTGACTGATTGATGGATGAGCCGCACGATCGGCATGGGATTTTTATTTAAAATGAATTATTTAAAATTTAGCACCTGCTGCACCTGTGTGCAGCCCACACTGCAGGACAAATGGCCTCCTGCAGCTCCTCCTCTGAGATCTCCATTCTGCTGCGGAAAATTGGGCGTGGCCGAGAACACAAAGTGAGAGCTGAGATCATGACATTCTGTGTTTTTTTAGATAAGATTTTAGTGAAACTTTCAGCAAATAATCATTGGACTGACATCTACAAGTCGTTACCTTTTGGAGTCGGCCTAATTCAAGATTTCCATCACAGCCAAGCAATCTTGGCAAACACAAAAATTAGCTATAGTTTAGTTAACTTTATACATATTAGAAGTTTGGGGTGGTGGTAGCTGACAGTCCTTTAAAACACATAATTTCAGTGCTAACAGTTATTGAGAAAATGCAGTGTTTCTCCTAGATAACTTGTCATGATGAGGCACTCATTTGATCTGTGATTTTTTTCGAAGAGCGGGTGGTGGTGGTGGGAGACGCATATGAGCTGCGCGCTGTTTGTACCGGCAGTTTTGAAGCAGGGGGAGAGACTGAGACACAGCTGAGCTTTGCACCGTTTGCTGTTTTCGAGCACGGTAAGGGAGTGGGGGGCAGAGACACAGCTGAGCTGCGCTGACCTGTTTGTAACCGTAGTTTTCGAGCGCGGGAGGTGGGGGGCGTTTCAGCATGAGGGAAGAGACAGCTTTAGCACTGCCTTTAGCTTTTTAGCTAGCGCGCCTGTATTGCGCTATGCCAGTGGTGCGAATGGGAGTGGAGGTGCACACAGTTTGCTTTGGTAGGCGGGATGCTCGGTTCTGTTAACGGGGCGGGGCGCCCCGTTTGTATAATGGTGGGGGAAACACTGACATGATTGTGTGATGCATTACACACATTATCTAAACAAAATTGTTGTAACTATTATTTCTCAACAGGTGTTTTTAATTTAAAATGGTGAAGTAAAATGTTAAGCTTGTATTTTTATATGGCTAGAGGATTTTTGTATCATTTAATCAATGGATGCATTTTTAACAATATGGCAAACATAATAGTTCAACTCTGATGGACACTAGCAGGTACTTGTTTGTGTTTCTTCTGGTATTTGAGCCCAGTCTTGATGCTTTTGCTGCCACTGGATCACCACTTTGAAATATTGCCATTGCACAAACATTTTCTCGAACCCTCCCCTTGTGCTACTGTAGTTCTCAAATAACAGGAGTGACCTCAAAGATTAAATTCACACTTGTTGCTTCTGCATTTCAGCACAGTGTCCCAAAGCTGTAGAGAAGAAACACAAACTTTAGATATCTTTGGCCTGGGTTGTTATTATTTTAAGCACAACGTTCACAAACGGATATTTTGACTAAATGTGAGCACAGATATACCTTTTTTTATTTTGTATGGGAGGAATTTTATAATTATAAAATATATTTATATCAGAAACTTAATGTATGAATTTGGAGAATAAACGTGAGCTGTGTTGTATTTTTCTGTTTAGTTTAAAGTATAGGTACAAATAATTAAACTTGTTAAATTGACTTTATTGATTAGTTTTATTATTTACTCAGCAGCCAGTAGGTTGATGGACCTGATGTGATTCTTTAGTCCCTTTTTAATTTTTTAAGACTGGAAGATGAAGCTGTGCTTGTTTAACCCACAGCTGCTGTCCTCTACCTGTGGGTGTTGTCATCTTGAAGTGGCTGCTGAAACGTGTGTGTGTCGACACACTTTACTGTAGTGACTGCCTACATCACAGAGACTGTGTGAACACTGTCTGACGGGGAGGGGGGGTCCCTCTTTCACTGTCTGAACCTCAGTCATTCTCCACAATACGAGCAATGGCTGTGTGGTTGTAGTGCGAATGATGAAACGTCAGTATGTGATCTCCCCCACCCGCCCCCACACACACATACACCCAGTCCTCTGCTTACGCCTCACCACATGATGGCCTGGGAGGGCCTCCCCCCTGTGAGTGACCCAGTTGTGAGGCACGGTGCTTGCGAGCCCTCTTAGCCTCGTGTCTGAGCCCAGATTAATGACTGCTGATGATGATGATGATCCTGCGGTCCTTCCTTCCTCTCTTCCACACTCCTCCCTTCCTACTTTTCTTTACCTTCATGTCAATTTTTTAAATCTTTTTGTCACTTTGATGTGGCTCTAAATCACTTACTCGTTTCTCATATAACCATGTAAAGTTTTTCCATCAATGTCTGTTCACAAAATTATTGCTGTAATCCCATGAATGCTCAACCCCCTGTTTACTACAATCTTAAACCCATGCATGCACTTCTTTTCTGTCCAATAGACAAAACCCTTGTGATTGAATATGAGCACTTGGAAAATAGTTTGGTGTTAAAGGTCTTATACCCTGCACTCATTGCAACAACTTGTTTCTAGTGTTTTACATGGTCATAACTTGGATTACATTAAACTATTGTTGCTCTATAAATCGTTTTATTCTTGCAAATACAATATCCACTAGTCGTGGTGGTGTTCGGCTTCCATCTAGAGCCGCAGGATCCACGCGACATTGTTCCTAATGAAAAAACAACTCAAAGCTTATTGTTAAAAGAAACCATTTCCATTGTGTTTTTCCCTGAATTAACCGTGATCATTTTAAATCTTCCTCATTCCCTTCACACTCCCCTGGTCATATCAAGCTTTGTTTAAGTCATTTAGATTACATTCTCTTGTCCCCTTGAACACCCCATATCTCTCTACTCATTTCATATATCATCAACCCCCCCAATCAGTCTTCCTCCTTGCCCCTTTGCCACCTCCTACCCACCACAGTTTCTCCCTCTCTGTCTTTTTCGTCTCTCTTGCTGACTGGATCCCAGCCCCCATCTCTCTCTCCCTCTCCCCCTCTCCTCGCTGCCTCTCCTCAGCCCAGCTGCCTGTGGAGTTGGATGCGGTCCAGGAACAGGCAGATGGCTCTGTAATTAGAAGTGCATCTCTCCATTCCCTTTCCACTTCTCCTTGTTAAATCAAATTACAGAAAAAATCCCTTTTCTGGATTAGCATTCTTTGCAGCATAGCCTTCATTCTCTCCCTCTTCCTCTAACGTGTAGTACAGAAAAACGGAGGAAAAGAGGAGTGAGTGGCACATGATGGTGTCTTGAAACTGAAGGCGTCTCTTTGTCCATCTTACGTCTTTAGGAGCTGGTTTTCTTACTAATAATTAGATTGTCTGAACTGTTGGTGTGCATAGTAAATTCTGCCAGAGTTTATGATCGTATTAGTTTCAATCCTCTGACGTATAGATTTGTTTGAGAGCATTGCTGTGGGATTGTGCATCGGTGGGTGTGTTAGTTCACTAAATGCATGGTATGTGTGTGAGCTGATACAGAGTATTTTATTGGGAGGGGCTGCAGGCCAAGCGGTGCAATGTCACTGGGGTCCTAGGAGTGAGAGGAAATGCTCACTGTGCACTGGGATTCGAGCCGTCACTGTGCCCAGCATGCCATGGCCACTGTGTTCTCCTCCACAGGAGAGGAGCTGGCCTTCCTCCTTCACCAGCAGCAGACTCCCCCCTGCCATCTTGTGGCTGCTTAAAGATACTGTAATTAGCTTGTAATAGCTAAATGAAAGGAGATGATTGAATAAACTGGTGATACATATGCCTGAAACATTGCACAGATCTTAGTTGGTTTAATTCTCATGATTTTTGCGATGATCAATTTTTCATGTTCCAGCAATTTTTGACCAAAACACACAGTATACTACTTCTACTTGATGTATCCATCTGCATCAAACACTACTTTTGTAGTAATTCTTGAATCTAACTGGTTCTTCTGTTCTCCTTGAGCTGTTCTTGTGGATTTATGTTTTCATTGGGGTGAAGTAGATGATCTACGTGTACCACCCATTCTAAAAATATTGCAGACCACTCACATTTCAATAGTTTTTGATTTTGTACCAGTGTATATTTCTGTGTATACCATCTAAACATCTTATTTAAACTGTTCATTACCCGTGTGTTTGTTTGTTCAGGTTTATGCTTCCACATCTAGTGATGAGTATGTCAGGGACAACGGAGGATATCCTGGTGCTAAACCCGGTACAGTTTATCCAGGCTCTTTCTACATGCAAGGTAGCTTTTCAAAAAATAAATAATGAATGTATAAAAACATGCTTGTTACTATTCATGAACCAAAGTGCTTGTTTTATTTTTTTGTTTTGTTTTAAATCTACTTTGGCTTTCCTCAGAAGATCCCTGGTCATCCTCTGGCTATTCTGGCATGCTGAGCAACTCCCCTCACATCGGACAGCCTGGCTCGTTCCCTCCAATCAACCCACAAGACAGAATGGTGAACAGAAACCTCCTTCCCAAAGTACTCGCAGCACTTCTCCAGAAGCTCAACTCTCTGCTTTTCTCCTTACAGAGCTATCCTCTGCACGGCAGCGAGGTCAATGGCTTCCACTCAGCACCCACTACCTACAACCACACACCCACCATCAACGGAGAGGGCATCATGGGTAAGAATCCTTTTAACTGAACTTTTCATAGACGTGTCTTTCAAGCAGCTGCTACTCATCTGTTCATCTGATTATAGTTTTATTTTATTCAAGAATAAATTGTCAGTACATCTGACTGGCATTTTTTATTTGATCTCTGCAGCCAGCCGAGGTACTACAGCGAGCAGCTCAGGAGATGAAATTGGGAAGGCTCTTGCCTCAGTGAGTTGTTCTCATTTTTTCTTTAGTAGTCCGTGGCGGACAACAAAACATCTTAATTTATTTTCACGAGACAAAAAATAGCTCTCTCCTCAGAGGTTTTGTATTGGGCTCATGCCTTTTAGATGCATTAAGAATTTATTTATTTATTATTTTTTTTGTAAATGGAGCTTGTTGCTGTAAGTAAAAAAAAAAAAAAAGTGAGGTGTATTTGTAAAAACAAAACAAAAAAAACACAAGTGGCCAACAAAATAAATTAAAGGCACTCTATGGTGTTTGTGGAAAAATATTAAATGCCTTAAATGATAAATTATTCAAATCAAAAATCCTAATCGACAACTACAGGATGTTTGTAGCATCTGACACTCAATAAAATCTTTATGTTGAAGTTTTTGCAGGAGGAATGGTTTCACATTTACATCTCATGTCAAATATTTGTAAATATGCCCCCCATCCCCCAACACACACACACAATAGTTTTAATCTTAGCACATTAACACATTAGCATAAGTCTATAACTTGTACCTACAATAATAACTGTCTAATCATTTGTGAAACCTTAATTTATAAAACATTTCTAATCTATCAAGAGAACACCTTGGGGAAAAAAGCACATTCTCTGTTAAATTGATTTACTAACAACTTAGTTTATCGTTTTCCAGTTGTCTAGTTTATGATTTGCAATGCGCAGATTTGTTTTATTTGATGTGTTGTATTCCTGTATGTTTGTTTTACCTTGACTTTAATGTGTTTGTGTTCAGATTTACCCGTCGGACCACAACAGTAATAATTTCCCCTCAGCCCCGTCTACTCCTGGGTCGCCTCAGACCATCGCAGGTACAGCTCAGGAATTTTATAAACATTGTACAATTGTTCTTTTTTTAAGTATAGAAAAAGTCAGATTTTACGTTTGGGATCCAAATATAAATCATTTAAACTTAAATGGAAGAGATGCGCTGCATATATAAACATCTTAGTTCCACCAACCTGTCTCGGTGGCTCCATCTGGTGTCGTTTTGTGTGCAAGCACTTAATATATACCAAAAAAAAAGTCGGTGCTCAATAATATATACATTCTCTCGTCTGCAGGAGCTCAGTCTCAGTGGCAAAGACCAACCACACCCAACTTTGAAGGGCAACCACACACACTGGTAGGTTGAAGTATTTGTCTACTATAACAAAAATCATTTAAAACCTGAAGATATTCATAAAAATGGTATTTTCTGGAGTTGGCTTAACGTATCTTAAATTAATAGGTGTGTGCCCAACAAAATATAAACATTTACTTTAAATAATTTTTTAAGAGCTTTTCTCTTGTCATGTTGCATCTTGTTTGTAATGTTTTTATTTTTTAGCAAAATAAAATAGAAGATCGCTTGGAAGAGGCCATCCATGTGCTGCGCAGCCACGCTGTGGGCCAGGGTCCAGCCTTGGAGGGCGCTCACTCCGACATGCACAGCCTCCTGTCCTCAGTGCACAATGGTGGCCTTGGAGGCCTCTCTCCAGCTTTTCCCAACGCCAGCCTCGCTCTCAGCAATAGACATCCTGCTATGGTGAGTCACCTTTTCTCTGCTTGGTGTGTCTTATGTATTTGTGTATGTAACAAACATCCATCCATTATCTTTACCTGCATTTTGAGTTTTTTTTTTTGTTTTGTAAATAATGTAGAGGAGGCTCTGATGTTCATCAGGTTGAACATTACTTAAGAAACTGTTCATACTGAAGTTTAAATAAATATCCATCCATCCATTCATTATCTTTTACCAGCTTCTTCCATTTTGGGTCACGGGGGGTCACTGGTGCCCATGTCCAGCCATCACTATGTGAGAGGCGGGGGACACCCTGGACAGGTCTCCAGTCCATCACAGGGCCACATAGAGACAAACGAGACAAACAACCATTCACTCTTTCACTCACACCTAGGGACAATTTAGAGCTACCAATCAGCCTAACATGCATGTTTTTGGTCTGTGGGAGGAAACTGGAGTACCCGGAGAAAACCCACACATGCACAGAGAGAACATGCAAACTCCACCCAGAAAGGCCCCCAGACCTGGATTTGAACGAGACCTGCTCGCTGAGAGGCAGCAGCTCTACCAGTTGTACCAACGTGCTGCCCGTTTAAATAAATTTATATTTTTAAATATTTTTTATATTGTCTTGCAAATTATCACCTGGGATTATTTAGCTTTGTGTTCTACATGGCATGTTAAAGTTTAGGTGTGTCCCAATACAAGTTTTATTTTTCAGATTGAGTACAAGTAAAAGATAATAAGATAAGATAGAACTTTATTGATCCCACAGGTCAGTTTGGGTAATTTCCCATACAGAGTATCCATGTAGAGTAGTTAATGAGTTAGTACAGTAGTCCCTCGTTTATTGCGGGTCTTAGGTTCCAAGCCCCCCCACAATAAGTGAAATTCCACAAAGTATTAGTATATCAATGTTCTAAACTCTTAAACCTACGTCATTTTAACATACATACAGCACTGTATAGCTACTAAATTTTACTTATCAGGCTCTGCAGAACAGCAGCAGCTCGGTTCCGCCTTGATCCGAGAGATGAAAAAAGTCCAGATGGGCTCTGGAAATAGCAGGGTACCTACAACGGCGCATTCCTGCTTGAAAACCCTCATGGGCCGGCTAGAATCTCTCGGGTTCACCACTGAACCTGGGGGTCCAGTTCTGGTCCGGTTCAGTTCAGCACTTGAGCGCCGAAGCTCATTTTGGTGGTGGGGTGACGGCAGGACGTAAGGTGGTCGATTAAGTCCCCGCTTGGAAGCCCTCGCGGGTCGGCTAGTTGCTTCCGGGTTCACCACTGAGTCTGGAGGTCTGGTTCTCTGCAGCCCTTCAGTGCACGGGTTACACAGCACAATGCTCCGTTTCTTAAAGAGACATGACTGACGTGATTTCTTTCTTGTGAATCTTATGTTTGTCAAGTTTAATTTTCTTACAGAAACTTGTCCAAATGACATGATTAAAATCTAACGTTTGAAAAGCTGGTTCGGCAGTCACGATTTAATTTTCTGTTCAGCAGAAAGTAGTGGCCAGAGGCACTACAGTATTGACTTTTGGGCAATGTAGTTCTTATGAGTGACAATTACTGTGTAGGCTGATTGAAAGAAAACTAGAAAATAGCAGCGCCTGTCTGAATGTATTTTTATTTTTTAATTTTCCCAACCATACGAGTGCAGTAGTCCCTTGTTTATTGCGGGGGAGCCATACCTTAAAGACCCGCGATAATTGGAAAAACTGCGAAGTAGGAATAGTAGTACAAGTAGTAAGTAGTAGTTTATTTTATTATTTATATAGATGCATATTAAGGCGTTTTAAACCATTCCCACACTCTTGCAATGTTTCTAAACTCTAAATGCTCTAAAAGAGCACAGCATGTGATGATTTCAGCTCCTTGCCTCCTCTGCTCTTTGCCACCTGCAAGTGCTCTTGGCCACGCCCACTTCTCCACTTTGCAGCTGAACAGCTGATCAGATGTTCAGCTGCAGCAGGAAGTTTATCCTACAGTATGGGCTGCACAAAGCTGCAGGAGGAAGCTTTTTCTGCTACTCTGGGCTCCACAAATGTGCAGCAGGTGCTAAATATTTTAAAATAATTTATTTTAAATAAAAAATTTCATGCTGATCGTGCGGCTCATCCATCAATCAGCCTATTGTGTGTCACGTTCAGTCTTATTTTGAAAAACCTCGATGGAGCGAATCCGCGATAAACTAACCACGACGTAGCGAGGGACTACTGTACAGTAATATTACTATAAAGTTAACACTCATGTCGTGTACTGCACTGTACAATAAAAAAAAAATGTTTACGTGTGTTGACAAACCATGATATAGCGAGTCTGCGAAAGGCGAACTGCGAAGTAGCGAGGAACTAGAAGTATAAATTTAGTACTTGAATATAAACAATGAATTTAGAAACAGTTATTTTATTAAGAACACAACAAATGATCTGCTGTCTTACCATTACCTGTTTTTTATTTTGAAATATCTCCAAACTATGGACATTTATTTATTTATTTGCCCTTGGTTACTTGTGAAGTCGAAAAATAAATCATGTCACAACGTATAAAATAGGTGTTGGTCCAAAGTACAAGTGTTTTTATGAGTACCAGTATTTGAGGCTGGTATCTGGCCTGGATACTGATACCAGTATCTGTATCTGGACAACACTTAAAAATGGCATGTTTTTACCGGACTCAATTCACAGAGGTTGAACTGTCATTGTCGCCATCTGCTGGTCAAAGATTATACTGCAACAACTACCAGAACTTGCAGACGTTTCTGCTCAGTGCCCTGAGATGACTTCTGTTGTCACTTGGTGCTATATAAATAAACTGACTTGAATTCAATTGAATTGGATCATATGAAGTGGAGTTCAGTGGAGAAGTTATGAACAGTTAATATCTTACCTGTTTCAAATAGTTCTTTAAACAACTTTTAATTTGGAGAAATGGTTTAACTCTGACCACATTGACAAGCTAATGGCTAGTCTGACGGGGGCCAAGTCCAAAGTGGACTGCTCATTTTAAAGCAGATTAACTCAAAAATGTCTCAGTGGTTCAAGCAATGTAAAGGTTTTCTAAAACTTTAGGCTGTCAATTGAGCAATGCACATTGAATTTTATGTCTAGTAAGGTTGAGTCAGCTGCTCTGGACGGGGTCTTCTTTGTTGAAACGTTTTGTCTTTTATCCAGAAGACGACTTCAGTCTGCGGAGCTGCGAGGTTTTATAGTTCTGTGCGAGAGCAAATGGCCATAGCAGCTAGCTGTAGCATTTTTGATGCAGCCTGAGACTGTGTTCTTAAGTTTGTAATCCATTTTGTTGAAGAACGTTTGCAGTCTGCTTTCTTTTTGTGTTCTGTCCATCGTTATTGACATCATTGTCCTCCACCTTCATCAGCAGGGAGGGAAACATGAGGAAGCCTCAGGCCTTCCTCCCAGCAGCACTCTCCTTCATGGGCATCATGCAACTGGACCCACACCCTCAGTCGGACAACCAGAAGGCTTTACTAGTAAGTTGAACTATTTCTTTGTTTCCTTCAAAGTAAATTAAGGTTTTTGCAATAAACTACTAATACAAAACTAGTTTTATTGCTATTATTTTTACATTTATGCCAATCTCTTTTGAACTAATTTCCGCAAAATTTCCACCCACCTGTTTGTAAATGTTTTTTTGGGGGGGGGTCTTAGAATGATATATTTGCATTTGTATGTTCATGTTCAGGTCTCCCTGGTGGTTTGGCTCGATCATCACACTCCTCCAGCAGCTCAGACATCAAACGGGAAGACCGAGAGGATGATGAAAACTCTTCTGTTGCAGACAAGTCAGAGGAGGAAAAGAAAGACTCTAAGATGGCACGCAGTCGAACAAGGTAACGCTCTTGCTCTTTTATTATGCTTGCTTTATTCTAACCCCCCAAAAATGCATTTTGTAACAAATTGTACAAATTCTCACTCATCAAAGAAACCATTAAAGAAACGGTTTTTAAAATAAATTAAAAAAAATACTGATTTGATTCTTTAAATGTTCATTACAACAATTTGTTACTTTTGATAGACGGTGTGTCTCATCAAAAAAAGTCTCTTTCATGTGTTTCTAGTGATTTTTTTTTATTATTATTTTTTAACAATGTCAAAATCCCCCCCTTCCCTTCATGTCATGATTTCAGAAAGGAGGCGTTGACCCTTCCGATGCTATCTGGCCTATCGGAGCAGAAAGATGAGTAAGTTTCTCCATTGGAGAATTAACTTCCAGTGCTTTGTGGGGTTTTGGCGATGACTTGTTCTTCGATGGTACAGATTCAGCACAAAGTCAGGGCTGTATTTTTACATACGTGAATAAAATAAAAAATGGAATCCAGGAGCAGAGTTATGGAATCGCTGTGAGCACTTTGACCACTGTTAGCGTTTAGGATAAAAATACCTTTTTAGAATACTTTGTCCAACTTTTATAACCAACCTTTTATAGTCTAACATCAATTTTCAGTTTGCTAAAATTTGATGAGGTCACTAGGCTGTGTTATGAGATAATGGCTTGTTAATGTCAAAGCAACATTAATGTGTGCATTCTGCAAATTACACCTGCAGAGCAATGTGACTCTTTAGTTTGCTTTAAATATTTTTGTGCCCTCAGAACATTTTATTCTCTTTCAAATGAACTTTATAATTTCGCAGTGGATCATATAATTTTGTCTTTGCATACATGTTGAGAGGAAAAACATGCTTAAATTGTAAGAAGTTGTTAGTTTTACAGTCAGGATGTTCACTTCAGTTCCTAAAGTGGAAGGGTGGTTGAATATTATCTTAGAAATATTCAAGATGGAAAAGTTAACTTCTACCCTGCATATCCAAAGAGATCAATTTTATCGAGTTTGGAACAAGTGGATAAAATACACAACTCCAACTAGAGGTGGATTTATATAACTTCTCTGTCAAGACTTCTCCCCCCAACTGCTGAATGATGTAATATTGTTTTGCATTCATTTTTTTTTCTCACCCACTTTTTATTAATATTCTTTAATATTTTTCCTTGTAAGCTCCCCAGATTTTGATGTGTATAGTTTTTTTTTTTTGTACCAATTTAAGTTATTTAGATGCTATGCTACTATTGGGAATGTTGGTAACCTAAATGTAAACTAAGAAGAATGTTATCAGTTTGCACAGTGTTTCTATAGTAAGTAAATTTGGAAGTGAGCGCAACTGATAAAGATGAGAAGATGCTAGTAATGTGACATAATTAATTAAATTTCTTGTAAATCTGAAAAATCATAAAAGAAAAAAACAAGAAAAGATCTCAAATTCATCCACATATCCAGGATTTTTAACGCTTTCAGGATGTTTTTTGTGAATTTTTTCAACATAGAAACGGGTTCATATAATTATCAGAAGACCTGATTTTTGGTCAGAATTTGATGTTTCTAATCCAGTTGTTTGTTGTTGGGCCAAAATGATCCTCACTGAGACCAACAGCCTTTAATTAATGACAATATTCTTATTTTATTATGCTCCTGGACTTACAACCAACAGTGGAAGCCATGTTGAATTCTTGGCCACTTAGTCTAAGAAGCAGCACATATAACAGTGACCTGGCTCCATAAGCTCAGCATGCTGAGAACTGTGTCTTCATGGTGCCTATGTCGTCTGAAACTGTTTGCACAATGGTCTTACTGAGGGACTTTGTTTACTGCTTAAATGTGGGTTTATAGTCGCATTGTTACTCAAACTCTGTGTGATGGCATGAATTCAAGTTTTTTTTCTGCTCGTGGCATCAACACTTTAATTCTGTTTGTGACCAGTCAAGACAATGAGGATGATGAGGACCTTCCTCCTGAGGTGAAGATGGAGCGTGAGAAGGAACGGCGAGTGGCTAACAATGCCAGAGAGCGTCTCAGAGTACGAGACATCAACGAAGCATTTAAGGAGCTTGGGAGGATGTGCCAGCTGCACCTCAGCCACGACAAACCTCAGACCAAACTTCTCATCCTTCACCAAGCTGTCAACGTCATCCTCAATTTAGAACAACAAGTCAGAGGTGAGTCTGCAGACAGAATTTAAACTATAACTATGGAAATTGTATTTCCTGTGAAAATGCAGTGTGAAAGCTTATTGCAGAAGAATTAGCTGAAAAACAGCTGAAATTAGCTAAAACATGCTGAAATGTAAGAACAATCCTAAATTATCTTAAGAAACCAGAAAGAACACATATTTGCTGAATTAGGATAAGCAGAAATGAGCACAGAAATTACGAGTTTAACAAAAAAGCTGAAATTAACAGCTGAAAAGTAGATGAAAAGTCAGAAAGAAGCTTAAACTACCAGAATGAATTGGAAAGAGCTGAAATGAGCTAAAAAAATGTGGAATTATTTGAAAAAGCTAAAATTAGCATACAACAACTTACCGTAATAGTTGCTGAAACAGCAGAAAAAGCTGAAACTAGTATAAAATGCTAAAAGGAGCATAACAAGCAGAAATTAGTATAAAGTAAATAATTAGGCTGAAAGTTGCAAAAATTAACATGAAAAACTTTAATTTATCTGAAAACAGCTGAAATTGTTAAATTGACTTAAAAATAGCCAAAAATGTAGCTGAAAAGGTAGAACAAGCTTAAATTATCAGAAGAAAGCAGAAAGAACATGTTTGCCCAAAGGGGCCAAAAAAAAACAGCAGAAAAGTTGCTAAAAAAGCAGAAGCCGAAATTACCAGAAGGAAATGGAGAGAGAGAACAGTTTTGCTGCATTAGGCTGAAAAAAATGGAAACGAGTGCAAAAAATGTGAAATTGGCTGAAAAAGCTCAAATTAGCATAGAACAGCTAAATAGTAGAAAAAGCTGAAACTTGCAGAAATGAGCTGAAATTAGCAGAAGTTAGAAGAAGCACAAAAATGTTGTAGTTAGCAGAAATTATCTGAAAGGAGCACAACACAGCTGAAAGTAGCTGATAAAAAGTTTAAATGTGCACAGTGAAGCTGAAAGAGCTGAAGCAGAACAAAATGTGAACTGAGCAGTAAAAGGTTGTAAATGCATCTAAAGAGTTGAAGAATGTAAAATGAGCTCAATTCATTTTCTATGAGGGAAAAAAATGGCAGAAAAGGCTAAATATGTTCAAAAAGCTGAAGTTGCACCAATACCATACAAATAGAATACAGGAGAAAAATGGACGACAATAGTGTGAATGCTTCATAAACATGCACGCACTTAATGTCTTTTCAAACGCTGTGTGTTTCTGTTTTTGTCAGAGCGCAACCTAAATCCCAAAGCAGCGTGTTTAAAACGGCGGGAGGAAGAGAAGGTATCTGGGGTGGTGGGAGACGCTCCCATGCAGCTCCCTGGAGGCCACCCCAGCATGGGAGGGGATGGCCACAATCCTGTTGGCCACATGTAACACCAGGTGACGTCACGTGACGATGAGACCTCGTGATAAAGTTGTGCGACGCTGAAATGTGACCGCATCATGTTTGTGCTCTGTCCGTTTTACAGATCTGGTGGTGTCTCCTGGCTGTCAGAGGATGTGGCCTTAACAGATTTCTTCCACCCCTTATTCTCAGCGTGTGTGTGCGTGTGTGGTGCGTGCGCGTGCGTACATGTCTGTGTTGTCCGTTCAAGTTTTCAAGATTCACACACTTGTACTCACATGCATACTGCCAAAACTGACACAGTGTGTTTTTCACACTCCCAGCCATGACTACAAACTCAAATGTGAAGAACTTTTTTTTTCCTTAATTTTTTTTTGTTTTGTTTTTGTTTTCTACATGTAAAATGTTTAAATTTGTTTAAATTTTTCACATGATGGTTGAACACCAGAGTTATGTTTTGTCCTGCCACGTTTTGGGACTCCACACACTGCCAAGAGGTGCTCTGGTGGAGGGAGGAAAAAAAAGGAAAAAGGAGGCATAAACAAACACAAACTGAATTGAGGATTTGTGCCTAATTGTTACATGTTTTCTATTTTACATTAAGGCAAAATTGCTGTACATTTGAGGAACATTTGTGAGGGACTGCTTATGTGTATGAGCAATTATTTTTAATGTATGTCATTCCCAGCGTGATGGTACAGTCTTACATATGTTATGTAACACATAGTTGAAGACGCATTGTCTAAATTCAGTGACCTTTTTGCATGCGTGCGTTTGGACAGAGGCAGAAAGGTCAGCCAACTTTTTTCACATTTCAAATCCAGCTTACCTGAAAGTTGGGAACCCCTTGACTTTGAGCCAGTCCTGAGGCTCAGACCCGGTCTCAACCTACAAGGCGTCTGGAGACTTGGAATCAAAGACTTCTTCCTGGAAACTTATGAATTATCCAAGAAAGTAGAATCCGTCAACAAAGACACACTGTTCTTCCTCGTTGTTGACCAGCCATTCTAGTGTTTCTCCAGCAGCCCTTTGTTGTACAGTCGGGTTTTTGTACTGCTTTATGTACTAAAGCATTCAGATGAGACAAAGCACAGTTGTATAGATTTAGGCAGTTAACTTGTATCACATTTCACTCCCTAAAGGTCTTGTATTAAAGCTACTCAAATCGTTTGGAAGTGATCAGCACTACTTGGTGCTGGTGAAATGTTTTACTGACAGTGCCAGCAGACTAAACAGCTCAAGTCTTTCCCCTTTTATTGATGATCTGTAAAATACAAAAAAAAAAAAAGTTTATTTTTCGCCACAGTTGTTAAAGCAGACTTTGTGTAATTCCTAAATGACCATTCCCACTGAATTACAAACCCCTCACCTTCCTCCCTAGTCGGCGTGTTCTCACCTTTCTTACCGAGAGAAGTGTGACGTGTAAATTCACTTCATGCATTATTCTGTTGCATTTTTCAAAAGTAAATATATATAAAAATATATATTTTTTGTTAGTCTATACATTGTAGATTTTTTACATAAATGGCGATATTAGTTTGAAGTTTAGAGTGTATTGTAGATGAGCTGTATAAGGGGATATTTAACATTTAAATGGTGTTCAAAAGTTGATTTGACATCGAACTGGGATGACAGAAAAAAAAAGATCAACAGATAATAAAGTGTTTGTATATCCTTTTTTTTTATTCCAGTTTTAGTTGTAAGGCGCAACAAAAGGAATGCCTTCTTTCCATTTAGGCATGAGTGAGCAGAGTTTGTGCCGCAGTCATGTTGAGGTGGTCTTACTTTAGCATTGAGGCACTGATTTAAAAACAATGGAAAGGGATTTTTGTCTCCAACAGTAATTATGCAACAGGTTTTTGAATGTAGCTAACCATACAAATGTGGATTGCCTTCATTTTCAAAGTTGTGTTCTTGGGTTTTTGTTAGCACAGTGTAAAAGTTTTCATTTCACATTTTTCTTGCGTCTGCCCTCGACCGAGTGGCTCTCAGTGTGCAGCTCACTTCAGAGGCAGATGTCTGGCTTTGTATGTAAGGTAATATTGAGAACAAATCAGTGTTATTGTGATGTTATTCCCATGTCATGATGTGGATGGTTTCTTTTTACCAACATGTAATCACAAGTGGGAGGTGGAGCATTTTTTGTGTGTTTATTTTTTACAAAAAAAAAGAGAAAAAAAAAAGTGATGAAGAAAAAGACCTATACAAATCAATAGTGTGGCCTTTTCATTCTCAAGACTTAAGATGTCATGATGGGAGAGTGATACCTTATCAGTGCCTGAACTTGTTGTATTTTTCATTTAAGACAGTTTTATGTTGTGAACCATATCATTTCATTTATCTTGGAGATTAAAGAGGTACTTGTTCATTCCCCCATCCACCCTTAATACTTTTTTTTTTTTTCAATTTTTTGAGGAAGAAGTTTAAATGGTATAAAGAGATTTTCTTTCTGTGTATCTAGTTAAATAAATAAATGTTAAGCAGATCTGGTTTAGTTTTCTTTAATTTTTGACCCTTCAGCTGGTTTACAAAGTCCAAACTGCTGTTTTAATCATGATCATGGGTCCAGATTATACTCGCCTTATTCCGAATATTTAGGAAAGGCTGCCTTTTGGCAATGATTAATATAATTCAGTATGCATAGCTTTGGTTTCAGTGTCAATTTTATTTCCCACAGTAGCTGAAACGTCTAAAGTCTCAAATACACATTGATCACTGCAGGAGCTTGAAAAGTTTTCAGCTGGTGGAATTTGGCTTCATCAAAAGGAATAACTGGTTTAAACTCTTGGATGCAAGGTTTGAATCATTGCTGAATTAAAAATGGGTGCGCCAAATTAGTATGAAATACACTGTGGAGTCGATGGATTCAAGTTCATACAAGGTCCTCTGTCTGCCATTTATTCATATATAAATATATTCTAAAAAGTTCATAATTGTCCTGTATATAATTAATGTAGCAATAAATGTGCCATTTTATTAACAGAATATACCTTTTACAATGTCTTGGCTTTTGAAAATTGTATACAAAAAAATCAAAATAAACAAATCTTTGTATTAAAGGGTTTATTGTAGTACGGAAATTTAATTTATTCTTAATTTTACCGGTCAAATGCTTGCATTACAATGTCAAATTAACGCTGATTGGTGGCCAGAGACGAGCGTAGGCTTGCAATTTTTATTTATCTGTACAAGCATTTTAGGCAAGTAGGTGGTTTTTATTTATTTTTTAATCGGGCATTAAAAGAGACAGCCTCGGTAGGGGTCCTGTGACTGTGAGCAGGGAGGCAAGATGGCGGAGTGAGTTTTGGAAATATTGCAGGTTATTCAGTAATCTTCGTTTGATCCTGATTTGTACACTCTAGCAATAGCAGCAGCGCATTCCTAAAGCCTGTAGTAAATAATGAACACTGTTTTTTTGGACTTTGAAGTTCCTGATAGAGGTAAAAGAAACACTGAATCATCTGAAGCGACGTGTATGTGAAAACATCCACCTCGATTACAACGTAGCAGTTCTCCCAGAGGTGTGCGACGACACAGTAGATGACTCGTTGAAGGACTGTCAGATTAACAGATCCCTCATGCCCATTTAAATACCAAAACCTAAGAAAATGAGAACTCAAAAGTAGTAATGTAAGAGAATGACAGCACAGGTGCTGCGATTCTTCATGCAGTCAAACATTAAACCACAACATGGATGAGCAAGTTGGTAAGTTAAAAATTATAGGATCGATTTTGGAGAAAATGAAAGCGCTCGTGTTTGCTGAGTTTTAAGGGCCCCTGTCTTGCTGCTGGTAGCCTCGTATCTCTGTCTAACTTGGCCTGTATGTTTTTATTTTAGGTTGAAACTGAGTTACTTTGAGTAAATATAACCAGCTTTAGATAAAAAGCACTTTAAACAACATTTGGTTGTATAACGTTAAGAGACTCTTCGAGTTAACCCTAAGAACTGTATCACAAAACAATTCAGAACAATTGACTAATAATGTTTTACAAATGCAGAAATACAATTTTGCTTTAGAACTAATTTTGAGTTTATAAAAGCACAATTTAGTTTATATATATATATATATAATATATATATATATATATATATAACTAAATTATATATTATATTATATAAATTATATATTTATAATATAA
>NC_056500.1:29089610-29098052 GCF_014905685.2 Nematolebias whitei
CGTATGTCCCACCACGTTCCCTGAGGTCAGCGGACCAATTGCTCCTCACAGTTCCAGGAACTCGTCTTAAGCGCAGAGGGGACAGGGCCTCCTCTGTAGCAGGACCAAGACTTTGGAACGAGTTACCTCTGCTTGTCAGACAGGTCCCCTCCCTCTCGATTTTCTAATCCCGTTTAAAAACTCACTACTATTCAGTAGCTTTCAACACCAGATGATCTGTGTTGTGAACTTGTACGCTCCACACCGGTTTGTCTTCATATTTATTATCTGCATCGATTTTATGTCTACATTTTTGATTTACTTCATTTTGTATATTGCTTCGTGCGTTGTCTGTTGGTCTGTCTGTACAGCACTTTGGTTGGCCTTGTAGCTGTTTTTAAGTGCTCTATAAATAAAATGGTATGGTATAAGGCTCACTGTCGATTTTTGAGAAAAATAATTTTAAGTGCTCCTTATAGTCCGAAAAATATGGTAATGCAAAAAGCAATTAGTCCTGGACTGTTCACCAAATGTTTGGGGAAAGTTCAAGAAGGACAAATAAAGAACTTTAAACTGTGTGCCCATTAATGTTGGAAGTGCAGTTTGTTTTTTTCTCACACAATAAACAACCCATCTAAGACTCGGATAAGATGTAGGCAGAAGGTGCTGCTGAGTTCTTGTTTACATCTGGCAGCTGGTAGAAGTTCACATGTAGCTGCAGCAGCAGCACCAACATGAGGTCAGGGGTTCCTGAGAAGGAACTGATTTGACTTGCTAAACACATATCACTATAAACTATATAAATATTTATATGTAATATGGTAAATGGACTGTACTTATGTAGCGCCTTTCTATCATATCAAGATACTCAATGCGCATTACACTACAATCAGTGCCTTCATTTACCCATTCATACAACACTACTGGATCAGTACAAAGATATGTGTATATATATACATATATATATATATATATATATATATATATATATATATATATATATATACAGTATATATATACACACACACACATATCCAGGGTCAATTCACCTCACAAGATCCATGGAGCATGTGAAGGGGCATTAAGTGTATAACAGATTATAAAGGCAGGAGTGAACAATGCCCTAGAGACCCATCACTGCCTGATGCCCTCAACAAGTTCTATGCACGCTTTGAAGACCCAAACAGACCACCCAGCACCAGACTCACCTCACCATCAGAAGAAGAGCTTCTCACTGTGACCTCAGCTGAAGTGAGGAATACTTTCAGGAGGATTAATCCTCACAAAGCAACCGGCCCAGACAACATCCCTGGGAAGGTGCTGAAAGAATGTGGTGACCAGCTCTGCGAGGTGCTGGCAGACATCTTTAACTCCTCACTTACCCTGGAGACAGTTCCCACCTGCCTGAAGACTGCCACCATCATCCCAGTCCCAAAGAGCTCTACAGTGACTGGTCTGAATGACTCAGCCAGTGGCCCTCACCCCGATAGTCGCTAAATAATTCAAAAAACTGGTCATGACTCACATCAAAGCTACCATCGACATCAACGAGGACCCTCATCAGTATGCATTCCGTGAGAACCGAGCTACAGAGGATGTCATCTCCTCTGTGGTCCACACTGCTCTCATCCACCTGAAGCAGAAGGTCTCCTATGTCCGTATGTTCTTTGTAGACTTTACGCCTTCCTTCAATACCATGTTTCCCCAAACAGTGATGGACAAACTACTCAGATCCACAACTTTTCCTCCTCTGTCATAACCCTCAGCACTGGCTCTCCTCAGTTGTGTGCTGAGCCCTCTCCTGTTCACTCTGCTCACATATGACTGAAGCACCCATCCAGGCTGTCACATTGTAAAGTTTGCAGATGATACAGCGGTGGTGGGATGCATCACAAACGATGAGTCCAGCTACAGGCAGGAGGTGGAACACCTGGTGCGAGAAGAACAACCTTCATATCAATGTGAAGAAGACGAAGGAGATGGTCATGGACTTTAGAAGGAACAAACACACCTACCCCCCAGCCCCACCCCCTCACCCCAAACATAGGAGGATCTGCGGCAGAAGTTTTCTCCAGCTACAAGTACTTGGGTATGCACCTGAATGACAACCTCAATTGGAGCAACAACACCACCAGCCTGATCAAGAAAGCTCATCAGAGACTCTACTTCCTCAGGCGGTTGAGATGAGCTGGTCTGGGAAGCTCAGTCCTCACCTCCTACAGGTGCGCAGTGGAGAGCATCCTGTGCTCGAGCATCAACATGTAGCATGGAGGCTGCACAGCTGTAGAAAGAAAAGCTTTACAGAGAGTGATGAAGGCTGCACAGAAGTCTGTTGGAGTCAGTCTCTCCACCATCAGAGACATCTACATCTCCAGATGCAGGAAGAGCCACCTGCATCATGAAGGACCCCACTCACCCAGCACACACACTTTTTGCCTCGCTCCCCTCAGGAATGAGGAGCATTAAGTGTAGAACCACTAGACTGAGGAACAGCTTCTACCCTGAGGCTGTTAGACTCATGAATCTCTAACCAGAATAATCACTGTGAAAAATCACATCATGTTGCTGCTGGTCTGTTTCATGTTGCTGCTGATCTGTTTCATGTTACTGCTGATCTGTTTCATGTTACTGTGTACATGTGTGCTTATATGCTCACACAGACTCGTGTGTGCTGCTGTTCGGTGTATTGTTTTTATGCTATTAGTGCTTAGTGTATAGTTGATGTTTTCTTAGTCTATATCTTAAATCTTATTACTTGTACCCTTAGTACATAGTACCCTTTTACATTTTAATACTTTTATTGGATGTAACTGGGACCATCCATCCATTTTCTTTACCCGCTTATTCCATTTTGGGTCACGGGGGTCGCTGGTGCCCATGTCCAGCAATCACTGTGCGAGGGGCGGGGTACACCCTGGACAGGTCGCAAGTCCATCACAGGGTCACATAGAGACAAACGAGACAAACAACCATTCACTCTCTCACTCACACCTAGGGACAATTTAGAGTTACCATTCAGCCTAACATGCATGTTTTTGGTCTGTGGGAGGAAACTGGAGCACCCGGAGAAAACCCACGCATGCACGGAGAGAACATGCAAACTCCACCCAGAAGGCCCCTGGACCGGGGTTTGAACCAAGGACCTTCTCGCTGAGAGGCAGTAACTGGGACCTTGTGTACACAATTTCGTTCCACAACATGTACCACATGTGGTGCGAATGACAAAGAACCTTTGCTTTGAAACAAACTAGCAAACTTACAGTGAGAAAACAAATTTACAAACTTAAGATATGCAATGTAATAAATGGAAATAAAAATCAGAAGTCGGTATTTTGTAATGATATGTCAACAATGAATAAACTGACCTTAGCTACAGTACATAAATCTTTAGCCTTCCTGTTTTGTTTTTGAAGGGTTGCAGTGTAGCTGGTGCCAACAGTCATCATGCGGGAGGTGGTGCAGCCTGAACACATCACAACTCCATCACATTGCCCCATGAAGACAAACCACTGACAACTGTTCACGATCTCAGAAACACCTTGTAACAATTTAGTTATCAATTAACCTGTTTTTAGTCTGTGAGGAAACTTGAGCACTGGGGAAAAAAATAACCTAAGACAGCGTTGTGGTCTTAGTGTTCTTGAATCTTATTAAAATACTGATATTACAACTTAATTTTCAGATAATACTTTGAGATGTTGCATCATAATAGTGCAATAGCTTGTCATAGCACAGGTTTCCTTCATATTATTATTATTTTTGACACGTTCAAACGGTCTTATTTTGCTGATAAATGGATCACATATCCGTTTACAGAACTGGATCTCAACCTGGGAGTGGGTTACAAACAAAAGGCGAGTTTAAATGTGACGCCCTGTCTGATGTGTCACTTTGTTCGAGCTCAAACATCAGGATTCTCTCTATAAAGATGCTTGTTTTTATTGATTCAGTTTAGATGACATAAATAAATCAATAAGTTGGCTTAATTTGCGTCGAGTCGTGTAAATTAATATTTGATTAAAATGCTTTCTTGCACTTTAAGCTTGTACACCCCCACAGTGTTTAGTGGTGAACAGTGAGATAAAGCCAGTGTCCAACAGGCTCATTTCTCAGACCCCTGTGAAATTTGCGTGGATAATGTCTCATTCTAACATGGAAGGGGGAGGGGACTGAAAGAGGAGAGGGGAGAAGGGATTTAACACAGCAAGAGCCAGAAAGCGAGATAGTGTCTTCAAGATGGATAAAAACGAGTAAGTCCCATTATTTTAACGTTAACCGGCGACAACCAGAGATTTGTGAAAGGTTTAACGTTATTTCAATATGGATTTAAAAAGTATGTTTGTCATCGATTAGGTAAACCCTCTGCAGCGTGTGCGTGTTCTGCAGTCAGGATGCATGTCCGTATTTCTGCGTGTTTTGCAGCGTTTTCTTCTGAAAATGCACAGCGGCGCTTTGCAGTCATTTAAGTCATTACTGCGTCGTTGGTGTGCAGTTTCAGCACGAGATGTTAGGCATGTGCCGTCTTCAATTGTTACGGCAATAGCCCTAATTATTCAAAGACTCGATAAACACATGGCGTTTTGACATTAGGTGAGTTTATTTGATAAGATTTACTTTGTTCTTTGAGAATAAAAATGCCGGCTCTATAAGTCTGAAGGACAACGTCTTCATTGTCGTGCTCAGCTTTCCGGTTTCACGTAACTTATTAAAACTTGTGGATTTTAGTTCACAAATTGAACTTTTTTTTTCCCACTGTGTCCGTCGGTGTTATTCGTTTAACAACATTAATGGATGTTGTTGCCACCGCTTCGTGACTACGATCTATTTGTTATCGAAATGAATCTCTACGCTAGCGCCGCTGTGCGCGCGCTAGCATTTAGCGTCCGACCGAACGAAGCAGGAAACGGTTCCATGTTTTCAAAATAAAAGTCTGGAGTTTCCTCAACTCTGCGTCGTTTCACGTGAACTGTCTGTGAAGTAATAGTTTCGTGATCAGCACAAATGCATTATTAGTAAGGTAACGTTATTAGCATTTTACAGAAGGAGAAAACATGCTGCTGAGATCAGCAGTTGAGATGTTTGCAATAACCGGAAGGAATGCCTGCTTCAAGTTAAAACACAAACAGAAGCTAAAAATCATGATTATTTGAAGTTGCTGTTAAAGAGATGAAGTCAGAGTTTGAATAAACAAAAACCAAAGTCCCTTTGTTGTCACTTCTTGTTTCACTCTGTCCTCACCTAGTTCATAACAAAAAATACCAGTTAAGTGACAAAATGGGTTATGCAAATTATGACAAAATATGTGTTTGATTCAGAGACTAGCTTTTAAAGGTTCTCACTGCAATGTTGCCAAAAGTAAAAAAACAAACACCAATGAAAACAGCAGAAATGACTGCAAATACGTCAACAGTGCCGATGTTCATGGAAAAGTCGTTTACAATCTAGAAGTCCAACAGTTTTAATGTGTTGGTACATATTTGCACTAATTGTTGGGTAAGGTATGCAGATAAAGGCTTTGTTGACATTGAGTGTGTACCTGCATTTCAGAATTGCACGTCAAAATGACTGGAAAATTTCTCAAGTAAATTATTTTAATCTTCATGATTTAGTAAACAAAAGTTCAGGATAACTTTTTCTTATATTTAATTGTATAGCTTGCAATGAGTATCTTTTTAAAGCAATTTCAAATAAGTTGTGTGTTTGTTTAAGATGACAACCGAAAGTGTCTTGTGTTTTATTTTATTTCAGTTTAGTTAGCGCACTGGATCAATGAGCCGTGTTCACTGTAGATGTCACAGATTCAGCAACAAACAAACAAAACAGAAAGAAAGAAAGAACATAATCTGATTAGTCTTTCTACTTCAGGTCCATTTTAAAACCTAAGAGGATGTTCAAATGTTTTGCTAGAGTTTGATTTTGTGACTTTTTTTCTTCTTTTAAGAGTTTTTAAAAATATATATTTTTTTCATTCATTCATTCATCCTTTATTTATACAGGTTAATCCCATTGAGCCTTGGGGACTCATTTACAAGAGAGACCTGATTTCAACAAAGAATGATGAAAGAGTGATTTAATTGAACAAATGCATGTTTATCTAAAACATGTGAAATTGTGAATCTTTTGTTTCTCCCCCATTTTATTACATATACTCTTACAAAATCGTGATTCTAGAAACCTATTTGTGGACGACGAATCAATTCTTTTATTCTGAAATTTGAATTTACGAGCTTCCTGTCTTGTTCCGTTTGTCTTTACGGAGCCGGGCTGCCCTTCTTTCCACGCGCATGTAGCCTCCGCTAGCCCCTGTAGGTAGTGATGAGGCTGACAGCTCCATGGCGGAGCGATTTGCGTCGCCACAAAGACATGAGACGTTAGCTCGGAAGATCCCATTACAGGGTTCGCACGTTTTAAAATGGTCGAAACAAAAGCGTGAGAAAGCGATAGGCCCGCTACTAAAACAATATCGTCACATTTCTTAACACTAAAACCCGAATAACAGTAGTAACGTTAAGTGGATTCATTTGCTTACTCGCGTGGGATAATGGAGAAGAAAAGGTGGGATTGCAGTGCTCTCCCCAAAGGCTGGAAAATGGAAGAAGTGACGAGAAAGTCGGGTTTGTCAGCTGGGAAAAGCGATGTCTATTATTTTAGGTACTAAACGAGCGAGACTTGTAATCACTGTTACACCGAGTATATGGACGGAAACAAGACAGGACTATGGTCGTGGGGAGGGAGGGGGTGTCTGTTTTGTCTAAAGTTTGAAAGGTGTTTGTGGCAGGATATAACAAAGCTATCCTTCACCTCTTGTCCGGCCTGTGCTGGCTAGTGCTACATAAAACAAGCAGCCGTGTGTTTGCAGGTTTACTTTCCCTCTGAAGTGAATCAACAACGACAGGTTTGTTTTCATTTAGCAGAGGAGAAGAGCAAGATGAGGAACAGAGGCAAGAGAGGGGGGAGGCGGGTCGATTGTATAGTTTGTGGTAGGCTGACTACAATCGGTTCTGTGTGATGCAACATACATGTGCATGAGCTGCTAGCACGAATCCACCCACAGTGTTTTTGTTGTTCTTGGTCATTGCTCAGGCTAAAGATACAGCTTCCAGCACAGCTGCAATGTTTCCATCCTGAAACATTTGGTTTACAGTTAGCAACTTTCTAGAGGTACATTTTGAAGCTCTACATCGCTCCATTTGTGAGTTGACTTATTGCAGCTTTTGCGAGACCTCGCTTAAAGAGGGTGCTCATTCATCTCACAAAGTTCTAGTCCTGTGATTCCAGTCTCATTGCTCATTTGACCTGCTTCTTTTGGCTTTTTCGACTTGTTGCACGTTCCGTCTTCACTTTTTGTGTGTTTGTCCGCACTTCGTCTTACCTCTGTTGAAGAGTTTGGATTAATAGTGGTTTTGTTTTTGTCTTGGTTCACCCATCTGCCTCATCAGTCCATCTGGGAAGAAGTTTCGGAGCAAGCCTCAGCTGGCCCGTTACCTCGGTAACCAGATGGACCTCAGCTCCTTCGATTTTCGCACAGGGAAGATGCTGATGAGCAAGCTGAACAAGAATCGTCAGAGGCTGCGGTATGACAACAATAACCAAAATAAGGTGAGTCAAGGACTAAAATGTACAGCCTGTCCAGAACCGATTCATATAGCATGTGCACACGCTACAAACTGTTGGAAATAAGGTTGATGCAGATCTCCCCCCCCCCCCCCCCAATATGGGGTCAACAACAGTTACTATTTAAGTCGATAATAATTTAAACATAAAAACTTTTGATCCATTTCATCTAATAAGTTTTTGTTAATCAACTTTGTTTGCTCAATGACATGGATGCCAGTTCAGTAAAATCTTTGTATATACACACAGATTGCTGTTGCATTATTTGAATGTAGGCTCAAACTTTTTTCTTTTTTGGTTTACAAAAGAAATGTTTGTCGTATGTAACTTGGATTGCAAAAACCCCCAAAACAAAACAGTTAGCTGCTCCATGTGTAGTGCCACAGTGGGTTGTAGTATGGGCTTTTATGTGGTTCAGGACAAACCTGAGGTTTCAGACCACTAAAGAATCAGAATAAGCTTTATCATTGTACCAAGATACAGTAGCTATGTTTACATGGTCATAAGTAATCTGATTAAACGGCCATTCAGAATAAAAATGTCATGTAAACGCTCCATTCGGATTATTCTTTGTTGATTAAGCTCGACCCGAAATAATTTGTAAAACCGAATGAGAGGGGTGGTTTGTGCCGATTCATAATCCAAATGGTGTTCATGTAAACACTTTTTCATTCACTCAACCTTTATTTAGACAGGTAAATCCCATTGAGCCTCGAGGACGCATTTACAAGAGAGACCTGATTTCAACAAAGAATGATGACAACAATGGACAACAGCGACAACAATAGACTGTTATAAAAAGGCATATATATATATATATATATATATATATATATATATATATATATA
>NC_056500.1:29098152-29109032 GCF_014905685.2 Nematolebias whitei
GACCTGATTTCAACAAAGAATGATGACAACAATGGACAACAGCGACACCAACAAACAGTCACAAAAAGTCATACAGATTTGTTTATTTATTTTACAAATAGGATGGCTAAAAAAAGAAAAGCAACATAAAACAGCTAGATTCTAAGGTGAATGTAGAAAATTAAAAACAGGAACATGTCAGCATTGGTCCCTGCCAGGAGTCCAACAGATTCTTGAAGCCACTTACAGAGATCAAGGTCAAGAGCTTCAGATCTTTTGTAAGATATTCCAGGAAACGGGAGCAGAGTAGGAGAAGGCCCTTTTGCCAAGTTCAGTCCTCACTGAGGGAACACTGCAGGTAATAATGTCCTGAGAGCGCACGCTGTAGCTGCACTCACACAGAGACATGTAGTAGGAGATGTATGAAGGCAGCAGACCAAGAAGTGATTTAAAGATGAAACTGTACCAGTGAGAGAGTCTGCGTGAAGTTAATGATGTCCAGTTAACCAGTGAATACAGAGTGCAGTGGTGGGTACGATAATCACAGCCAGTTATGAATCTTAGTGCACCATGATAGACAGCATCCAACATCTGCAGGGTTCTTATAGGAGCGTTCATGTAAATAGTGTCATCGTAATCAATGGAGGGAAGGAAGGTCACAGAAACAAGGCGTTTCCTAGCATTCGGAGTTGGACACGATCTGTTTCTGAAAAAGAAACCCAGTTTAACTTTCAGTTTCTTTACCAAGTTTTCCACATGGAGCTTAAAAGAGAGATGCGAGTAGACCAAGATACCCAAATATTTATAAGAATCAACAAACTCAATCGGAACACCATTTGAGGATGAAATCAGAGGGAAGAACTGCTGGGACCGACTTCTTATTTGAAAAAAAGCATCCCTTTGGTTTTGTCGGCATTTAGGACAAGTTTGAGGTGGAACAAATCTGTCTGGATGTTGTTGAATGCAGATTTCTAAAGCTGAAAGCCTTTTCAACTGTTTTAGCTCGACAATAAACAACTGTGTCTTCAGCATAGAAATGTATGTATGCATCAGGGATGTTTTTACCAACATTACGTTTTGTAGATTGTAAAGAGGGTGGGTCCTAAGACTGAGCCTTGTGGTGCACCATTGTTGACTGTTAAATAACTGGAGGAAGTACCATTATGTTGAAGACATTGCCTCCGGTCCTTCATCTTATGGTTTATCTTGTAAATCAGCTGATTTTGAGTCCTCAAACCACGAACCAAACCTTCACACAGACTTGGCAGTTTTGCTATTGCCGAAACTGCTGCCGCCGTCGTCTTTAATAACCGATAACACAGGAATCCACCAATGCCAGAGAGCAGAAACCCTGCTATCATAAATCCAATTATATAACGAATTCAACGTCTTCCTGAGACAGAACGGAAAGACACATCAGCTCCCAATTCCATGACGTATCCTGCCGCGTGAGTCTCAGCGGGGCATGAGGGCTCTCCAGGACCCTGTCGCTTTGTTGAAAAGATTTTGTCGATTGCGTTGAAAGTACAGCTGACAAGATCCATGACAGTAGTTTTAGTTTCAGAAGATGTATAACAGGAGCTCTGATACATAGAGAGCAAAAAAGCAGGGGGAGAGGGAGAAGAGGCGCCTGCCTTGCATGAGAGCGAGTGCAGAAAAAAAAAAGTCATGTGACCAAGGTCACATCCGACTGAGACTTGGGTGATCAGATCTAAATTCGTCCTATCTGTATACAGCACTGTTTGGGTCCGCTGTGTTGCATGTTAGCACCACATCAGAACAGTTCTTATCGCACAAGAGCAAACCTGTATTTATTTTTGTCTTGTGTATGATGCCATTCTCCTTTTGTTTTCATTTTCAGGGCAAACCTGATCTAAACACATCACTCCCAGTCAGGCAAACGGCCTCCATTTTTAAGCAGCCGGTTACCAAGGTTACCAACCATCCCAACAACAAAGTGAAGACAGACCCTCAGAAAGCCGTTGATCAACCCCGACAGGTGATTCCCATTGATGTCAACATCAGAACAGTCAAACCAGAAAGACAGGTTTTAGATGCAGTAACAGGAAGTAATTTGGTGCCAGATGTTGCAAAGATGACTTTGAATATGCTGCTGTTTAATTTATGTGCCACTGTGGGAGCAGTAGACATTGTTTTTTTTCTTGTCAACAGCTATTTTGGGAGAAGAAACTTAGTGGCCTAAATGCTTATGACATCGCAGAGGAGCTGGTTAAAACAATGGAGCTGCCTAAAGGACTCCAAGGTAAAACAGTCCAGCATTAACAACTGATGTTAGCTTACAAACCACTGCTGTGCTGATATGATTATTTCAATAAAAAAATGTCTGTTGACCCTTTTGCTGCTCTGTCAGGCGTCGGTCCAGGCTGCACAGACAAAACTCTCCTGTCGGCAATCGCAAGCGCTCTCCACACCAGCGCTGCCCCGATCACCGGGCAGCTTTCTGCTGCTGTAGAGAAGAACCCAGGGGTCTGGCTCAACACTGCGCAGCCGCTGTGCAAGGCCTTCATCGTTACAGATGAGGACATCAGGTGAGCGGTTACAGAGCAGCTGCCCCACTTTCACCACAGCGTCATTCACTCCGATCAACAGTCAAGTCTGAAACTAAATCCCTGTCTGACAAATGTTCTTACAGTTAAAAAAAGAGGAAATGGCAGCTCAGGCAGAGGAAATAATGATGTATGTCATGTATAACCACATCCCACATGTAGTGTCTCCACTGTATTGAAACACAATATTGTTTGTGGTTATTAGAAGTTTGACAGTTTCTAATAAATCCTCACTGCTCTCTGCAAAACCACAGCGTCCAACGTCTGCTCAAGGCAGCTTTAACTGCCACAAAGTGAAAGACTTCCTGGTGTTTGTGTGCAGGAAACAGGAGGAGCTGGTGTACAGTGTGAGGAAAAGGCTGGAGGAGGCACTCATGGCCGACATGCTGGCCCACGTGGAGGAGGCTGCCAACGATGGGGAGCCACTGAAGGAGGAGGGAGCTGGCAGTGAAGACATGGAGAGCGTATAGCACAGGTGTTCTGCAGAAAAATGCAGCTCCATCTGTTCTGGACCAGCCTTAAAATCACACATTTTACTGCCGGAACAAATGTTTTCTAATTCAATTTATTTGTTCTCTTTTAGGATTTTTCAAAGTCCAAATGAACGTATTCAATGCCTCTATCAAAAACCATAAACAGCTCGGCCCTAAAGGACCCCCCTCTTGCAGTTCAGCCACCTGCAGCTGTTTTGTCATGAACCCCGCTCTATGGGACTGTTTGGCTGTATTTATGAGCCCAATGGCTTTTAAATGGGAGACTTTAAAAAAGAAAACCCAATGAATGACATATATAAATAATATTTACATCATGTCCAATTCAGTGTTTAGTCATAAATGTATTTTTTACCAAAAGTTTTTGTTTGTTTTGTTTTTTGACAATCATGTTCAAATGTTTATCATGTCATCTGAAAGCTGTTTGGTTTTGGGCAGATTGGGAGTAAATGTTTTGTACTTTTGACGCATGTGTGGAAGATTAGTCCGAATGTTGATTTTACAGAGTGTATTCAGAGTGTGTGTGTTTGTGTGTGCGCGCGTGCATGCATGCTTTAAGGATGTATGTACTATTAAATCTGAATTGGGCTCAGTATTGACATAAAATCATGTCATTTTAAAGACTTTTCACTGAGTATATATATTTTTTGCTTAAAACTTGTGCAGCAGAAAACACATTTAGTGACTTGACCTGGTATTACTGGTACTATTTTTATTTTTCATTTTTGTATGCGTCAGTGTTACACACACGCTGCCTCCTTTAAATCCACATACAAAACAAGTGATGGTAAATTAGTGTTTTCCTTTGTTTTTTATTTAAAGAATAATACTTTGTTTATCCTTGTTGGATACATTTAGTTGAAATCATAAAATGCCCCATCAGCTGATTGCTTAAAATAAAGTTGTTTTCCTTATTGAAACGTGTCAGTAAATTTGTAGATTGTCAAATTTTTTTTTTTTGAGTGTTGATGTAAGTGGAACTGAGTTCAGATGTATAAGATGTACTAAAAAAAAAAAAGTTCCTGGATGTAATGTATTTTTCAGACTATAAGGTGCACTTAAAATACTTACATTTGCTCAAAAATCAACAGTGAGCCTTATAATCTGGTGCACCTTATGTATTTGTTTTGGGTGTGCTTACTGACTTAACTGATTTTATGTGGTACACGGCAATTTTAGTCTCGGGGCGCTCAAGCACCCCTAAACTTTAGCTCGGCACCCCTGAAAAATAATGTAAAAAAACATATAATTTTAGGTGGTTCAGGGTTTGAGTTCTGTTTATTGCATTTATGATTCAATGCAACAAAATAAATTTAAAAGGAAACTGATCATTGTAATACTTGGTTTATTTACATTCTGACTAATTGCTGGATGTTCGGCCCCTGAGCTGTTGGTTTTCAGAAACTGTGCCCCCATGAGCAGTTTAGTTGAATAGTCCTGATTTAAAGGGTGAAATGCAGTTTATTCCATTTCCAAAACCTAAACAGAGTCTGGAAAATGTAAAAGATAACGCCCTGCAGCCGACCTCACGATCAGTCGAATACAACAGTGATAAACGGGAAGTACCACGTTCATCTGTACAAAGGTAACTGCAGGTAAATCTTTCATTTTCTCTCATTACATTGTATGCTTAATGGTTAAAGGTTAATGCTTAAAGCTAGTTGTGAATTGTTTTGTGTGTTTTGTATGTCAATATTGCTATGTTGCAACTTCTGGTTGCATAAGTTTAATCTTTGTTATGATCAGTTAATAGTAAACTGATTTTGTACAAAGTGTTTATTAGGTTGTGTAATTTAAAGCAGAGCGCTACATCTGTAGTATCTTATCTAGCGCGTCTATTGCACATCACTAGCTTAGTGCTACTTGATGTTGTGTGCTCTCTAAAATAGTTATTTTATGGAGGTAAATGTAGAACAACATGTTAAAATACACCAGAACGCAGGAAATGGCATGTACTTTATTCAAAATTTTCTGGGGGAGAAGTTACCCCTAGACCCCCCCACCAGTCTCCTCCACATTATGAATGCTGTTGATGGCCACCAAATTGTTCAAAACAAGAGCCGTTGTCAGCACTGGGGGCTAAGCACCCCTAAAAGTTAGATTCTAGAATCGCCCCTGCTACACGGCGTTCAAAAATCTTATCAAAAATGTTTTAGTTTTAATGCGCCTTATAATACGGTGCGCCTTATAGTCCGAAAAATACGGTAATAGTTCAAACTGCACATCTAATTGCAGCGGATTAACTGTTAACCTGGCGGTGTGTTTATGTGAGCGTGAACAAAGTGCAGGATGTTGTCACCTGGATGGTGAAGCTGTCCCGCAGAGACACACAGGAGACCGGCTGCTCCCCGCACAGGAACATGCCGACCCGGCTTAACTTTTAAATGATCTCCCACTCATCCTAAAGAATAAAACATGGCGACTCTTGAGCTGTACACCAAGGTAAGATGGACTATAGTTTGTAATTAGTACATTTTTAGTTGCTTTAGACATGAAGTATTCTTTAAGCCACATCAAAGTATTAATATGTCTTACTGAAGCCACCTTCATTTTACACTGAAACAACGCTGGAGCAGTATTTAGTGAAAGTTAAAGTATTGTGTAATTTTCTCAAACCATATAGGTACCCAGCTGATTAATCTAAGAAACATCTGCTGACTATCTGCAGAAACACTTGACAAAGTAAAAACAATAAATGAATCTGGTGGTGAATAATGGTTAATCCTTGTGAGCTGCTGAGAGAGAGAGGATGACCAGTGTTAATTTTTAACACTGTTTAGGAGCTTTTTGTGCTGATGGGTGACATATCCTGCTGGGTGGGGCGAGCAAGTGTGACTGTTTAAAACCAAGTGTGTGTGTGTTTATATAAAATACCACCGGCTTCAGTATTTGTCACCCATTTGTCTGCGTCCTGCAGCAACAATCTGTTCTTTTGTCAGGGGGCGAGTGTGTGGGTCCCTGATCCAGAATCAGTTTGGGTTTCAGCTCAGCTCCTGCAGAACTTCAAACCTGGAGAGAAACAGCTTCTGCTGCGACTCCATGATGGAAATGTGAGATGTGCAGAACTTTGCCCATTAGTTGTCTCTTGAACTTTGTGTCGTTATAAACTCAGTTTCTCACCTATTTGTCACTATCCACTAAATAGGAGGTCCATCACCCAGTGGGTTCTCTGTCTGACCTCCCCCTGCTGGGGAACCCTGACATCCTGGAGGGTGAGAACGACCTGACAGCTCTCAGCTTTCTCCATGAACCTGCTGTGCTGCACAACCTGCGGGTGCGCTTTCTGGACTACAGCAGCATCTACACGTACTGTGGTGAGCAAAGATAAAGCAGACGATGGCACATTTATAAAGATAAGGATGATATTTTGAGGACAAGTCAGACAGCAGGAGCAGATGTTCAGATTAAGACAAAACTCATTTAGGGCTCAGTATTGCAGAATAAAAATGGACAATTAAATAAATAATGAAATAAAATGGACTAAAACAAAGCAAAAAAATAAAATCACAGCTAAAAAAAGCTACCTGTGCAATAGCACAAACTATAAGGAGCAAAGTTCACACCGGGGCTATTGGTGTTAATGTGCAAAGTGTCCATTATTTGATATACAGCGCAGCATCCTTCCTGAGAGCAGGGGGTAAACAGTTAGTGTGCAGGGTGGGTGGAGTTATCCCTGTCCCTACACCTGGATGTGTAATTAGTGGTGAGCTGTGCCCGATGGTCCTCTGTGCAGACTTCTCTCTGCAGAACCTCCTACTCTGCCTTAGTTCAACTTCCAAACTGCACTCTGAGGCAGGAGGTGAGGACGCGTTGCACCACACTAAACCATCTGAGTCAATATACATGGCTCTGGATCCTCCTCTGTTCCTAGGTGTTTTGGAGTTCCACAGGGCTCAGTCTTAGATCCCCTGCTTCCCCCACCTCCCCCACTCTTTATGTTTCCTTTGGGTTCAATTTTCAGGAAGCATGAGATTTTCTTTTAATGCTATGCTGATCAGTGACATGCAGTGAGGTTTGTGACAGGTGAGGCACTGGCTCGTCTGGAATCGGATGCTCATATGAACCCAAGATAGAAGCTTACATTTCAATTTAGTCTTTAAAAAAAAAAAAAAAAACTTCTAATTATGCTTTAATCAACTCCATACTGTTCAACAATGATGGCAACTCCCCAACCCCCCCAAAAAAAATTTAATGTAAGGTCAAACTCTGATTAAAAAGAGCGGGTTACATTTTTCCCGCTCGTTTGAATCAGATCTTTCAGCTCAGGAGTTAGTCTAATATCTTCTGTTTCGACTGAAAATCGAGTTTAGACAAATCCTTTAGTTTTGAGATATGATCTTCCATTTTGTCTAAACAAATTTAAACGAGTGTTCCGTTATAGATTCGTTACACCCCCGCCCCTCTGCATAATAGAAGAATGCACAGTGTAGAGGAACATATATCTGTGATATATTCATAAATTAAACGGATTCATTCATTTTTCTGGACTGAATAATATCGTGCATTGAAATTAAATGTGACGTGAGACGTTAATTTTCTTTGACCCATCAAATGAATGCGGTCATTTATTAACAGAATCAAAGTTTAACATCAAACATTTACATTAATTTGGCAAATTGATTTCAACAACAGCTTAATTAATTAGCTTTACAGTCAGGAAAACCATACGGCCATGATTTTCCTGCTTCACAACAGACATTTCTGAAAATATCTGGAATGATTACTGGCAAGATAGAAGAGTTTAAAGATGGGGGATGAAGGAGTTAAAATTGAGAGAGAAGATGGATGAGGGGTTGTTATGTGTCGGTATCAGAACGGCACGCTCCGTTAAGATCCCAGCTTCCTCCTCGGTACACTTAGGTAGTGTAAATCAACTCTTTACCTGTAGAAGGTGTCTCCACTGGTACGGAGTTCCATTTAACGCACCCTTTCAGCGTCTCCGTAGGAACAGCTGTGAATCGTCCGAAGTAGTGCCGGTATTCCGTCCGACACAGGTTCAACCCACTGGTGGACTCACAAGAGGAGTAAGTCCGTCAGAGGCTCCACTCAGATGTGGAAGATTTCATAATTCCCACAAGACTCGGAAGAACTGCGGATCATGCCTGAACCTCCTGTTCTCTCCAGCGCTTCTTCTGTTCGGTTTTGCTCTCCGAACTGACCTGCTCTCCCACCGCACTCGACTGGCTGGAACTAGGAAGTGCCGACATTTAAAGAGTTCTATTTCCGGTTCATTTGGGAAGTCCTGATTGGCTGAAATAGCTAATCAGGGGTGTGTTTTTGTGACGTAAGAGGTCACTAGAAGTCAGAAAAACAGAAAAATTGTTTTGGAACGGACAGAAGATGTTTTGAGACAGACGAGAGAAATGTTTAGGCGAGTTGGGGGAAAACAGGTGCCAGCTTCTCTATTTACGTCTGAGAGGATATAAAAACATGACAGTTCGTTCCAACAACTTGTCTTCTTGCCTCCAACCTTGGACCAACTTACACTTGCTCATTTCAGACAGAAAATCAGAAAATGCATGAATCACTCCGTAACACATTCTAACTTGATTTCTACTTTGAATGAGGATTAAAAAATCAATAATACTGTTTCACAGTTGATTTAAAATGAGTAGTTCACTTCAACATTTAAAAATGGTTTGAACTAAACACACTTTGATTATCAAGACATTTGTAAGCTAGTAATGATAATAGAAAAAGAGAGTGTTCTTTCAATTGATCAGTGCAGGACACTTAGAAAGTCTCTGGATGAACTTAATCTTGTGTTTCTGGACTCAAATCAATGAAATACAGTTCTTGTCCCAGGAAGGCCCTCAAGGTCAGGATTTGACCTGAGGCTTAGTTCACTACAACAGTGTGCACCTGTTTCACCTGTCCCTATGGGGCAACACTGCCCCCTATCAGTGAGTCACAGTACTTTCTGCCTCACTCTGTGTATTTTCACCGTGCATTTATGAGTGATTAGAAAGAAGAAACATGTCACACACATTCATTCAATACGTCAGACTGTAGAACATCAGCATGTGCAGCACATCAAACGTGTATATTGACGATATAAACAGAGACAGCAATGGGCATGCGCTAATCGCCTACTTCATTTACTGTATGACAGAGCGCTACCAGAGGTGAACCAGAGCACTACACTGCACCACCTAGTGCATTTCTTGCATGTGTTGGAACATACCATGCGTAAATTTCATGATTTTGACCATTGAAGTGTTGAAATAAATTAAATAATATTTTATAAAACAGTTTTATAGAACAGTCAAGTGGTCAAATGTATTTTCTCTTATCATTTAGTATTTTACTTGTCATGACGAAAGGTGAAGTACTGCCTCCCCTGCCCCCCCATGACTGCATGCCACTGATGCTGATGACAGTCATATGCCACTGAAAAAGAAAGATGCTCAGTTAAACCACTTCTGTTGTATCTAAAGGACATAAAGGCCTAGATGTCCCTTAATTTTCATTCATCCATCCATCCATTAACTTTACCCGCTTTTTCCTTTTCGGTTTTCGGGGGTCACTGGCACCACTGGAGCCCATATCCAGCTATTACTGTGTGAAAGGTCAGTTTCTTCATGAAATAAAGGTAGTGCCAGATGAGGGTGTTGGTTAGTGTATTCCAAGGTACTTGATGGAGGGACCCATTTTCACAGCTGCACCATCAGTGTGACGTGGAAGTAGGAGGGTGCCATTTCTGCGAAAATCCACAAACATCTCGTTGGTCTTCTTGATGTTTAGGATGAGTTTGTTGTCCTTACACCCCAAGTTAGGTCACATAGCCCTTAGGTGAGCCAGTGCTCATTATGATGGAGGAGGAAGTGTTGTTGAACATGATGCTCTGTGGCCTACAGGTCAGGAAGTTCAATACAGTACTCAGCTGTACAGAGGTGAATAGATTGCTAATACTGCCAACTTGGACACCAGTTTCTGTGGTATGATGGTACTGAATGCAAAACTGAAGTCCAAAAACTGTAACCTCACACAGACATCCTTGTTCTTCAAGTTAGAAAGGGCCTAGTGGGTCACAGCAGAGCTGTCATCAGCTGTAGACCAGTTCCACTTGTATGTGTACTGGTGTCCTCAGCAGTGTCAATAGACCTCTTCAAACACCACACCACTAGCCTCTCACAGCACTCCATGGTGACTGGGGTCAGTGTTACAAGGGCAACAATAATGCTGGAGAGATGGAACTTTGTCCTGAGACAAAAACATGTTAAATACGTCTGTCAGAACCTCAGACAGCTGGGACGCAGACTCCCTCAAACTTCTGCCTGGGATACTGTCAGGGTCCGAGGCCTTGCAAAGGTTGACTGTGTTTTTCTCACCTCTGTTGTTGTCATGCTGATGACTGAGGGATGATCAGGAAAAAAAAGTATGAAGCAGGCAGCTACTGTGTGCTTCTGTTTACAGCTCATAACATTTATGAATCATAGTCAAAGGTTGAGACTTTGGAGGCAACTCCGTCATAGACACACATTATAAACCAATTTTAAACCATTTTAAAACCATTATAAACCAAGTTTGTGTAGTTTTGAAATGACACACTTGAAGGCAAAAAATTTTAAAATAAAATCTGTCTTGACTTTATGATTTATTGGCAGATAATAAAATAAATCTTTTGGAGGAAGGAACAAAGTTATCCTTTTACGCGCACGCACGCACGCACGCACGCACGCACGCACGCACGCACGCACGCACACACACACACACACACACACACACACACACACACATATATATATGTACACTGTTAACAGTGTGGTACTGTTAGCAGTGTGGTTCTGTTAATGGTGTAGTTCTGTTAACAGTGTGGTTCTGTTAATGGTGTAGTTCTGTT
>NC_056500.1:29109042-29113755 GCF_014905685.2 Nematolebias whitei
CTGTTAATGGTGTGGTTCTGTTAGCAGTGTAGTTCTGTTAACAGTGTAGTTATGTTAACAGTGTGGTTCTGTTAACTGTGTGGTTCTGTTAGCAGTGAGGTTATTTTAGCATCATGGTACTGTTAACAGTGTAATTCTGTTAACAGTGTGGTTCTGTTAACAGTGTAGTTCTGTTAACAGTGTGTTTCTGTTAGCAGTGTGGTTCTGTTAGCAGCATGGTACTGTTAGCAGCATGGTACGGTTAATAGTGTGGTTCTGTTAACAGTGTAGTTCTGTTAACAGTGCATTTCTGTTAACAGTGTTGTTCTGTTAACGGTGTGTTTCTGTTAGCAGTGTAGTTCTGTTAACAGTATAGTTCTGTTAACAGTGTGGTTCTGTTAACAGTGTAGCTCTGTTAACGGTGTGGTTCTGTTAGCAATGTAGTTCTGTTAACAGTGTAGTTCCGTTAACATTGTGGTTCTGTTAGCAGCATGGTACTGTTAGCAGCATGGTACTGTTAGTAGCGTGGTACTGTTAACAGTGTAGTTCTGTTAACAGTGTAATTCTGTTAACAGTGTGGTTCTGTTAACGGTGTAATTCTGTTAACAATGTGGTTCTGTTAACAGTGAGGTTCTGTTAGTAGCATGGTACTGTTAACAGCGTGGTTCTGTTAACAGTGTGGTTCTGTTAACAGTGTAGTTCTGTTAACAGTGTGGTTCTGTTAGCAGTGTGGTTCTGTTAGCAGCATGGTACTGTTAGCAGCATGATATTGTTAATGGTGTAATTCTGTTAACAATGTGGTTCTGTTAACAGTGAGGTTCTGTTAGCAGCATGGTACTGTTATCAGTGTGGTTCT
Source organism: Nematolebias whitei (assembly GCF_014905685.2). NCBI lineage: Eukaryota > Metazoa > Chordata > Actinopteri > Cyprinodontiformes > Rivulidae > Nematolebias > Nematolebias whitei. Next base: position 29,109,878 of record NC_056500.1, read on the forward strand.
TTTAACAGTGTGATTCTGTTAACAGTGAGGTTTGTTAGCAGTGAGGTTCTGTTAGCAGTATGATTTTGTTAGCGATGTGGTATTGTTAGCAGCGCAGTCCAATTAACAGCATGATGAAATAACGACAGCAGCAACGGACGATGACTGCCCTCCAGAACCGGGTCTGGCAGACAGAACATTCAAGGTTTCCCTGCGGAACCGGACTGTTCTGTAGAGTTTGATCAGTGCAGGCAGATGGAGGGTCATGGAGACGGCCGCCATGACAGGCGGAGCCTGAGCTCCAGGCTGGAGGGGGACCGGGAACTGAACTATGTTGGCACGATAACAAGTCAACGATACACAAAACTCCACAAGCGGTCATACCCGTAGTGTGGGTGTACAGTGTAGGCGCAATAAAAGTTAAAACAAAAACAACAGGAACAAAAAAAGAACGAGTCGAAGTGGAGCTCCCATCAGTGCTACCATACCGCAGTGCACGTGACGTCACAAGTGACGAAAAAACTAAGATTGTTAGAAAGCTCAAGGAAAAACAACTTATTTTTATCCACTACGTCCACATAGAAAGGAAAAGGTCTGTATAGATTCAAAGTGAAGTTTGTAGTTGAAAACATTAAAGTTTTATCATGAAAACTTCAAGAAATAAACAACAAAAAAACATCTGATTATTTGTTTCCTCTGAACTCAGGCATGTAATGTTGAAGTGATGCTCTGCCGCTGCTCCTGCAGGTATCGTGTTAGTGGCCATTAATCCGTACGAGCAGCTGCCCATATACGGTGAGGAGGTGATCGATGCGTACAGCGGTCAGGACATGGCTGACATGGAGCCGCACATCTTTTCTGTGGCGGAGGAAGCCTACCGCACCATGACCAGGTGACAGCTCGGACATCAGAAGTCATGCTATGATGATCTGTTTTCTCTATGCAGTGATCTTTGTGTGTTACAGAGAGGAGAAGAACCAGTCCATCATCATCAGTGGGGAGTCTGGTTCAGGGAAAACGGTCTCAGCCAAATTCACCATGAGATACTTTGCTGTGGTTGGAGGTGCAGCACAGCAGACCAGCGTGGAAGAGAGGGTCCTGGCTTCAAACCCCATCATGGAGGTAAAGGCGTGTTTCGGCTGAATGCGTTATTTTCCAAATGAGGAACAAAGCCTCGGTCTGTGTTTTGTCTTCAGTCTATGGGAAATGCTAAAACCACCCGAAATGACAACAGCAGTCGTTTTGGGAAGTACATTGAAATTGGCTTTGGCAGGAAGGGGGACATCATCGGGGCCAACATGAGAACTTATCTGCTGGAAAAGTCAAGGGTCGTTTTCCAGGTGAAGCACCTCCACAGCTGTACGGTAGATTAAACGAAAAAAAGATTCACTTTTTTAAAAAAAAGTTCTTCTAAATGTTCTGTATTTTTGTTTGTGCAAGGCGTCATCAGAGAGAAACTACCACATCTTCTATCAGCTGTGTGCATCCAGAGATCTGCCTGAAATGAGAGCACTCAGACTCAGTGAGACCTCGTCAACAAGCTCTTGAGCATCTTATCATGTCTGCAAGGCTCGTATTCTGAGCAGTTTGTTGACTTCCAGACGCACCGGGACATTTCCGCTACACCAACCAGGGAGGGGACGAGCAGATACCTGGCACTGATGATTTGTCTGACCTGGAGCACACTCGCAATGCTTTCACCACTCTCGGTAAATGTCGGAGAAAAATATTCTCGCTTATCTTACTTACTAAAACAAAAAATAAACACATCTGACGGCAGGAGAAGAGGTCAGATTTTCAGGATAGGTTACATAAATATACATAAAGTACACACATGAAGACCAGTCACAAAATTCTGCCCCGAGCTGCCTCCTCTGATCGCTTTTATACCCTTATCAGTTCAGCCGAGTTTACAGAACTTGGAGGTGCCCTTGGCTGCAGCATGCTCACTCAGCTCCTCATCCAGCTCTCTCCACTAACCCAAACCTATGATTCATGGGCAGAGTTAAGATTCTCAGCCATAGTATTAACAACATTCATAACATCTGACCAAAAATTCTTCAACAGTAAACTGCTTTGCATCTCCTCATTCTGCAGACTAAAATGTTGCAATTTAAGGACCTTCTTAACTTTTTTATTGTGAAACTGCAGGTGTGCTTCCTGACCAGCAGATGGAGCTCTTCAGGATCATTTCGGCTGTTCTTCACCTGGGAAATGTTAACATTCAAGCCAGTGGGAGGAGTTCGGACAGGAGTTACATAGATGTACTAAATATTCTGCCTTTCCTTTTTTATCTTACTTCTTATTTAGTTTCATTTAACTTTTTACTGTTTATGCTTTCTTCTGTAAGCTATTTGAAATCAAACATCATCTACTACTTTTGATATTTTGTAACCTTTACACTTTCAAAATATTTTACTTTATTTCAAATAAAATCCCTACCTAAATATGTTAAGAGCTTTTTAGTTCCTAAAAAAACACATTCAGATCAGCGTTAGCATACTTGCTCCAATTTTTTTCCTTCTCACTTCTTTTCTACTGTTTTGCCATTTTTAGCTACAATTTTGCAAATTAAAAATTTTACCAACTGTTTTACTAAAAATAGTTTTTAAATTAAGCATTGAGCATCAACTTTTAACTTTAAGCTACATATTTGCAAATGGTAGCTTTTATATTCAGTTTAGCTAAATTTAGTTTTTATATATAGTTTTGCTATTTTTAGCTTTAAATTACAACGTTTAGCTTTGTTTTGCAAATTGTAGCTGTTTTCTTCAGTTGTGATAAATTTGGCTTTTAGCTGTTATTTTTCTAATTTGACCTTATTATTCGTCTGTTGAAAGGTGAATGGTTTAGTTTATTATGGTTTAGTCTCTGTACATCTGTAAAATATCTCTTGTTCCACCCATAAATACTAATTTAATCAAGATCCTTTAATGAAACTTCATACACATACGCATCATCAGCAGATGGAGTGTAGCATATGTTTTCATCGCCCCAGCTCCAAGGTTCAAATCAAGATCAAATGTTGTACAAGGTCTTCACTTGTCGGGGCCTGCATGTGCTTTAGTCTGCTGTATTGCTGTATAATAAATTGTTGATGGGTATATAATGTGTCATACGTGGTACTCTTGTTTCTGCCTGTTTTACCTTAAACAATTCAGTTAAAGATCAACATTTATTTAAAAAAGGCTATTTTTCTGTTGTTTTTGTCGTTCCTCAGGCAGAGGACCACGCTCTGGCTGTGTTCTCCAAGCTGTTGGGAGTTGAAAGATCTCAGATGGCTCACTGGCTGTGCCACCGCAGACTCACAGTAGGAGGAGAGATGCTGGTGAAACCTATAACTGGTCAACAGGCTCAAGAAGCCAGAGACGCACTTGCAAAACACATCTACGGCCAGCTGTTCATATGGACCGTCCAGAGGCTCAACTCTGCCCTGCGCAGCCAGAGGTCAAAGGCCAAATCCTTTATAGGGGTGCTGGATATCTACGGGTAAGCAAGCAGCGTCAGCTGTGTGTGTTTTCCTGCAGTGTATGATTCCAGCTGTGCGTCCTCAGAATATTTACACAGATCGTATGTTTTTGGAGCAGGTTTGAGACTTTTCAGTGGAACAGTTTCGAACAGTTCTGTATAAACTATGCAAATGAGAAGCTTCAGCAGCAGTTTAACCGGGTGAGTTTTCTTTTGATGCATTTTTGTTGTTATGAAGGTGTTTGGGGGGGGGGGGGGGCGTTGGGTTCTAAAACAAATGTATTAAAAGTGTCAGAGACGTGAAAATGCCATCGTTCATACCTGCAATAAATGTCATAAATTTTTTTAACATAAAATGCTGTCAATATATACTGTTAATGTCATTATCTATCTATCTATCTATCTATCTATCTATCTATCTATCTATCTAT
>NC_056500.1:29114155-29139689 GCF_014905685.2 Nematolebias whitei
TATGTTATTAGTGCTTAGCATATTTTTAGTTGATGTTTTTCTTAGTTCATATCTTAGATCTTGTTAGTTTTTCTTTAACATTTTATTGTTGGATGTAACTGGAACCCTGTGTGCACAATCTCGTTCCACCACATGTACCAAATGTGGTATGTATGACAAATAAAACTCTCTGACTCTCCCTCTTATATGCTAAGCACTATGAAAGATGGGTGATCATGTAATTGTATCTGTATGTGTTCATTTGTCTGTCTGTTAGCAAAATATCTCATGAACAACTGGAACGATTGGAACAAAACTCCCAGACAATAGTCACTGTTTATACATCTACAACATTACTTTTTGAAGCTACCTCGATACAAGAAGCTGTTACAGCTAGCAAACACAAAAATGGCTACAACTCAGTTTTACCAACACTGAGCTAAAATCTGGTGTGGTAGTAGCTGAGGGTCATCCACAACAAATACTCTGAGTACTAACAGATTACACAAGATTTGTTAAAATCTTTGGTAAGGAAGACAGCTGGAGATTTGTGTTCATTCAAGGAATGCTTTTAAAAAAATATATATATTTATGCTTTTTATTCTTAAGGTCACGAATATTCTGGTGATTATTGTTTTCTGCTGTGTTTTGTAATATCTGTAAATTATTTGTTCCTAATTTTATTCAAACATTGTTTATTATTATTATTATTATTTTATCATTTATGTTTTATGTGTTATTTATATGTTATTTTAGTTGATAAAAACTTAAAGACCCACTTACAGTATGACACTGTACCAAACTCTATCGCATTTAACATTTCACTTTTCCTGCATCAGTGCGATGATTTAATAGGACAGAGCAGAACCCCAGCAGAGAGGGATGGAGGGCGGGCTTCACCTTTTATTTTTTATACTTTCATGCACAGTCCACCTTTAAAAAAAAAAAAAACAATTGACCAAGTTGTGTGTGTTTTGTTTTTGTGTGAAGCACGTGTTCCACTTGGAGCAGGAGGAGTACGTGCGTGAGGAGCTGGCCTGGAACAGGATTGAATTCAGCGACAACCAGCAGTGCATCAACCTCATCGAGGGGCAGCTGGGAATGTTTGATTTGTTAGATGAGGAGTGCAGGGTCGGTTTGCAGACCCCTTCTGCTTTTGTAGTTTTTACTCAGTCTATTGTTGCTTCTTTTGTTGCATGCTCTTGATTTGATAACTTGAGCTCACTGTGTCTTGTGAAAAGCTGAACATCTCTGTGCTAATTGTGTTTCCTTGTTTTTGTGGGATTGACTCAGATGCCAAAAGGTTCAGATGAAAGCTGGGTCCTCAAACTGTACGACCAACACCTGACCAGTAAACCCCACGCTCACTTCAAAAAACCTCGCATGTCCAACAGCGCCTTCATCATTCTGCACTTCGCTGACACGGTGAGCGATTGATTTCAAACCAAATGAAATAAATTAGTAATTTTCTCCAGGATGTGATTATTGTTCTCCCCCTGAATCAGGTGCAGTATGAATGCTCTGGCTTTTTGGACAAAAATCGAGACACAGTCTTTGAGGAGCTCATTAACATTCTCAAAGCAAGTCAGGTAGATATGTGCTGAATATAAAGTTCAGACGTTTAGTTATAATTTCTATTTGTGTAACACTGAAGTGTGTGTGTGTCAGTCTGAATTGGTGGCTGAGTTGTTCCAGCTGCAGGGAAACGCTCCCTTCGTAGCCAATGGGAGCGTTCGTTCAGGGAAAAGAGCAACCAGAGAACATAAACTCACAGTAGGCTTCCAGGTGGGACTCTATTCATTTATTTATTTGCAGGATTTTGCTTCACTTTGCCTCAGTTCACTCATGCTTCTTTGTCGCCTCAGTTCCGTCAATCCTTACAGATGTTAATGGACACTCTTAACAGCACCACCCCTCACTACATCCGCTGTATTAAACCCAATGACCTAAAAGAAGCTTTTATGTGAGTCTTATCTGGCAACTTCTCTCAGCAAAGTGTCTGTGCATATATCGTACTGGGTAACACCTAAATGTGTCATATCCTGGTTAGGTTTGACCCTAAGAGGACTGTGCAGCAGCTGAGAGCATGCGGAGTGCTGGAGACTATTCGGATCAGTGCTGCAGGTTATCCATCCAGGTCATTTAAACGTTCTTACACTCCACCAAGCTCTTAACTGCATATTAGTAGAACAGGAAAGTATCCTGAAGTTAAATGAAGGATAAGATTTTATTCACAGTATGTGGTAAATCTGTGTTCAGATGGACGTATGAGGAGTTCTTCAGCAGGTACCGAATTCTTCTTCGGGGGCCTCAAAACCAGGCCCAGGCCCAGGCTTTGTGCAGACGGTACCTGCCTGAGCTCATTCCAGACGCAGATCAGTACTGCTTTGGGAAGACCAAAGTATTTTTCCGAGCAGGTCAGGTGGCGCTTCTAGAGAGGCTGAGGTCTGAGCGGCTGCGAGCGGCTGCTGTGATCATCCAAAGTCGAGTCAAAGGATGGCTGGGACGGGTCAAATACAGCAGGGTCCGCTGGGCAGCTGGAACCATACAGCGGTTCAGCAGGGGAACTCTGGCCCGACGGTGAGGATCCATGTCTATCTGTCTCTGTGGGGAACCATTATACTTCCGTAACGTATGTTTAGGACTTGATTTCTGCAGAAGTGTGACCTGAGTAAGTCCTAGATTGAGGTAAACAGAGCTGTTTAAATAACTTTTAAATAAAAAACTCAAAAATGATTCTCACGTTGTACAGCAATACAAACTGTGCACATTATTTGTTTTATAAACACTTTTTATTGAAAGGAATTTGACATAAAAAAATTGGTCCCCATCATTCCACTGTCAGTCAGGTTGTGTACAAATGGAGAAAAAGTTGGGCCATTTTTTACGATCTAACGAGACGTGAACAAGCTGAGATTATTTCAAGATAAAAGTTCTAGTGAAATTGTAGAAACAAATTAAGTTTTGAGTTTGAAAATCCTGATGTTCATGAGTTCATCTTAAAAAACAAATAAAGCAATAGTGTGAAAGAACAAGAAAGAAGGCCATTGAAGAGTTCTGTGAGCAAACTAAACTGAGATTAAGATGGAATTAATTTATTTAAATGAGTTGTGTAATGTTTGGAGAACAAAAATGTCTGATCCACTGTGGATCTTCACATGGTGGCGTTAGTATCATGATTTGGTCTTGAATGCCGTGATTGGAGAAGTAGGAACAACAAATGCATAAATACACGGGTGAATTTATACAAAATGTTAGCATATAAATCAATGTACAGCAGGGGTGTCCAATGTGAGGCCCGAGGGCCATTTGTGGCCCTTGGAGAGATTGTGTGCGGCCCATAACTGCAGTTTAAGAATATTCTAAATTTGAACAGCAGGTTTAAGAGGTTAACGAAGACTTTCTGCAAATTCAGTGGTAATCTTTTTTATATAATCTTTAGATTTAACTGCAAAACAGATAAAAAAACAATCTTCTCAAAATGAGCAATATTTAGCAAAATTCAAACCTTTGGCTTTAAACTTTTATTTTCACTTCATGGTACAAAACACTACAAACCTTTACAGACTCTTATCAAAAAGGAGACTTTTAGATAATGATTCATAAAACTTGGCTAAATGTTGCAGTTGATAAAATAATCAAGAGGGAAACTGGACATTTTTAACTGAATATAACGTGGTATCATCTGCATACGAGTTGATCAACTTTATCAAACCTTCAATGAATATGATGTAGTGACTGACAGCTGGACGATTTTTCATAACTTCCATCTGTCTTTAGGGTCGTCCATGGTCCAAAAGGCTGATCGACCCCCTTTTTAAAGGACATTTAGTCATATTACAGTTTTGTTGCTGAGAACAGACTAAAATGAACTTTCCAAACACAAGAAAACAACAAACACAGACCCAACAAATCAAATAAATCATTTTAAATAAAAAATATGTGATTAGTATTTATGAGACTTTTAATGTTTTGGCTCTACAACAATTTAAAACTCTTTCTCCCAAATATTGTTCACACTGAGAGTTAAACTCAAATTTTTGTGGCCACGAGTCCTTTCATCTGGATGGTTTTATTCCACATATGAAAATGTTTGGACACCCCTGCTGTACAGAATCCTAACAGAAATATTATTATATGTCTAATAAAGACCTTTAAAAAAAACACATTAAGAAGATGGGAAAGATTTGAACAGATAAAGTCAAAATATTTTCATCTATATGCATCAGAAACGTAGCAGAAAAACCTGATTTATTAAAATAAAATCACCATTTCAAAGCTAAAGCTTTTCTTTAATGAGGGATGTCACTATTTCTCCAGACAGATCAACCGTTGCTGAAACATTTACTTAGATACTGAAAGTAACGAATATTGAAAGGAAGGGTAGCTTCTTGGATATTAGTATATAAAAAAAATCAGTAGTATTTGCTCAGCAGGACTCTTGATTTTGATTTTAATCATCTTTTAGGTTCTTAGTGAGAACATGATTATTTCACATCCTCATATTTATGCAGATTTTTATTTTAAATCACACTTTTCCATTTTTCATTTCACCTTTATTGAATCAGGCATAAACAGTAAGAACAAATTCTTATTTCCAGTGCTGGCCTGGCAGTACCAACAGGTACTTATAGGGTCAAGGGAAGGAAAACAATACATTTAGGTAGTTACTTTCTAGAAGTAAACTTTTTAAGCCATATTCAGGGCTGTTTACCACAACAACTAGTGGAAACTAGAATAAAAGAACCCTCTATGTTATTTTTTTAACAGTTTTTAAACCTCTATCATTTTCTTAGATGACTGAGTTTTAAATTTAAAGGAACATTCAGGTTTCTTTGTCGTGTTGTTGTAGTTTGGCTCTGACGCTGCGCTACACCAAGGCTGCTCTGGTGCTCCAGAAGACCTTTCGTATGCTGCTGGTCCGACGGCTTTTCCTCGTGATCCGACAGGCCACCGTCACCATCCAAGCCTTCACCAGGGGAACGCTGGCGCGCCGCAGACACAGTCAGGTTTGCAGCCTTTGCCCCAAAACTCCAAGTTAAAAGCAGGTGAGCTGTGATTTGAATGTTCAACTTCTTCTGGCTCCTCAGCTGGTGGCAGAGAGGGCTGCTGTGCTGCTCCAGGCCAGAGTACGGGGGTGGCTGGCAAAGCGGGCGTACAGGCGTGTGCGTGCGGCGGTGGTGTTTATGCAGTGCTGCGTGCGCCGTAAGGCCAGCAGGAGGGAGCTGCTGAAGCTGAAGGCTGAGGCTCGATCAGTGGAGAGGTACAGGGAGCTCAACAAGGGCATGGAGGTGAAACTGATGCAGCTGCAGCTCAGAGTGGACCAGGAGGTGCGCGAGGGCCTCAAAAACTACGGAGCATAAAAATGTTTTGAGCTACAGATGATATTTATTTAAATAATTGCACATCAAGGTTGGTATTTTTTTTTTTTTTTTGTATTTGACAGGTAAGGCAGAGTGCTGCTCTGAATGAGACCCTCAGTGCAGAACGAGAGGCTGCAAGCGTTGAGCTGGAGGCTCTGAGGTCGATCATACAGAAACTGGAGAACCAGAAACAGGAGAAGCTTCCTACTGGTCCAGTTGTCAGTGAGAAGGAGGTGGAGGAAAGAAGGAGAGCCGAGGAGAAAGCTGCCCAGAAGATCCTTCGACTTACAGAGGTAATGTCCCTTAAACCGAAGAGGAACTCACTTCATCCTGTTTGGAATGGTCCAGGTTTTCAAAGCTCATGTTATCGTCTCGTTATTTCAGGAGCTACAAACGCTGCAAAAAGAAAAGGACGATGTTTACATCGAGAAAATGGATGTCTCTGCTCGTTTGCTCGAGCAAGAGAAAACCCAACAGGGTGGGCCTTTGTTTCTTAAACAGTCTTTTCGCTTTGGTTCCGATCTTATTTTGGATCTTGGACCTCTTCTTTCCTGTCCGTCCGTGCAGAGTGTGTGCGTCAGGCTGTGTTGCAGGCCAGTGCAGCTCTTCGCTCAGAGCTGGATGAGGAAAAGATGAAGTATCAGGGTCTCCTGAAGGACTTCACCCGACTGGAGCAGAGATACGACAACCTCAGGGAGATGAGTCTGCTCTCAGAGGTCCATAACTCCTCTTCAGCGTTGAGCTCTAAAACTTTAGCTCTTTTACTTCATGTTTCTTCTTCTGCTCACAATGCAGCGTGGCAAAGGCCACCGGAGGACCGACTCCTCCCAGAGTTTGATCTTCGAGCCTCTTTCTCCTTCTTCGACTCCACTGTCACCCCAGTCTCTCACCCCGCTCTCGCTGTCACCCTTCCCCTCTGCGTTTCCTTCCCCGGAGGCGGTACGGAGGATCAGCGTGACGTCTCCCACTGAGGAGAGGAGACACTCGGTGTGGAGCTCAGACACACAGATGGTGAGTAAAACATGAGAGCTGCATAAAGACTCAGAAGAACATCACATGATCCTAACACTTCATAGACTGATCTGATTGATTGATGTTCACATTGGCAGGAGCAGCTCATGGAGAAGATGGATGTTCCTAAGGACCCGGCGGTGAAGATGAAAAGAGAAGACTTGGAACTAGCTTACGATGCTGTTCGGGTAGCAAACAAGTCAGTGTGTCACTCCTTCCTGCCTGTCAGTGGAGTTGTGTTGTGTGCAGGAGCTCACACTGATCCAGGCTGATCTGTGCAGGTTTCTGGAGCGTCAGCTCCGTCAGCAGCACCATGGCTGGGAGGAAGAACTCAACGCTCTGAGGTCCCAGCTCAGTCAGGCCGCCATGTGTTCCTCCTCTGCTGCACAGGCACAGGTTCGCTAATGCATTCCTGTTTTTGTCATTTTATTTCCATCCATCCATTATCTTTATCCGCTTCTTCCATTTTGGGTCACGGGGGTCGCCGGTGCCCATGTCCAGCAATCACTGTGTGAGGGGCGGGGTACACCCTGGACGGGTCTCCAGTCCATCACAGGGACACATAGAGACAAACAACCATTCACTCTCTCACTCACACCTAGGGACAATTTAGAGTTACCAATCAGTCTAACATGCATGTTTTTGGTCAACCGGAGTACCCGGAAAAAACCCACGCATGCACGAAGAGAACATGCAAACTCCACCCAGAAAGGCCCCCGGACCGGGGTTTGAACCAAGGACCTGCTCGCTGAGAGGCAGCAGCTCTACCAGTTGCGCCACCGTGCTGCCTCATTTTATTTCTCCCTTTATTATTCTTATTTTTTGCAATCTAACTATCTTTGTTTGCAGGATGTTTATAGGTTATAATGTTCAATTCATTCAGGAGATGGGTTAGAATAACTGCTTTGTAACTTTTATACTTTTTAAAATATGTGACTTCATTTACATATATTTTACTCAACGAAATACATTAGGATCTCTTTAAATCATTCAAAATCAATGTTCTCTTTAAAAATCTGATTTTGCATATTTGCAGAATTTTTGCTTTTTTATGCTACTTTTAGTTTTTAGCGTCTGCATTGCTCCTTTTAGCTTTCATTCATTTTGTTTAAACTCATTTTCAGTTTCTTCAGCAAATGTCAGCAGTCATTCAGCACTCAGCATTCATTGCTCTGGTTAAAGTTAACTACTGTATATTCTAGTCCTTGGAAACAACTGCAGTGTTTATGAGTTAACGATCTTTCATGTGTGTTGCTTCAGCAGTTTTTGCACATTTCATGTTTAGATGTTCTTACCCTTTCACAAACTGATCTGAAGTCCATGAATGTCTTCCTGCACAGGATCTCTGGGAGCTGCTGGAAGCCAGAGAGCAGGAGTGTGTGAGGCTGAGGAGGGAGCTGAAGGAGTTAAAAACAACAGTGTCGCTCAGACGCCTCCTCTCACATGGTAAGCTTCAACTCTGCATAGATTGAGGAAGTCTATAAAAAAATCCACATTCCTGGGATATTTCCTACATTTGCATTCAGTTAGTTTCATGATGATGTGCTTTCTCTTTCTAGTTTTTCCATCAGCTTTGACCACAGAAGTGTGCTGCCCACCTCAGCTGAAACCTGCAGCAGTCAGCAGCTCGTTGGAGTGTAGGAAAAGAGATGAAACCAAACTCATCAAAAACCTCATCACAGGTGAAACATAACTAATATATTTTATCCAATGGAGTCCCACATATTCCACTAACACTCTGCATCCCATGTTACTGTAGTAGATATTTTCTATATGATACTTTTTGCTGTCAATCAGAATCATGGTTGTCAAATTATTTAAGAATTAGTCAGGATTTGTTGTAGAAACACTGTTTAACTCTGAACAGCACAAGACCAAATGGAACCCCCTGATGGGATGTCCTCCAAACTTCTTTATACTCCCCTGCTTACGTAAAGATCATTGTACAAGCACACACACAAGCTGTTTTTGCCAAAAGTTGCCCAGTACAAAAGTTCTCTGGCTGTATGCCCAGACATTCTGATGTCTGGTCGGCTTCCCATAAGATAAACACATTTTTTCCTTATCCAGTAAGATAAGTTTACCTTGACCCAAACCGATTCCCATATTCCGAATTTGGCAACGTATTGAGGGGTCCTGTTATAAAAGTGATTGCCCCACACATTTCATAAAACTCCTAAATCCTACAGTCCTCCCTGTTTGAGGTAATTCCTCAAATAAACTAATGCTGCATAATTTTCTGATATATTTAGTGATACATGACTATATGAGTGTGAGATTAAATTATCCTTATACATAATTGTATATTGCGCTTTACACTGTGATGAAATGATAATGCAAAATAGTGGTGTTATATCAACTAAAACCTATGATCTTACTTAAAACAAAATGTAAGCACTCAGTTGTTTCATTGGATGTTTGTATTTACTGTTCAGGTTAATTACAGGTTACTGCTGGTCTGTGCAAGCCCCGCACCCTTAATTATTCCATGTATTATAGAAATAATCATCTGAAGTTGTTGCTTCACTCTATAACTCTCTGTTCTTCAGACATCCGAGCTGATGTCGCTCTGTCTCTGCCTCCTGGTCTGCCTGCCAGAATCCTCTTTCTGTGTGTCCGTCAGGCCGACTGCAGCGGCGACCAAGGCCGAGCTCGCTCGCTCTGCAGCGCTGCCGTCACCGCCATGAAGGCCGTTACCAAGGTAACCTGAGCCCTGAACATTAGTCGAATGATAGAAGTTTAATGTACAAGATCTTGAATGCTAGAGTTTTTGGAAAGCAAATATTAGGTAATTTTATACAAATCATTCTCTTAAATGTTGTTTTTAGTGTCAGTGATTTTTAATTTTATTTTTCTGTTTCTGCAGAAACATATTAATGACTTACACATGACGGCACTGTGGCTTGAAAATGTCTGTCTGTTGCACGACCTGCTGGTCCAACATTCCCCAAAACAGGTATTATTTATTTATTTATTATTATTTTACTGTTTCTATCAGGGCTTTTACTTAGTCTTGAAACGTTTGGAATTTAATGAGGTATTTTCCAGGTCTGGATAAGTATGAAAAAAATAAAATGAATTGCAAAAGAAACCTTTCCACTCTCTATCAATGGACAGTAATAGATCATTTCATTGTTGGGAAATAACACTGTTTTTAATGTTATTAATGTATTTACAATAGCTTTATTAGTGTATGTCCAAACAAAAAACAACAAAACAAAACAAACAAAAAAAATAGAATAAAATAAAAAAACAGGAAAAAGTCAGATATGCACTTTAAAAAAATTAACATTTGTAAAATTCAGATCAAAAAATGTTTTGTATAAAAACAGATTTTATATTTTGTTATGATGCAATGAAAATCCAAATAAATTTTGGGGAAAAATTATCTATCTATCTGTCCGTCCGTCCGTCCGTCCGTCCGTCCGTCCGTCCGTCCGTCCGTCCGTCCGTCCGTCCGTCTGTCTGTATCCTTCCCTCATCCAATAATTTTATGTAAGCATACAGATAATAATAAAATAATAATAATAAATAAATAAATAACAGTCTAACTGTGCAAACATGTCAAATGATAAATTTTAATTAGATAATTTTTGATACAGATTTTTTTTTGTGTTACTATGGCTCAAAAATTGATAATAATTGTGAAAATATGAGTCTGGTAAGGTATGGGGTATCTAAATGGAAACTGTAGGAACCCCGGACAAACATCCTCGTAGATTTGTACAAAAATGATGCTCTGTGAAGTATTTTTATTCACAGTTTGCTTCTTTTAAAATTGCACGACTTGTTTCAATACCTGTCAGAGCCTTGACCCAGATGAGTTGGTTCCTTTGACCTTTGACCTGAGCGACTTGATCCGCTCCCTGAGCGACCTGTGTATCCAGTCCTATCAGCAGCTGCTCTGCATCACAGAGACACACCTACAAAAACTCATAGGTACCCTACATCAGCCATGATACTGACACTTGTGAAGAAAGCTTCTTTCCACTTCGAGTTTCACCTTCTTCCTCTTCCTCTTCCTCTTCCTCAGTCCCAGCCTTGCTGGAGAGCGAGACCATCGCAGGCCTGTCCAGCTCAGCTGTGAAAATGGGAGTATCCAGGAAGCGAGCAGGTTCAGATCCCAAGCCGGTGGGAGCAGAAGCCCCCACCATGGCTCCTGTGTTGAGGGAGCTTGGAGCCCTTCACACTGCCCTGCTCCATCAGGCTCTGCCCCAGAGCCTGATGGAGCAGGCCTTCAGGCAGCTCACCCACTTCATCTGCGCCTGCACTCTCAACAACCTGCTGCTGAGGAAGGACATGTGCTGCTGGAGCCGTGGCTTGCAAATACGGTAGGAACACGGACCAAAAATATACATTTACACACCCACTACATCCTTGTTTTTGAGAACTGGCACGGCCATAGTCTCTTTCAGAGTGATGTTGTCCTGCATGTGCTGTGTAACAGTGTTTATGTTGCTCCTATCTTGGTTTTTCTGTTGTTGAAAGCGCTTGTGCTTGTTGTCTTGTCTCAGCTACAATGTGAGCCTGCTGGAGGAATGGCTGCGGAGCCGAGGTCTGCAGGCAGGGGGCATCATGACCACACTGGAGCCCCTCATCCAAGCAGCTCAGCTGCTGCAGGTGGGGAAAAAGACTGACGCAGACGCTCAGGCCATAGTTCACACCTGCACTGCCCTCTCCAGCAAACAGGTGGGTTTGTTTAGTTTGAGTTGAACTTGAAGGGAATTTTTCATCACCTGCTGCTGAAAAGTGACAGGAAAACAATAATCTATTTATCTGTTTCCAATAAATCTCATGAACCACTGAATGAATTTTAATTTAACTTGCAGGAAGTAATGTTTGGATGTACACCTACAACTGATTAACTTTCAGTGCCAATCAAATTCAAGATGGCTCCCACAACCAACTGACCTTAAGAAACACAATAATGATCAATCAGTCTTACAGATATTAAGCTAAAGTTTAATGTGGCCAAATCTAACAAGGTGGAGTCAGCTCCTCTGGACAGATTCTCTTTTGTTGAAACGTTTCGTCTTTTATCCAAAAGACTTCTTCAGTCTGAGGAGCTGCAACAAACTCAGTCTTATAAGCAGCACCTTCTCATAGTGGATCAACTACTATTATTTATATTATTGCTATTTTTGAGTGTAACTGGGATCTTGAGTACACAGTTTCATTTTACCTCATGTACCACATGTGATGCAAATGACAATAAAGTCACCTTGAACCTTAAACCAGTTTGCTGGTGACAGCCAGAACTAGCTGTTCACATGTAAGAGGACCATCAGTTTAACAACTGATCATCAGTGCCCTGATGGCCGTTTGCTATTCACAGAGGGCTGAGTGATACTGGCAATAACAACATTGTAAGAGGGGGACAGTTGGACACGGAGGCCTCCGCCTGTTTAACAACAGGTGGATTCTCTTCACAAAGATGGCCTCCTTCACTCCTCTCTCAAACCATCGTTCCTCTCCATCCAGGATGTGAACATCTTCATCCCTGAAAGAGTGACCGCTGGCCTGGAGATGAGTGTAGACCGCAGAGTCCTGGCCTGATGATGTTGCTCTTCTGTGCCGGTCCTCCTTTTGCATGTGAACAGCTAGTTTTGTCACCAGCAAATCAGCTGATCCACTATGAGAAGGTGCTGCTTATAAGACTGTTAGTTGCAGCTCCTCAGACTGAAGAAGTCTTTTGGATAAAATAGGAAACATTTCGGCTGAGAAGACTCTGTCCAGAGGACCTGAGTCCACCTGGTTAGATTCATCTATCTGGATTATTGAGCATGCATCAGGACAGGGTGGTTGTAGCTGAGAGTCATTCACAGCAGGTGAGTGTGAGCTCCTGTGACGTTGCATCAGATTGTGCAGAACTTGTGGGAGACTGCAACGTAGTGAAGATTCAACACAATCTGCTGGCTTCCTTAGATAGATAACTTTTACTAACTGGCTTTTTAATGTATGTGAATGTTTTGGAGACGTCTTCTGGTCTGACTTGGAGCTACAGAAATAAACTGAACGTTCAAATTTGACCAGACACAACGTCCTTTCTCAACCGTGGGATGAAAGGCAACAAACGACGTGCATTATTTCAAGACATGTAAATAATAATCATTTCCTTGACAGATTGTGAAAATTCTGACTCTCTACACGCCACATAGTGGTCTTGATGAAAAAGTATCTTTGAATTTCATCCGCACGGTCCAGGTACGGTCTGCAGCTGTAAACTTTGAACACGTTCACCACTTTTAAAACTTCCAAGTTTCATATCAGCATTTTCCACTTTGCTTATTTTTAGGAACTTTTGAGAGGCTGCTCTGACAGTCAGCCTCCGCAGCTCCTCGTGGATGTGAGGAGAGCGTTTCCTGTCACATTCCCCTACTCGCCTCCGCCCGTCGTCAGCGCTGAAGGATTAGTCATCCCAGATTCCCTGAAGATCTCTTTTCTACACAGAGCCTGAAAAACTGGATGCAAATATTTACTCGTTTTAGCAAACTGAACTTACTGACAGTCAGAAGCACGGACTTGTCCAAATGAATAAAACGTACAAAGCTCTTGTTTAAACATGTTTTACTGGCAGCAGAAACACAGTCAGACTGTAGTATCAGGAGCTTCAACCCCCCAGTGAGAACAACCAGAATTTAAAAAAAGAAGAAAACAAAAATTAGAAACATCTCGTGTATAAAAAAATTTCCATGCGAGTACTTTGTACCACTACACATCATCAGTAATACATATTTATATATTCACAAACATTTGAAAAATAGAAAACAATACTGAAATATCAAAATATAGAATACAACAGTTGGCATTTAACATCAAATAATTATGCGTGCTGGCACATTACAAGTTCGGCTCCAATCATGCACCTTCTGGAAGTACACGACCGGCACTTTGTTTTTTTTTGTGGCTCTGGTCACTCGGACAGAGCGAGGAATGATCATGCATGCCTGTCTGCCTGTGTGCTTTTTGTTGTGCTTCTTCTGTCCTACACTTCTGTCTGCAGCCCGGCCTCGCTCGACACCCCTCACAGCCCAACACGCAAACCGAGTGTCCGGAGGAGGAAGAGCTACCTCGACTCAAAGTGTCATTGTCAACAGCAATAAATAAAGATTATTTTCGTGGCATTTCCGGCTATGTGACCTGCTATTTAAAGTTTATTAAAAGATTGCGCAAATGTCCTCTTTTGATAAGAGACCTTGTACACGCCAGAGTTGAAACGCTTGTTTTTGTATGAGTTTGTAGTCTGCAGTGTGTAAAATGATGCATGTTGCCAGTTTGAAAGTCAGAAACGGGCACCGTGTTAGTTTATCTCCCTTCAGGCCGATTAAGCAGATACATATGGCTTGAGATTCATCTCTAATGTGTACACGGCCTTCCTGGACCTGTCTGCAGTAGCTACATGCTCAGTTGCACGGCACGAAATTCAAGTCTACAAAAGAGCAGCAAACTTCACTTCACGTAGTCTGATGTGTGTTTTGTTACATTTGAACTATTTACAACGATGCATCTCTGTTCCCAGATTGTTTATTTTATTTTATTTTTTTTAGCACAAACATGTTTCAGCTTCGAATCGACTTCACAACACCTTTGATATTTGGCCCATTGGAATAGAAACAGAACTTACATAAATCAGAAAAAAAAATCACTTGTGCTGATATTAGCATAATCATCATCCACAATGTAAACATTATAAGACTGCTTCCAGAAGATGACTCCTCAACAAAGTTTATAGACTGGATGCATAGAGTTCAGTTACCGTGCTCGGAGAAACGGGGCTCGATTAATCGTTTGGTTGCCACGTAGTTGCACTGGAGGGAAGGCGAGGGAGTGGCAGCCCTCCTTGAGTGGCAACCAAATGTGAACGAGGCAAAACTAGAAAACAATACCCATCTTATTTTTATAATTTGTTACTTTTTTAAGTTCTAAAAACACCAATATTAGTTAATTCTTAGATTTTTTTGTTACTGTTAAGCAAACAAAATCATTTCTTTAAAAAGTTCATTATAGTTTTGAGAAACATGCTAAATTTCAAGCTTAAAATATTTTCGTTCCACAAGAAAATTGAGCTGAATTTCCCAGATTTGATTAGAAATAACGCTTAATTCTTACAATCTCATAAACAAAACGAGATAAAAGAATAAGTTCATAGCCCGACAAAGACCGTGTGTTTCTAAATCTACATTTCTGTACTCGATGGTGATTAGAATAAAATGCCCTGTTTTTAAATGTCAGGAACAGATTGGAAAAGGTCTGGTTCTGCAGCCCTTTAGCAGAGGTTTGACTTCTCCATTGGGATTTGGACATGAAGCATCTACCGCTGTAGATGGGACCATTAGGGACCATAGGTGCAGGATCACTGGAGACCTGGATGTGTAGTTCCCCTTGTGGGATCATTGTCCTCAAAGAAACCAAAAAGAATTCCCAATTTATAACTAAGGGTGTCAATGCATTACCTAAATTACTATTCTACTTCTTTCATGATTTACATGATTCATGATTTTTGTCTGTTTTCATAACCAGCTATGAAAAAATACATGCAAATTATACTAAATGTACATTATTTTATATTAAACGGTTGGCCCAGTGGTGTGCTTTGTTGATTCAGGTACAATATAAAGCATACAGAAAATCTGAACAACAAAAAAAAAGCTGCAGGAAACGTCCTCTTGGACCAGGGGTCTTCAACCTTTGCTATAAAAAGAGCCATTTTTGCCACTTTGTTTACTAATTATTATAATATCTGGAGCTGCAAAACCTGCTACAACTGTGCACTGTCAACTGGTGGCCCATGGGCCACTACAAGTTTGTTGGAGATAGCTTTTCCTGCCAGTGGGGGCTATATTATGAAATAAATAATGTCTATTATTAACACTTATTGATATTTTTACAGTTTAATACAAAAGACCAAATTCATGAAAAGAAAGAAATATATAATTTTTTTAACAATTTTATAAAAATTAAAACACTGAACTCTGCAGGTTTATATGAGTTCTCTTAATTGTTGAAGAATTAAGTATCCTACTTCAAGCATAAAGTTAAAAACAGTATAAAATTAGGTCAGTTTGTTGGATATCTAATTACATTTTTAAAGAAAAATAAATGCTTCAGTTTACTTTAACTGTTGTTTTTTATTCTTAGTGTTATTAAAGTTACTCAACATTAATCCTTCTCAGCAACTTGTCCTAAAGATATTACAAAACATTCTGGGGGTTTTGAGAGAAAGATCACGCAGAGACTGGAAGTCGACTTAAACTGTCTAACAAACTGCTAGCATGATGTAGTCCACATGTCTTATGTCTTGTATTTCTACTATTCTTCATGTATTTGAAAATGCCAGGAAATCTGATAAAACTAGCCACTTTGATTGTTGGTACAAATTTAAAAATATTTCAGTTTCATGTTAGTTTTGGTCAAAGCCTGAAAGAGCTGCTGCGGAGGGAGCAAAGAGCCACATGTGGCCCCAGAGCCGCAGCTTGCAGACCCCTGTCTTAGACCACAATAGGATTTTGAGAAAACGGGTAAGAAGACCTATCACTCTTTGAAACTACAGCTCAGATGTACTTCACAGAAGAAACATTAATCAAAGTTTAAACGGGTCAAAAGAAGTTGTCCCCTATATGACACAACTGGCATTTCAAATTGTTTTGTTTTTCACACAATGGCAGCTCAAGTTGATGTTTTTTAAATATTTTTTTATGAAGCCTCCAACAGACTGATCATGTCAGACACTAACTTTCAAACTGTCCAAAGTTTTCAAATATTTTGCAAACAAACTTTTACTACATGTGCAAATTATACATCAAAATGTAGACTTTTATGGGGTGCCATTTGTAAAGTTACACAGTCAAAAATTAACAGCAATATTTTGGTTTATTTAGCCTTTAATAAGAAAAAAAAGTTTTTTTTTCAAACATATTTTCACCATGTTATTCATACGTTTATAAATGTCATAGTTCCAAAATAAATATTTACTTTACAAGCTAAATATTTAGTTTACTAACTAAACACTTAATGTGCAAGTTAAATATTTAGTAAGTAAACTAAATATTTAGGTGTAAATAAATAATTAATTTCCAAACTAAATATTTATTGTCCATGCTAATTATTTAATTTTTAAACTAAACATTTCATTTCAAAAATAAATGTTTAATTTGCTAACTAAATATTTAACTCTCACCTAAATATTTAGCTTGCAAGTTAAACATTTAGGTGAGAGTTAAATATATAGTTAGCAAATTAAACAATTATTTTTTAAATTAAATGATTCGCTTGGAAATTAAATAATTAGCATGGACAATAAATATTTAGTTTGGAAATTAATTATTTATTTACACCTAAATATTTAGTTTACTTACTAAATATTTAACTTGCACATTAAGTGTTTAGTTAGTAAACTAAATATTTAGCTTGTAAAGTAAATATTTATTTTGGAACTATGACATTTATAAACGTATGAATAACATGGTGAAAATATGTTTGAAAAAAAAACTTTTTTTTCTTATTAAAGGCTAAATAAACCAAAATATTGCTGTTAATTTTTGACTGTGTAACTTTATAAACAGCACCCCATAGCCATTTGTGTATTTTTCATTTATTTATTTACACTTTATTTATACAGGTAGTCTCACTGAGTCACGAGAACTCATTTTCAAGAGAAACCTGTTTTTGGGAGCAGATGGGGGTTAAGGGCCTTGCTCAGGGGCCCAGAGTGGGGCAAATGAGGGTGGAGGCAGGTGTAGGTGTTTCACCATTCCCACCCATATTTTGTGTGTTGTCAGCCCTGGGAGTTGAACCTGCGACATTCCGATCACAGACCCATCTTCTCTAGCCTCTGCACCACCACTCCCCACTCTCCTCTTCTTTCATCCAATGTGTTACAAGGTTTGAGTTTTTTCTCGAAGGCTTGCTTTCACTGTTTTTGTCTGCTTCTCGTTAACTTGGCAGTTAGGGAGTGACAGACAGGTGTGTGGAAACCATGACGTTTAGATTAGATTATTACAAAACTGATGTTGGACATTTAGGCAGCAGCTGCATTGGCACCCTTCAAAGTTTTATTGGAAGGTTTATAGTTTTTAATAATCTCCTTACACATTTATTTGGCAATTGCTTTTTTAATTTTTTTTAAAAGAAGGTGTAACAGTAATCTCTGTAATGCACCTCTGATACACAGGGCTGTAAGGAATGTTTGTAGTAACACACACATGCTGGAAATAACCATCGTACAATAGAAGTTTTGGTTTTGAAAAGGGAAACAAAACTTTGTCTAAACTAATATGATGGCTTCTCTTTGCGATTACATTTGCAGGTAACAGGTGACACGGGGTCAACATATGAACACGCTACAAACACAACGTTCACACCTGCACGCCGTCATTCACACACACACACACACACACACACACAGATATCCACTGATGAATCACGGTGCTCAAAGGTGTGCTTTCATCGGTTACCTCTCCTTACTGTCCTTATGTCGGACACATGAGGGTCAACGAGACAGAAGGCATTGAGGGTGTCAGGCAGTGTGCTCTGATACAGATGATGGACAAACAGACAAGGATCATCTTTCATCCATCAACCTTAGACGTATTTTTATATCTATATAAATTATATATATCTATTTGTGATAATATATAGGATTATTAAAATATAATATCGGAGAAGAAAAAATAAATTCAACAAACTGACTAGAGTTTTGTGCCTGTGTGTTTCCCACCTAACACGAGGCATGTTTGAGGTCGTGCAGCCGTTCTACATGTATGATTATTTGTTCTGTTGTGCTCGGGGTTGGTCTTGGCAGCTTTTAGCGATTATCTGTTGGCACTTGTGGTCCCTTCTCTAAGCTGGACTCGTACCGGGATCAAAGATAGGAAAAAGCAGAGAGGAGAGGAGGTCAAGAGGCAGGAGAACGTAAGAAAGAAAGCCGAGATATTAAAGGCTACAAAGCCCTTCCTTTGACTGGTCAAATAAGAGTGTGTGTGTTTCTCCTCTGTGAATAAAGCAGAGGAGAAACATGCTCTGAGTAAACTCTGTGATGGTTTAAAACATCAGCAACAATAAAGACACTCGTGTTGTTTTAAGGAAGAGTGTGGTGCGTTGCTGTATTTACAGTATTGGATGTGTAGTGATGTGCTTTTACACCTGTGGATCATCAGGGCAGTGACTTGCAGCGGCTCAGAGGAGCTCCAGGCGTCTGATGTTTTAAGTTTTCCTTTTAGCTGCGGCCTTCTTCAGCTGAGCGCTGGTCCGACTTGAGCTTGACGAACTCCTTGGCCACGTCGTCGTTATTGCGTTGGGAGAGGATGCGCAGGACGGTGAGGCCCGTCTCGTCCATGTGAATGCGTTTACCCAGCGGCAGCCAGCAGGCCACGCTGCCCTTCGATGCCACGTCCTTCAGCTGCAGGACAGCCATGCCCACGGTGCGGTCCTCTCGAGCGAAGCAGTAGTCCTTCACACACACCTGCAGCTCGTAGCACTCAGGGCCCACCTCGTTGCTCAGAGTGCTGCAGAGCAAGCAGAAGGAGAAGAGGGTTACACCAGCATCTCCACACCAGCATCTCCCCATCACTCCGCCGTCTACTTACAAAGTGAAGGTCTCGTTATATTTGGGAGCCCAGCTGTTGTTTTTGGACTTGGTGGCATACTTCCTCTTTTTGTCGCTCAGATGAGGACCGATGATATAGACCTCTACAAACGGGCGGAATATTCCTTGCGTCTGCCACCTCAGGTCGTTAGCAGCCACCACTGAGGCATGAAGAGAAGAAGAAGAAGAAGAGGAGGGAACGTGAGTGGGAAGGTGTGGGTAATTATGAAAAAAAAAAGAGATTTATGTGGCAAAAATGTGTGAAAGTGGAGTGTGAGAAGAAGCAAATGAACAAGAAAGCGTAGTCTCTTTTTTAAGTGTTCATATTCAGCTTCTTGGCAAGACGGTAAATAATTTATTATGTCACATTTTTCTGTAGCAGCTAAGTTTTCATTTGGATATGTTTGGCCTATTTTGTTTTACAATTTTACTTGTTAACCTTCCAGAGACAAACACAAAGAAGGTACAAGGAAACTGTTACCTTTCACTGTGACTTTGTGCTCTCCGGTGTTTGGATGAGTGAAAATCTCCACATGGATGGACACTTCTCCCACAGCGTCCTCCACCCCAGATCCTGACAGGACAGATGGAGAATAAGGGCCATATCTTAACACCTTGAATATGAAAACATGATCTCCTGTTCCTCTTATCACAGACCAAACATAAACTATGTGCTTTCATGACTAAATTCTCTTCAAAGGAGGAAACAAAAGTGAAGTTGCAAACCAAATCCATTTCACTTTCATTCAAATATTGAAATGGGTTTGGGTTGTGGTCTTGAGTGGACAATCAGACACAGCTGCTATGAGTGGGCAGTAGGGTTTATTTTTTGTGAACTCAACTGTCCACTGATTGGAGTTTTTCAAGATGAAAAACAGATTCAATACAGTAGATTTTAAAATGTTTCCTCAGTATTACATTTGCCAATATAATGAGTACTTGGCTAAGCATAAGCCATGTATACATTCATCGTCTGACATTTTGAATTCAGTATGAGCCTCAATCTGTGCCAACTCATAGATGCATGGTCTGTTAGGATGCAGGGTGGTTAGTAAGAGGCATAGAAGAAGACAGGAGATAAACTGGAGATAATCGTTCTCTAATTATCTCTCAGATTAGAGGCAATGTGTTCAACATAATGGTACTTCTTCTAGCTATCTAACTGTTAACAATGGTGTACCACAAGGTTCAGTGTTAGGACACACCCTCTTCACAATCTAGATAAGTAATGTAAGTCAGATCATTCCTGACGCATCCTCACATTTCACCTTGCAAAAAGATCTGAAACTCTCGACCTTAATCTCTCTAAGGGATTTTAAATAACTGTTAAGTTCATTGCAAAAACCAACGCAGACATGTTCCTGTTTTTAGTATTTTACATCATTTTATAATGTAGCTGGTTTGTCGTTTTTTTAATATAATCTCTTCTATTTACTTTTCATTTTATATGCTTTTTATATGATTGTCTATTGTTGTCTGCACGTCATCTGTGTTCTTTGTTTAAATCAGGTCTCTCTTGCAAATGAGTCCTTGTGGCTTAATGAGACTAACCTGTATAAATAAAGGTTGAATGAATGAAAAAAAAAATCTGAAGATAGGGTTCCCCCTCAACACTGATTGGATCTGGGTATGCTCAGTTGGACCTAACAAGGTGAAAATATCCAGTCCTTTGTAAACTTTAACCCCAGAAGGTGGTAAGAAGAATTCAGCCTCTTAGATCTATTGGTAGAAAGCTATTCATCTGGCACTGGGCCCACTGAAAACAGCCGAACAAGACTTTAATAGCAAGCTTGAGGACATTCGCGTTGAAACCTGTAGCTGCAGGGCTGATTTAAGAACATGTTTATGACCTGCCTTGGTGGCTCCAATCAGGTTTCTGTTTCGAAGAGAGAATGAGGACAAATCTTTCTGCTGGGTGTGTGTGTGCAGCTTGTGAACAAGTGGTTTATATCCACTTACACCTCCAGGAGGATACGGTGACAGATGGACATACATTTTTAATGTTTTAATTAGCGTCCTTACTCTACCAGCGTTTTCTCTGTGACAACAACCAGATATGTGTGTGCGTGCGTGTTTTTAACCAGCCGCCCACTAAACAAGGTGTCTGTGGGAGTTAGACAGCAGAGTGTTCCTGGCATGCAGCTCACTGCGTCTCTCTGGGGAGCATTATGGGATTGTTGGTTGAACTGCCAACGAGACCAAAGAGAGCAGCAGCCATCCATCTGGCCCCGTCTACTCTGCGGAGGACGTTCGGAAAAGATGAAAAAGAAACTTTGCTGGCAGGGAGGCAGGAAGTTGTTCCAAAGAGTTCGCACAATTTTCATCTTTTCCCAAACACAGCAGAGGTGCACATGTTGTAAATCTTCTTGAGAAGAGTTACAACATGTGCACCTAAACCTTGGACTCGTTTTGTGACCGTGACAAAGCATAAACGGAGATGAGTAAGTACGCAATTTTCACTAAATTCTACTGCAAATACTGTAGCACTTGGTTTGCATCATTAAGCAGTTAAAGTCTTATACTTCATAAGCAGGTCGTTTTTTTAGTGATATTCACTTCCTATTACCTGAAATGAATTCAAAACAGTGCATAATGTAGCAAATGTTGAAAAAGGTTTACAAAACATTTACATTTTAATTTGGGTCAAACAATTAGTCTAACAAGCTGGAATGACATGTTTATCACTCTGTTGCATCACCTATTTACCCCCCCCCGCCCACCCAAATAAATAAATAAATAAATAAATTGAAACTATTAACTTTGCACAACACATGAACACAAAATCTGAATGAAGCACATCTTATTGGAGCTTTTATGCTTCAGCCAATCAGTATAATCCATTGGACAAAAGAAAATGCTCAACTTCTGAGTTTTTTCTTCTTAATTTATGAGAGCAGAATTAGTTATCTTGAGCTATAAGCACAAAAATTTACACAAAAAGACAAAATTCTGGAGGAAAAGGTTTCCTTAAGTCTAACTATTCCCATGTAAAATTTAACATGAAGTTAGTAGTAGTTAGGTTATTTATATGAGCTTTAAATGGTCACACTATACAGTCTAAAGTATAGTAAGTACACTAGTCCCTCACTTATCGCAGGGGTTATGTTCCAGACACGTGGGTAAAAATCCTCGAAGTTGGGATGTTATATTTATTTTAGTATTTATTTATATATTAAGGCTTTATAAACTCTTCCCACATTCTTGCAATGTTCTTAATGTTCTAAACTCTCTAAAAGAGCACAGCGAATGAAAGCAGACAGATTGATGCTATGGTTACTGAGCCCCGGGGGCGGACTGGCCATTGGGAACACCGGGACATTTCCCAGTGACCTGGCTTGCTCAGTGATTGCAGAGGGGGACTAAAGGCTCGGTTTGGGTCACGCTTGATTATTTTAAATAATCAATTCATGCCGCTCATGTGGCTCACTCAGGTATGACAGACCCCGCCGCCCCCTCCTTGTTTACTGAAAATAATCAAGCGCAAGCTGAACCAAGGCTTTAGTCTCCCTTGGTTATCACTAAGCGGGCCAGGCCACCGGGAAATGTCCCGGTGCTCCCGATGGCCAGTCCGCCCCTCAGCACAATGCTCTGGTTGGTTGCCTTCCATCAGTCAGCTGATTGTGTGCCATGTATAATCTTAAGTTGAAAACCCACAAAAGAGTGAATCTGCAAAAGTCGAACCACAAAGTATCGAGGGGCTATTGTATTTTAAAAGCCTTTCATTTTTCATGTTTTTCATTTTAGGTTCCAAGAAAACTTGGTGTGTAACAAATACGTTTAAATATTGCATCTCAAAGCAATTTACACTAAGCTGTCCCTTTGATTTGTGCAGCATCGAATGCACATCAAGGCTTCAAGGCATCAAGGCGTCATGGCTAATCAGGTCTATCTTGTAAATGAGTCCTCGAGGCTCAATGGAATTTACCTGTCTAAATAAAGGTTGAATGAAAGCATCGAATGCACATCAAGGCTTAAAAGTAGGTAAACTGTACGAGTGTGTGAGTGTGCTAATCAGCTCTATGTGACTGTGTGGCATCTTTTTTCATCCTGATGTAAAGTGACAGAAATCAAATCACCTGACCTGAGGGAGTATTTCGGATTGGCTCAGTCAGTGGCGTGCAAACGAGTAGCGCTTCCTTTCTCATCACTGCATGTATGAGCTGTGTGAGTGTATGTGTGTGTGTGTGTGTGTGTGTGTGTGTGTGTGTGTGTGATGACAGAGCAGGCAAGGGCAGGATGCCCTCCCAGACAAAATGAGCAAACAGTCATCATGTTCCTAACAATAAACTCTGACTCCTCCTTATCAGTGTTTTTCAGTTAAGGAGGGACTTTAAGCTGATATAAAGGGATTTCTTTCCACTGTGATCCTCAAAGTAGAAAAATAATACTCATTGTTTTCACTTCCACAACCTTAAAGGAAAACACAGACAGTCAAACTCCTGTGCACACACACACTCTCTCTCTTGTACTCTCTTTGGCCCTCGGGCCTTTCTTGATGACTTCATGCTGCATCAGAATTCCTGCACACTTTAATGCATTTTCATTGTATTCCACTGATGTCCACACATCATGCTTTAGTGTCTGCTCATACATACTGGTCATGGCGTATGTATTCTGTGTACATAAAGTACATACAGACATCAGTGTGTATGTTTCATGCATGAATGCATAAAGTTCCCATCGTAGTGGTCGGCATGTGTTTAGAGTAAGAACATGTGTATTGAGTTTGTGCATTGAATCTGTCGGGATGAGTCTGAGCAGGCGGGGGTGGGGGAGAGGGGGAGTCAGGATGCATATGGAGGGTTGAGGGTGGAAGGTGGAAGGAGCTGGGCTTTGGTCTGGAGATTTTCTGGTAGATCTGGATGTCTCAGGCTTTAAGGCTTGGTGCCACATACCCTTTTCTGGGTAAACATCCTCACTAGTGGTGAATCTCACCCCCTTCCCGTGGAACACTGGCCCACAGACGGGGCATGAGGAGGGAGTAGTCGGAGAAAGGAGAGAGACGTAGAAATGTGAGGTTTGCAGGTGTTGAATTACAGTGTAGAGACACAGAGCAGCAGTTAAAAGATTTTTCACTTAAATTAAGGTCAACTGAATCTCTGCTCTTTTGTTGCTATTGTTTTAAGAAGCAGTGCAGAGCTCACCTTATTAACATGCAAAGTGTCTACAAAGATCCAGCTTTACAACATTTTTCACGTAGGCCTTAAAATCCCTAACATTTTGCCTAATTACAGTTCAAACATTCATCCGCTGAAACGGCATCACTTCCAGCGGTGCTCTGGGACAACGTGTCGGCATCAACACTTCAACAAAAGATATCAGACGTCATGTTGGTGAGTAATCAAATCAAAGAGCAAGAGGAGAGGTTGATTTATCTTTTCCTGACAAAAAGATGTCCGTTCAGTTCAAAGAACAGTTTCTCCTTCCTGGCTATAAGACTCAACGTATAAAAGCACTGAGAAAACTTTGCCGCTTGTCTTTTCAGCTCTACAAAAAGAGAAAGAAACTTCCAAGAGATAGAGATCTTTATTGGGGACAACATATAATACCAAAACAGAAAAAAAATACTAATCTACACCAGACAATGACACAAGATAGAAACAAAGTTCTCACTAAGAATATAAATACTAAAAACAGAGACAGTAAAAAGACAAAAAATGTAAAAGCATTAGTTTACCTTGGGCGTTTTGTGATTGGACGAAAGTCTTAATGAGTTTATCAGTGGCCTGTGTGTAGAGGGACAGAGCGTAGTGGAGAGACTGGAGGTCTGGACTCTTCTCCAGGAAGGTCTTCTTCAGACCCACACCACCAGCATGGAAATATTGCTAACATACAAAAAGGCAGACAAATCAGACTATTACTACTATTATTATTATTATTATTATTATTATTAACAGCTCTATTACAAGAACAGCAAGAAGCAGCAATTGGAGTGTCAGGAAATTGGGCCAACGACACAAAGTGGATCAGTGTGACTGACAAAATTTGTATTAATATAAATTTTTGTTTAGTCTTACAAAATGTATTTGCTTTATTGTATAAAACTGTTGTTGTTTTTCTTCTGGTTGCTCCATTTTACAGGGGTTGACACCGCAAGTGAACTCACATAAAAGATATGGCAAATGTTTTACGCCGGATGCCCTTCCAGACCCAACCTGGGCTCGAATCTGCAGCCTCAGGATTATGAGATCACAATACTGACTGCTGATTAATCAGTCCTCTGTAACATCTGACAACATTCAAGCTTTATTTCTAGCAAATTTGACACTATTTCTCACTAATTTTATCATTTCAGACGAAATATTCTGTATATTTGAAACCTCACACTCAGAATGTCCTTTATTTAACTGACTAACGGGTTCATGAGCAAATATTTGGAAGCTGCAGCTCTAAGAAAACAGATTTGTATTATTTTGATTAAACTATAGCTTTGTCTTTGTTGCCCAAATCGCTTGAAATTTTAGATTTAATATTCAAACGCAACATAGACCCTGGAAAATCCATCCGTCCATCCGTCTGTCCGTCCGTCCGTCCGTCCGTCCGTCCGTCCGTCCATCCATCCATCCATCCATCCATCCATCCATCCATCCATCCATCC
>NC_056500.1:29139699-29143608 GCF_014905685.2 Nematolebias whitei
CCATCCATCCATCCATCCATCCATCCATCCATCCATCCATCCATCCAGCCAGCCAGCCAGCCAGCCAGCCAGCCAGCCAGCCAGCCAGCCAGCCATCCAGCCAGCCATCATCTTCCACTAGTTCCAAAGTCAGGTCTCGGGGGCAGCAGCTTGAGCAGGGAGGCCCAGACATCTCTTTCCACAGCCACCTCTTCCAGCTCTTCTGGGAGGACCCTAAGGTGTTCCAAAGCCTAATGAGACATAGTCTCTCCAGCACGTCCTGGGTCTTCCCCGGTGGCTCCTCTCAGTTGGACATGCCCGAAGAACCTCCCTAGGGAGGCACCCAGGGAGCATCCTTACCAGATGCATGAACCACCTCAACTGGCTCCTCTTGATGTGGAAGAGCAGCGGTTCTACTCTGTATCTTCTTCTTTTTCTTCTTCTTTCGGCTTTTCCCTCTTCAGGGGTCGTCACAGCGAGTCATCCTCCTCCACCTCACTCTGTCCTCTGCATCCTCTGTCCTCACTCCAACTACCTTCATGTACTCTCTAACTGCATCTATATATCTCCTCTTTGACCTTCCTCTTTGTCTTTTTCCTGGCAGCTGCATTTCTAACATCCTTCTACCAATATACCAATGGTCCCTCCTCTGGACATGTCCAAACCATCTCAGTCTGGCCTCTCTAACTTTATCTCCCAGTTTTTCAACCTGGGCTGTACCTCTGATGATCTCATTCCTAATCTTATCCAGCCTTGTCACTCCTAAGGAGAACCATAGCATCTTCATTTCTGCCTCTTCCAGTTCTTTCTCCAGTCTTTTTGTCAATGCCACTGTCTCCAGACCATACAATATAGCTGGTCTCACCACTGTCTTGTAAACTTTTCCTTTGACCTTTGCTGACACTCTTTTGTCACAAATCACTCCTGAAACTTTTCTCCATCCATTCCATCCTGCCTGGACTCTCTTTTTCACCTCTTTACCACATTCCCCATTTTCCTGGACAGTTGACCCCAAGTACTTGAAGTCCTGCACCTTTGTGACCTCTGCTCCTTGTAGCCTCACTGTTCCATCGGCCTCCCTCTTGTTCACACACATGTACTCTGTCTTACTGCGGCTGACTTTCATTCCTCTTCTTTCAAGTGCATACCTCCACCACTCCAAGTTCTCTTCCACCTGTTCCCTGTTCTCACCATAGATCACAATGTCATCTGCAAACATCATAGTCTATGGGGATTCTTGCCTGACCTCATCAGTTAGTCGATCCATCACTAGAGCAAACAAGAAGGGGCTCAGAGCCGATCCTTGATGCACTCCCACCTCCACCTTGAAGTTATCCGTCACTCCTGCAGCATATCTCACCACTGTCCTGCTGTCCTCAAACATGTCCTGTACCAGTCTAACATACTTTTCTGCCACTCCAGATTTCCTCATGCAGTACCACACCTACTCTCTTGGCACTCTGTCATATGCTTTCTTCACTGCATCATGTCAGCCAGCTCTCTAGGGAGCACAAGCCAGTGTATCTCTTGGGCCAGTCCCAAGTCTGGGTAAATGGTGAGGGTTGTGCCAGGAATGGCATCCAATGTAAAACACTTTTACCAAAAACACAATGCGAGTTCATCAAAGCAGTTCTACTCTGAGTCTCTCCCGGATAACTAAACTTCTCACCCTATCTCTAAGGGTGAGTCCAGCTACTCTGCGGAGGAAACTCATTTCAACCATCTGTATCTACAATTTCATTCTTTCATTCACTACCCACAGCTCGTAACCATAGGTGAGGGTAGGAACTTAGACCGGCCAGTAAACAGATAGCTTTGCCTTACAGCTCAGCTCCCTCATAACCACAACGGACCGGTACAGAGTCCACCTTACTGCAGACATTGTACCAATCCATCTGTCAAATCTAACGTTCCATTCTTCCCTCACTCGTGAACAAAACCTGGAGATACTTGAACTCCTTCACTTGAGGCAGAACCTCACCCTCAACCTGAAGAGAGTAATCCACCCTTTTCTGACAGGAGATGTTTTGTGAAAAAGGGTTTTGGATTAAATTTTAGGTTTTATGACTGTTGAGTCATAAATTTTCTCATAAAAATAAACAAGCTCTGGTTTATTATTAGAATATTTTGTATACTTCATGTACAAATTATAGACATGAACAGAAAACGTATTTACCTTGATGGTGTCCAGAGCCAGCTCAATCACAGCACACTGCTTGGGCGTTAAAGCTTTGGCCTCTTCACGAACCATATGCTCCTAAACAGAAGACAAACAAAATACAATGACTAATCTCTCAATTGATAAGCTTCACGTCTACTAGATTAAAGCCTCAGTTTGAATCAGCGGAAAGAGGCCAGAAGAGCATAACTGAATAGGAACACACTGCACCTTCAGCTTAGACAGCTGTCCGAGCTCCTTGGCAGCGTTGAAGATGAGCTGAGTGCCCTGAAAGAAGCAGAAAGGAAGGAAAAAAGAAAGTAGAGAGGTAGAAAAAGCAAAATGAGAAGAACATTGTTATTAGCATGATCAAACTACACGATAATGGCTTAATGTCACATAAAAGACAGCAAGGTTTCTGACAAACACACACACTCATAAACAGCTGCTCTAAGCTGCTTTACAGATGTCACAGTATTTTTTCTTCAAAATTTTCTATCATATTAATTTGTGTTTTTGTCATTTTACATTATAACACTCTTGCACACACGCACACACATACACACACACGCATGTGCCAACACATGCACGTGCGCACACACATTTAGACATTATAGTACAAAGAGAAGGAAAAATGGCTCGACTGATAGTGAGGGAAGGAAAGTCGACACATTTGTGCAGTGAAGAACATGCCTGTACACACAAACACACATTTTTAGAGCAACTATGATTGTTACACTGCGGTGTGTGCAATCTTTTAACTGCAGGTCCAGTGTAATGTAATACTCAGGGTAAAGACTGTTATTAAGTAATGCAGACAGCAATGCCAAATAGATTTTGTTCTTTAGGAGAAGGTTTAAAATGGGATTCTAGATTATAATAGTTGTTTTCAAATGCTGCAAAACATTAAAAGCTGAGCAATAGAAGTTGTTTTAGAGATATTTTATTGTAACAGTACGTATATTTAACTTTTACTTTGCTGTTTGAGGATCTATTGTTGAAATTTCTCAGACACTAAGACTTGGTTGTGTGTGCCAGATGTTCATAAAACAAAGGTAAAAAATAAAAATTCCCTTTGTTTAAAAATCTGTCCGCACTGATATGCAAACACATTCTGTTTTAGATTGTTTGGGTTCGATTATGTTGAATTTAGCACATTTTTAGCTCCAGGATTGATAACTGATTAACTTTATTCCTTCTGCAA
The DNA here is from genome assembly GCF_014905685.2 of Nematolebias whitei. Taxonomy (NCBI): domain Eukaryota; kingdom Metazoa; phylum Chordata; class Actinopteri; order Cyprinodontiformes; family Rivulidae; genus Nematolebias; species Nematolebias whitei. The sequence goes on from NC_056500.1 coordinate 29,143,041, forward strand.
CCCCTGGGTGAAAATGAGCCCGAGGCCTCAGCTGTCATTTTGACCCAAGGGCAGCAGGAGGTTATCAAAACAAATTGGGCTCTGAGCTGCAGGGGCGATTCTAGAATCTGACCTTTAGGGGTGCTTAGCCACCAGAGCTGACAATGACTCTTGGCTTGAACAACATGGTGGCCATTGACATCAGAAGCATTTGTAATGTGAGGCGGACACACTGGTGGTGGGGTCAGGGGGTCCTCCCCTATAAAAGTTTGAATAAAGTAGATGCCATTTCCTGCATTCTGGTGCATTTTAATGGGTTATTTAACATCTAGTTTTACCTACACAAGTAACACTTGTTTCAACAACTACGGGATTTTAGAGTTAATGGCACAACAAGAATTAGCCTGACCAACAGCTCTCCTTGTGTGAATAGAGCACGCTCCGCTTCTCTCAAACATCCTAACACCCCCACACACTCCACCCCCGGTCGACAACTGCCAACAACAGTATTGCAGCGAACAATACAAATGCGCTAATAAGATGCTACAGACGTAGTGCTCCACTTCTCTCACACATCCTACTCCCCCCC
>NC_056500.1:29143708-29155162 GCF_014905685.2 Nematolebias whitei
CCCCCAAATCTCCTTCAGGTAAGGGACATTTCACTTCGGGACAAAGTGAGGTCTCCGACTGGTCACTTGCTAACGAGCCTACTGGGTTGATTGACAGGCGGCATCCACCTGTCTGAGAACTGAGCAGTTTGAGAACTGATGGTTTCTTTATTATTCATGGGCGCCAAGTTAAAATTTAGGAGTGCTTGAGCACCCTCAAAAAGAGGCTAAAATCACCACTGCTGAACTGAATGAGATTTTAGGAAATGTTACTAAATAACACAAGGATAAACATTTTCTAAAATACTACATACATTCTGATTTAACTTTCAGAATAATACTAACAGGATACATAAATGCCTGACGTGATTCTTTTGACACTACAGATAAAAGTATGACTGATATTAAACAGCTGAATGTTGTAATTTGTAGACGTTCCCTAAATCTCATTTTACTTTTGGTGTTGAATTTACATCTGATACTCCCATACCTTCACACCAAAAACACACATGCACAACACAAAACGTCTAAACTGAGCAAACAGATTTTTACAACTTTTACATTCATTTTTTCCCACTGCTGCATGTTAAAACCTTTTTCTACTGCCGCTGCTGCTAGAACGTGCACTTACAGAAACTGTCTGATGTCAAATTTGCAGTCTCACAGATTTGTGGATAAATAAAAAGCTTAAAGCCTTGAGTTTATCTCAGAATCTCAAATTTGACTGTGATAATAACAGGAACCAGATATTTTAAATCATATTAAATTAAGTGGCTGCTGATTCTTGTTGTACATTTAAGTCTTGCCTGCAGATGCGCATGAAATCTGGCATTTTTATTTCATGTGGAAAGGGTAATTAAATGGTGAGTAAAGTGAAACAAAATGTTTCCACTGCTTTGTCTGACTGGGGAGACAGAGACACAGTGAGAAGACATAGAAGAGAGAAACGAGACACATTGATCTAAAGGGGTTTGGTCCTTACATCACTGTGAGAAGCATTCTTCAGCCTCCCCTGGAAAGAGAGCACGTGGTTAATACTTGAAGCAATGGCCAGCCCCGGACATCGTGCTAGAGAAGAGTGTGCTAAAAATGTGACTGTTTCTTTGCACAACATTGAAAAAGGGACAGTGATTGTGGCCAGAGATGTTCCCTTTTGTTGTGTAACTTAACTATTTTGTTCTCCAAAGCAGCAATATATTCTAAAATTATGCACAAAGCCTTGATAAATATCAAAGTGGCAAAGTACATTAGTGACATTACAGGATATAAATATAAATATATGTTGGCACCATATTTGCTTTGACTCTGTTCACCTGCATTTGATTATGTTTACTCAGATTTCTCACAGATAAACATTTGTGTTGTACTGTGGGGTCTGACTGATGCCGAGCTGTTCATATTTATACAGGAAGTCAAAAAGTAACAAGTGAAACAGGACGTCAAATCAATTTTAGACATAAAAATACCAAATGTAACCTATTTTCCAACTACGTCAGTAGCAAAATATTGTTCAAAAAGGAAATAATAACAATGGAGCTGAAGACCAGACAACATTATATTGATTTAGAGCAGAAACTGTAATATAGCTGTGGTCAGATGGACACCATTCCCTCTGGAACAAACACATGCACTGATTTGAATAAAGCTGCTCCGAAGACTTAAATGCAGGATTGTCTGTCTGATCCAGCAGGGATAATCTCTGTGTTTGTCAGAGAAATGTATGCAAGCACATATTTATGTACGATTCTGATTTATACACAGCTTGCCAAGCTAATTTCTAAAAATTCTTTGTAGTCTAGAGAAGTTCCTTTTCGAGGCTTTAATCACAATTAGTTTAGTTCAATATTCAGCGTACAGACAGGAGAGCTTCACCAAACTTTGAACAAGTATTTATCAAAATGTTTAATTGTGGCTTTTTAACAGAGAACTCTGGGAAAAAAAATGCAATAAAGCTCTATGTAGAAACTTCTGTCCAAACTGTTTTTGATAAAACTCATATAAAAAAAAAAACAACATTATTAATTTATATTTTTAGTCAGTGTACACCAGTTATACCAGAAACCAAAAGAAAAACTAAGATTAAATCAAATGGGCAGGAAAATTTGGGCAGCATCGAGAAAAACATGAAACAAATTACATTTAAAAATACAAAACAATGTCAACATGAAGCTGATCCATAGAGCTTTAAGGCATTCTTGACAAAAACTTCTTAAGAAATAACACTTTATGTGTATAATGCTTTTATACAACTGTGACAGTTATTATTACAAAGAAACATCAAACCAAACCAAGACAGACCAACATGACAGGTCTGCAGACACATACAGTGCAATACAGTGTTGCACAGTATTATAAGAAGACTGGGGTGCTGGAAAAGATCAGATGCAAGCAACAAACCAGTAACAGGTAGGAGGGACAGGGCCAAGTTCAACAAGTAGAGATAAGGAGGGGTGAATGCAGAGGTGGGCAAAGAGGAGGGACTGGAAGTGGATAAAGACACACAATATGAAGTTATTGAGATGTTAGTCACCCCACCAAAGAGCCAGTAAAAACAGGAAACAAGGCGCCACAGAAAAGAACCACTTCCTGCTTTGAGGAGAGTTTCCAGGAAGAGAAAAAAGATTGCTGAGGGGAGTCTGGGACCTATCGGAAAGATTCAGGGAATGCACCATGCTTCTGTCGTCTCGAACAAGAGACAGAGTTGGAAGAGAGACAAGAGATGGAACAAATCAGAGCAGTGGGGAGCGGGAGCGCTTAGATGGGGAGTACAAAACGAGGAGGGGGACAGGGGCAGCCACGTGTAGCAGAGAATTGTTCACTGACAGACAGACAGAGACACAGGAGCGCTGTACTTACAATCATCTGTGGAAGGAGAGCGGAGCAGGATGTAATAATATTCACAACAACAACCAGAGAGAAGGGTCAGTCAAGCTACAAAGAGCCCCACATCAATCAGAAACACAAATTTGGGCTCCAGAAAATTCACAGCAATGTTGGTTTAATGTTGTAAAATAAAGCCTTGGGAGACTAAAATCAGTTAAGTCAACTGGAAAAAGCTTCATGCCAGTATGACAGTAGTCCCTCGCTACTTTGCGGTTAGTTTTTGGCGGACTCACTCTATCTCGGCTTTTCAAAATAAGCTTGGACATGACACACAATTAGCTGATTGATGGATGAGCCGTACAATCGGCATGGAATTTTTATTTAAAATAAATTATTTAAAATTATTTAGAAGCTGCTGCACCTGTGTGCAGCCCACACTGCAGGAGAAGCTCCCTCCTGCAGCGTGTCATATCTACGCTCTGAGGCAGAGAAGTGGGCGTGGCCGAGAGCGCTGGCAGATGGCAGAGAGCAGTCAGAGACAGAGAGCTGAGTTCATGACATGCTGTGCTCCTGAAGAGCGTTTAGTTTAGAAACACACACACACACATATATATGTATGTATGTGTGTGTGTGTGTGTGTGTGCTGGCCATAAAATTAGAATATAATTAGTTTCAGTAAGTCCATTCAAAAAGTGAAACTTGTATAATATATTCATTCATTACACACAGACTGGTATGTTTCAAATGTTTATTTCTTTTAATGTTGATTATGATAACTGACAACTAATGAAAACCCCAAATTCAGTGTCTCAGAAAATTAGAATATTGTGAAAAGGTTCAATATTGAAGACACCTGGTGTCACACTCTAATCATCTAATTAACTCTACATCTGCAACGGCATTTAAATGGTCTCTCAGTCTAGTTCTGTAGGCTACACAATCATGGGGAAGACTGCTGACTTGACAGTTGTCAAAAAGACGACCATTGACACCTTGCACAAGGAGGGCAAGATACACAAGTTCATTGCTAAAGAGGCTGGCTGCTCACAGAGCTCTGTGTCCAAGCACATTAATAGAGAAGTGAAGGGAAGGAAAAGATGTGGTAGAAAAAAGTACACAAACAATAGTAATAACAACACCCTGGAGAGGATTGTGAAACAAAATTAGTTCCAAAATGTGGGGGAGATTCAAAAAGAGTGGACTGCAGCTGAAGTCAGTGCTTCAAGAACCACCACACACAAACGTGTGCAAGACATGGGTTTCAGCTGTCGCATTCCTTGTGTCAAGCCACTCTTGAACAAGAGACTGTGTCAGAAGCATCTCACCTGGGACTGCTGCTGAGTGGTCCAAAGTTATGTTCTCTGATGAAAGTAAATGTTGCATTTCCTTTGGAAATCAAGGTCCCAGAGTTTGGAGGAAGAGAGGAGAAGCACAGAATCCATGTTGCTTGAGGTCCAGTGTCAAGTTTCCACAGTCAGTGATGGTTTGGGATGCCATGTCATTTGCTGGTGTTGGTCCACTGTGTTTTCTGAGGTCCAAGTTCAACGCAGCCATCTACCAGGACATTTTAGAGCATGAAGTTCAACGCAGCCATCTACCAGGACATTTTAGAGCACTTCATGCTTCCTGCTGCTGACCAACTTTATGGAGATGCAGATTTCATTTTCCAACATAACTTGGCACCTGCACAGAGTGCCAAAGCTACCAGTATCTGGTTTAAGGACAAAGGTAGCCCTGTTCTTAAGTGGACAGCAAACTCACCTGACCATAACCCCATAGAAAATCTATGGTGTATTGTCAAGAGGAAGATGTGATTCAATTCAATTCAATTCAAAAATACTTTATTAATCCCAAAGGGAAATTATTTGTTGTTGTAACTCGTTACCCTCGTTTCATTAAGAGATGTTATAGATACTGATGGCTGTAGACAGGAAGGATCTCTTGTAAAGGTCCATCCCACAGTGGATCCTAAGAAACTGGCTGCAGATGCCGTCCGATCCGTCCACCCATACTCGGCTGGCCTCTCGGTTCCTCTGGGCTGTAGGACCACACGAATGCTGGGCAGAACTCCTCCCAGAGCGATGGCCACTCCTCCCAGTGGTCTGTCTAGCTCCTTGTCGCTGCGGACAGCCAACTGTAGGTGCCGAGGGACGATCCTGTCCTTCTGCTGTCATGAGCCGTGATTCCTGCTAGTTCCAGGATCTCAGTGGTCAGGCACTCGAGCACAGCTGGCAGGTAGATGAGAATGCGTCCACAGAACATCCTTTCAACTCATTAAGATTTGGGACTGTAGTTGATATATTATTTGAGCTTTTGAGATGTTAATCAGCTGCTGTTGTTTGAAGAAAACTGCCTTGTTGCCATGGTTACGCATCATAACAAATGTCCAGAACTAAAAAAGTTTCAGTAAAAATCCTTCCAGCTGCACAGCATCTGATACCAGAGGAAACAACCACCCAAAAAAGGTGATTTACATCCAGAAAAAGAGGAATTAAAGTTTCCAAAAGCAAAATGATACACCAGACCCAACAATTCAGAAGAGTTGAAGGCCACTATCAGAGCATCCTGGGCTCTCATAACACCTGAGCAGTGACACAGACTGATTGACTCCATGCCACGATGCACTGCTGCAGTAATCCAGGCAAAAGGAGCCCCAACTAAGTACTGAGTGCTGTACATGCTCATACTTTTCATGTTCATACTTTTCACTTGGCCAACATTTCTAAAAATCCTTTTTTTATTGGTCTTAAGTAATATTCTAATTTTCTGAGATACTGAATTTGGGGTTTTCATTAGTTGTCAGTTATAATCATCAACATTAAAAGAAATAAACATATGAAATATAGCAGTATGTGTGTAATGAATGAATATAATATACAAGAGTCACTTTTAGAATGAAATTACTGAAATAAATCAACTTTTTCATGATATTCTAATTTTATAACCAGCACCTGTATACTATACATATACACTATATTCTATATACATACTAAAACAAAATACTACTTTTTACTTGTACTACTCCTCCTACTTTGCAGGTTTTCACTTATCGCGGTGCTTCAGGGTACGGATCCCCTGTGATAAAGGAGGGACTACTGTACAACCAGTTGCTGTAATACTGTGTAAGAGAACTAGACAGGTTCACTTTATTATCAGTGATATGAGGCTCTTTAGATAATAACCAAACATAAAAAACATTTATATCAAAATGAAACAAAAAAGAGGATAAAATAAGAAGCTGCTTTGCATAATGTATGAATCTTTTTGGAAATAGGCCAGATCCTTTGGGCAAAGAAATGTATGGCACTCTGTTGTGAGTTACTCATAAAGCAGAAATCTTTCCAAACAACTGCTGGGAGACATACTGGAAAGCAGCCATGAGCTGATGTTGAAATGATATGGTGCAATCCATTTTCCTTAAGCCTTTTATTAAACACACTCATCTTGACTGGTTGAATGAATGAAGGCACTGGGGGCAGTATTAAATATATCATGCGTAGGGGTTGAGAAGAGGATCAGATGGCATGTGGATGGGAAGCAAAAGCACTTAGATATTTTGTTTCTACAAAGATATTTGAATTGCAGCAAACACAAATGATCTACCTTTACAGTATTTTCACTCTTTCATTCTCCACCTCCTTCTTTTTTATTTAATGCTTACTGGCAATTAGAGGTGTGCAATCACATGTTTGTGAATGTGTGGGCTTATGCATGATGCTTTTTTGTTTTTGTAGTTCTTACAAGAAATTTTAATTAAAAAAAATATTTAAAACATATATAATTGGTGTGCATATGACAAAATGTATGCACATAGGAAACATGAAGTGGGTATTAATGTTGTGGGTGGAGTATATTTTAGTGACTATAATGATTCCTAGTGTTTAAATTGTTTGCACTTTTATGACAGCTCTCACCGTTTGGTCTGTGAGTGGCGGCAGAACGATGGTTTTCTCCATGGTGTTCATCACCAGCTTCCACAGCTCCTTGAGCACACGTTTCAGCACAGTCTTCTCACAGATCTTAGCAAACAAAGACAGGCTGGGAGAGGAGAGTGAGACAAAATAAAGAGTCAAAGTCAAATTTTAGCTCCAGAGAGAAACAAACACTCTAATCCTTCTCAGCTCTCCGTCCCACATTTATGCCAAAAACAAAACCAGTAAAATGAAATGATGCTGGAATAAACCCAAGCAAAAGTTGTCAAAAAAAGTTTTTTTTATAATTTTAAGTAATTTCTCTCTTTACTAAACAGAACGTTATGCACAAATACTGGCTTGCCATAACCTTTTGTTGTAAGTGGAATGTTGCAAAAATCTCAAATAATCTGTGTATTGCTCAGTAATTTTGCCTTTTTTTTTTTTTAGCAGAAACTCTCTGCATAATCTTCACCAGCATAAACAGAAACAGTTGAAACTCCACATTGTCCTACTTGCTGTCCAGGAACTCCATGATTGGCTGCAGGACATTGTCAGCATCTTGAGCCACGCTGCTGGCATTTCCTACATTGGACGTCCCCTTCACCTGAGCCAAGATATCTCCCATCTGCTTCACATTCTCCTCAATATGAGGCTGGAAACTGTGCAGAAAAATATGAAGCTCTGTGAAATATGTACTGGAGAGATCTGCTTCTGTATTGTGAAGAACAGTTGCATGCGAGTGATTTTTATTTTATTTTTTTACCTGACAGCAAAGACTCTGCTCAGATCGTCCATGACATTGTTGAGTTTAACCTGCAGATCCTTCAGGATATCACTGGCTTCTATGCAGAGCTAAATAAAAAAAACATTAAGACTTATTTACTAGAATTAAGAACTGTGAAACTTAAATCTGTGTAAAAATCCTAAAATAATGTGCTGCACAAGAACAGAGTAATGAGCAGCTGAAAAAGACTCCAACTGCAGAGGAAAAACAAAAAAAAAAGACAGAAGCACTTGGCGCACAACTAAACTCACTTCTGTTGGACATAAAGAGCAGAATCACTCACATCTTTTCCACCCATGGCTTCAAACATCTTCTCCAACTGAACCCTGAGCTGCTGGATGTTGTTAATCAGGATGCAGGGCTGAAAACGAATGACAGATACACATCTGAACCTATCAGTTCATTAAATAAATTATACTGATCTTAAAATATAAACTATTGAAACTTTTATCTCAAACACAAATGACTTACTACAAACTATGTATAGAGTTTTATCATTGCACTTACCACTTTCTCCATGGTAACATAGTTGGCAAACAACTTGGAGATAATATCAGCATAAGACAGAAGAACATTGCTGATGGTCTGGAAATAAAAATAAAGCAAAATGAGAAAGGAGCACATGAGAAGAGCTTTGAGTAATTTTTATTTTGTAAGTAAAAGTTAAGCTGAACATGTTGAATTAAATGCACCTTGGCAAATCTCTTCATGTAATGGCCTACAATCTGTGGATCTGGACACTCCAACTTCCTGATGATCTCAAAACTCTGGTTGAGCTGGGAAAACACGTCCACCACCGAACAAGAGAAAAGAGCATGTTCTGATGTGACCTGGAACTGTAGGGCAGAAAACAAGAGCGGACAGATTAAAAACTTGGAAAAAAGGGGACAGGAGCAAAATACAAGGTGTTCAAATTGTATAGAGACATTTATAAAGCGAAGCACACTGGTGCACGTTCTGTTCAACCTCTTCTTGATTGCCTGGCTGACATCAGGGACTGGATGTCTTTAAATTCCTTAAGTTTGAATAAGAAGAAGACTGAAGTCGTGTGGTTTCCTCCTACTGGCACGATCAAGGACCATGGTATCAGCCTTTCCTCTCTAGCCCCGTTAGAAAAACAAAGAGTCACTAATCTGGGAGTGATAATGGACCCTTCCATGAAACTTAACAGTCATGTAAACACAATTGTTAAATCCTGTTTCTTTCAGCTGAGGTGACTGTCTAAACTGAGGTCCATACTGTCCAAAAATAACCTTGAGACAGTTATACATGCTTTCATAATGTCCAGGCTCGATTACAGCAATACACTGCTTTATATAATCAGTCAGACCTCCATCACACAATTTCAACTGGTACAAAATGCTGTTGCCTAATTTTTAACTGGTACAGGCAAAAGAGAGCACATTACACCAGTTCTGGCCTCCCTTCACTGGCTCCTGGTTCACTTTCAAATTCAGTTCAAAATCCTTCTTTATGTTTTAAAATCACTGAACAGTTCTGCCTCCTCTTATCTCGCTGATCTGCTGCAGCCATTTGTCCCACAGCGATATCTGAGGTCAGCATATGAGATGCTTCTATTGGTTTTAGGAACTCGTCTTGAGCTCAGAGGTGACAGGGCTTTCTCTGTTGCAGGTCCAAGACTGTGGAGTGACTCACCACTGCACGTCAGACAGTCCCCTTCTCTCACTGTTTTTAAGTCTCGCTTAAAAACCCACCTTTATTCTCTGGCTTTTGACACTGTTTGATTTGTTCTTAACCTGTCTGTATTCTACAATGTTAGCCACTATCATTTTTCCATTTGGATCTATGTTTTATCCTGTGTCCTTTTCTTCTTTATTTCTGCTGTACAGTACTTTGGTTGGCCTTGTTGCTGTTTTAAGTACTTTATAAAGAAAATGGTACGGTATGGTATAAAATGACAGAATGTGCGGAGGGAGAAAGGCTAGGATTAAAACAGGTGACACCAAACATCTTTACTCAGCTAAGATGATAAAGATAAACTATTAGTTGCTTTGTGAAGCAAGATCTTTAATGTCTGTCGCTGAACTGAGCAGTCCAACACACAGCTGGATAGACAGTGACAGGTGGGGCACTGCTGTCTGTGTTTTGTAATTGAATACAGCTTAGCATCTAGCTCCCAAATGACATGAGGTGAATGTGAAGAGTAACCAATTGGGGAGTCTCGATAATGAGGCAAGGATGGATATTCTGTATTCAGACATTTGGATTAAAATCATTATTCACAATGTCCAGCTGCAACACAAGCCATCTACCTCTTTAATCTCATGCAAGTCTACTACACCAGTCATTTTTAAGAACAGCACTGGTCTGTGCTGTGACTGTGGGCACTTTTGTGTTTAAAGCAGACAGGAAAGGCAGGGGATATGATAAAGGAGGCAAAGCAGAGGGTGAAATGTTGAATGATAACTTTGAATATAACACCAGGTGCAAAGATTTCTGCCTGCAGCAACACTAACTCAGCATTCCTTCAGAGGAGTAAAGGGGAGTTGAATAAAAAAATTTAAAACATTTTTACCCCATCTTTTTTGTCTCTTTCCAAAGCACCATGCAGAAAGTCACGAGAGACTTCTTCATTTTCGTCTAGCCACTGGATGACAAATGGCTCAAACCATCTGTAGAGTGTTACAAATTGAATATTAGCCAGCTGCAGGCCTAACAATAAAATATTTTTATTATTTTTTGTCTTTTTGTTAAGACTTGTGCCTACTTTTGCAAAGTATTATGTTTACTTACGCAGGATATTCAGGCACTCTGCTCTTGAAGAAGGGGAGGTCTTTACAGTACTCGTTGTAGAGCCACTTGACCTTGAAGTGAAGATTCATATAATCTGCGCTCTTGCACAAGCGATTTTTTTCATGTTCTGAAAAAGAAAGAACAAAAACCCATGACGTGTTAATTTTTAACATACCTAGATTGAATACCAAAGATCTGCTGTTGTCATCTTGAATCAAAATGTTTGTTTTAAATATACAAACAGATTTTGAGATTAAGTTTTAGGGGAATGAAAGAGACAATTTCAAAATTTTGTTTGTGATGTAATTTAACTCTGATCAATGAATCATTCAAGCATATAACAAACAAATATACTCGTGAAAAAAACTTGTGTTTACACATGAAAGACAACTTAGACAATAATTTATTCTGGTTTTTCAGGACACTTTGTTACCAGCAGCCTGTCACAAAAACACAATTTATGTCTTTAGATTGTGTTTACAATAATACCAATGAGAAAATAAATTTTAAGGCACACACTGTATTCTTTTTATTTTTACAAAATGTTTGCTAATTGTCAGATTGATGTTTGTAGATCCATTATGTTAAGGGGATTTTAGTTTGTCTATTTTGTAGATGTAAATATTTGTTTGTTTTGGAGACAAACAACTGAAAATAAGGTAGTCAAAGATCAAATTGAAATTGTTTATTATTTTTATTTGTTATGAATTATGTTGTGCATTAACATAAACATGATTTATGTCTTGAGGGGATGTTTTATACTGTAGGTAACTTATTTTTCCTTTGTTAGGTGTCTCAGTAACAGACTATGTTTATACTATGTACATCCTGATGCATGCTCAATAATCCAGGTAGAAAAATCCAAAAAAGTTCAATCTGGTCCTCTGGACATTCAAAAAAACAAAAGCAAAACAAAGCAAAAAAAAAAAAAAAAAATCTAGAAACATTTCGTCTCTCATCCAAGAGACTTCCTCAGTCTGAGGTGCTGTTTTCAGCTCAGTCTCTTAAATAGCACCTTCTTAGAGTGGATCAACCAGTTTGCTGCTGACAACCAAAACCAGCTGATCACATGCTCAAGAAGGACCATCAGCCTAACAATACTAGCAGAGTATAGAGTGATACTAGCAATCACAGCATGCTGTGATTGCTAGTATCACTCAGCCCTCTGTGAGTAGTAAACAGCCATCAGTGTGCTAATGA
>NC_056500.1:29180162-29223562 GCF_014905685.2 Nematolebias whitei
CCATCCATCCATCCATCCATCCATCCATCCATCCATCCATCCATCCATCCATCTAGCCATCCATTCATCCATCCATCCATCCATTGTGGCCGGAGCCACTAGCTCTCTAGCATTCCTCCGCCTGCACCAGCTGAGTGAAGCGAGCGCGCATGGGTGGACTTGCAGTTGTAGTTCTTCAAAATTTAAAGAGTCAGTCAAAAATTGCGTTATGAATATAGAAAAAAAATGTGTATAAGTGGCTTTGGTGTACAATGTGCAGGACTGACAAATCAATACAAAAAACTGTGACTTATACGCTGGAAAATACGGTATAGATTTTTATAGCAAAATTTACTTCTCAAATGACTCCTTTCCTTGGGACTTAAGAGGAAATCACTATCCTAAGTGACAAAGGACATTCAAGTATTAGGCTATGAATTAGAAAGTAATTATGTCTACATAACTATAATAATATACATAAAACAAACGTTTAGATTGTCAGCCCTCCATCCTTTAACTTAAGAAAAGACCTTTAATATGAAGAATAATTTATCCATCTAAGCCTGACCCCATAAATAAAAGTTAAACTGTTAATTTTAATTTTACTGAGGAAGAATTGAGTTTTGATCTTCTGTCACTTTAAAAAAACTGTTTCTTATTGATTGCTGTGCCCTGAAAACAATTTATTTTCTGCACAAGGTTGTGCAGAAGAACACATGGGGTGTCTTATAGGCACACATGCAAACAGATATGCAGTTATGCACACACACACACAGAAAAGATCACCCGCTTCATACATGACCTGTATACAAGAACTCTGAGCCCCAGCATGCTTGTATACACTGAGGCCAGGGGCAAGCTCTAGAGGGGGAGAACACAGTGGGACATGTCACCATGTACATCACAGGAAAAGAAAAGTTTTCTTTGAAGTTCAAGCGGATTTACTAATTATGCAATAACCTCCTTAAAATGGAGTATGACGCTGCATTTCAAACATTATGACATTCTTTTGGCTGCACACTTTGACCACCTTCTTGGTGAACACATTAACCTTCTTCAGCAGCTGAGCAGTAGTTCAAGCAGCTCGTTACCTCATGGTCCTGTGATCGTAGTCCAGCTCGTGGACGTCATCAGTGAACGAGTGTCTATGCTGCTGAAGCCTCATGGGATACTGGTGCATGGAAGCGTTGGGCTGGGAGGTGGTGTAGTAAGGAGGTGGGATGCTGTTACTGGTCTCACTGCGGTAGTCGCTGTCCCTGTCATCAACAGCACTGTCTGGGTCCTCGTCTGTTCACGTGAACACAGTAAAAGATGGGACCACGTCAGAGGGTGAGACACAAAGATAGTGTGATGCAAAAAAATTTAATCCATCTAGCAGAATTAATGTTGCTTATTAGGTTTATTGCTATAATTTACAAATAAAAACATCTACGTTGTGTTTTTCGGCGTGTGCTTTGTCAAATTTAAAGGAAAAAAAAAGTAGAAGTTGAGCAAGAGGTGTTTTAAATCTGTGAGGTTGGTGGAGAGTCTGGTGGGGTCTGAATCACAAAAATATCTACAATCGAAGGTGTATGCAAAGATCGCCATGAATGATCAAAATAAAATGATTGTAGTCTTTTACTTTAGATGCCAAAATCATATTAATACAGATCTAACGGGAAATCTAATCAAAGGAAGAAATCTCCATAATTATTATCTTATGTCTAATATTGTTCCTGCAAATATAGGCCCTTGTAAATAAACAAATAAATAAATAACAAGCAAATAAAAAAAAAAACCTAGGGTTGCTGCATCTATAGTCAAACCTGTCTACAAATTCGACTTCATCATTCACTATTAAAAAATGAACATGAGCTGAAAGAATTTCAAAGAGAATGCAAAAGGATGAATTTTCACGCAATTAATAGTTTATGAGAAAAACTGTACAAAAGGTTATATATGTGGTTAAAAAAATGCACAAAGGAAACTTACTCTGCTGATCTCCCCACAGGCTCCAATTACCTGCATAGAAATAAAGAAATGGGGGCAGGGGGAAGTGGTTTTAGCAATTAATTAAACATTTGAGCTGATCAGAAACAAACATCAATGTTCGCAACCTTGACAAATAATTATCTTGAGGTGTAAACATGTGAGCAGAAAGTTGATGAAAGAGGTTACTGAGTGTGTGCCTTTGTGCGAGTAAAAACCATATAAGGCCATTTCAGAGGCTTCTGTGAAAACTGACTTGCATAAAGACAGCTGGCCTTGATGCTGCCGAGTAGCTACAAGCAGAAAATTTATTCATGCAGTTTTAAGCTTTGCACAAACACAAAGCCTCTGTAGGCAGACTTTTACAGCATAAAAGTATGTCCCTTTCAGCAGACAGAGACAGACAGGAGTGCATGTCTGATACAGCTTATATGCCAAATTAAATTGATCACACGTATATTGCATATAAGTCACGCAGGTGCTCAAGCAGGCGTGTATATGTGATTAATCACATCATCTTTCCTTGCTTCCCTTCTGTTCATCTATTAGCTTCATCTCTACCTCCTGTCTGGTCCTGTTCTCAGTAAGACAAGGCAACAGAGCAGAGGGAGTACGGAGAGGAAGAACAGGAGGCGCAAAAAGGACACAGCAGGTGACGGCACAGAAGGAGGTGGATGCAGAAGAGGCCGCTGACACTCACAGCACTGTGTGGAGGGCGCGTGGAGGGATTGCTCTGGCTCTTCTTCATGGGCGTACTGAGGTTACAAAAACAACCAGCAGAAACAGACATGTGACGAGAACAACACTGTGGCCGTTGACTATAAAAATAAAAACTGGTGGTAAAATTATTGACTGGTATTTCTGCGGTTACTCTCAGTTACGGTGAATAATTTGCAAAACAGAGAACAAAAGAAAGCAAAAAATAAATGAGAACAGAAAATTGATGAATATTATTAAGATAAAGCGTTATAGATGACATGTAGTTCAGAGACAGGACTTTGAGATTCTTACATCTTGATCTCTCATTGCATTCAGTTGTTCAAGTTTCTTGGCCCAGTATCTGGCTTCCTCTTCTGGGATGTCTAAAGTACAAGAAAGATACTCTACTCAGCATATCTTTTATTCATAAAGCACATTTTTAAGCCTCCAGTCCCTGTATACTTTAAAAAGCACTGAGGATATCATAATGATTTTATATAAATGTCATGCTAAATTAATAGAATGGTGCAAGAGGCACCAAGAATATTAGAAAATTGAAAAACGTGTCAACCACAAGGTGAGGAAAAATAATAAAACGCAATGCTTCCTAAAGTGATGGAGCCATGAAAATGGTTAAAATGAGTTAGAATGACTGATGTTACTCTATCAGAAAGCTGCTAAATGAAGTGATGGAGCTGTTTCACTAAGAACTATTTCCAAAATCAAGAATAAACTTTGTATTTTAGTTTAACTAAAGATGGGATAACAACTGAATCAGCTAAAGTCAAGCAACCTTAGTGGCTCAATCAACAGGCACATAGAAGTTGTATAAATTGTAGTAACATTGTAATAAAACAAAGATTTATATATCAAAAACCTAACAGACACAGCTGGGACAAAAATATAAAATTGGATCAAAGGCATACAATGAATAAAAGGCCAAACCTAATGGCAGTTCAAAGCGAGTGTCGAGCAGCAGCCTGTGAAAGGTCGGGTCTTTGGTTCCACAGATCTCATTCTCAGCCATGATCACATTGGAGTCCAGGGTCAGCCACTGACCTGGACCATCCTGGAGAAGACAGGGGAGTAGGATGACTTCTGCAATACTGTACTATATGGCAAAGAGTCTTATGGTGTGCGTGCTTAAAGTTTGACATTGCAAGTTTGAATCTAAACCTGAATGTCTGTTTTTTTTCCTTTTTTACAGTTAACAAAAGGGATATAAATGCAACATTTGGCAGCTAAATTAACTATTATTTCAATGAGCTAAAAGATAACCAACTAACATTAATCCAACAATGTTCAGTCAGGTCATCTGGACGGTTTCTTTTTTTTTTTTTTTTTGCTGAGACATTTAGTTTTCCCACAAACAGCATGCTTCATAGTAGAAAAAAAAACAACTAGCATTAACTTTACTGCATAGCAAAGAAACTTCAGTACAAATAAAAACCATCAGACCAAACTTTTATTCAGTTTTTTTTAACATAAATTTGACTATTTTCTTTCTACAAGAGTTTACCATAAACTAAACTTAAGCATTCGATATCTTAGTCACACAAAAATCAATAAAATTTGTTGTCAAATTTCTATAAAAACCTATCAAATAGTCAAAAAAAGGCTGTTTCATAGCTTTTATAAATACAGATCCTACCTAGTATTTTTAATGCCTATTGTTAGGTTTTTATATTTTTACGATTAACAGTAACTGTAAGTGCAAAAAAAAAAATAGAACATAATAACAATTGAATATAACATTATTCTATTTATAATAATCACTGGACCACACAGGAATCAAACTCAGTTCAGCTTTACAACCATATCTGAAACTCCACCAATCAACCCCTTTGGCCTTTAAATGGGGATGTCAGTAAATCTGACACATTAGTACTTTTGTGAGATTTGTCATTTTACATGAGGAAAAAAGTAGCTTTCTTGGGTTGTGTGGCTCTGCTTTGACCTGAGTATGTATGTGTGGGGATTACAGTATCCTCTGCAGCTTCCTGAGTAGCAGGGTGGTGCCAATGAGCAGCAGCTGTGGCCCATTGATGAGCTTCTGGGGTATGAAAGCCTGAGGATTTGTTCTTCTCACTGGCAGGACATTTGGATGCCAACTGGTATTGTGTGACATCCCTCTGTAAATCTGGGTTGAAAGCTTTATATGAACTTGTTTCTCTATGTGCTCCTAGTCTTGATTCCTGGAAAAACCGACCTTAGATTTCCTGTTTCTCTCTGTGCCTCCAAGTAAGACTTATAGCCTGGAACTCTTGGTGCCAACTCTCAATCAGTTTGTGTCCATCCTGCCACCAGTACACCTACCTGCTGCTGCACCACCTTCTCTGCCACAATACTTACCTGGGATACTCCCCTCTGTGCCACTGAACCAATAATCAATGTGTAAGGAAAAACCAATTACCAACATTTATCTGAATATTACCTTCTGGACTCCATACTCACCATTCTCCATCATCTACAGATCTTCTGTTTCCTGCCAAGTCATCACTGTAAATATCACTTATCTTTTTACTGAGTTGTTGAGTTTCATGCTTTCAGTTCCTCTTCTCTGGGAGTTAAAATATACTGCAAATATGATAGTATGGCTTTTAATGAATTGGCTGTTGTAGCCCTACTAACTTTAAAAATATACTGACATACTGACAAATCAATCATAGAGCTTTTCAGTGTAAAGAAGTGATACATCCATCTTCAAATGACTGATCTCTTAAAAGAGAAAAATTCATTAAAAAGCAATGACAAGTGAAGGTATCACCATCTAAAAGCTTGGACTGAAAATATGTGCCTTTGCAGGAACTTTACCCAGAATGTTGCAACGTTTTTCTTCCCAACTCCAAAGTAAATGAACATTTTGTAATCTTTGATTAGTTTGTTTCCAATTAATTTCTATAGTACAGTTTCACTGCAATTTATGTACATTTCTGTTTTCAACACTGAGAAATGTAATAGTTTGGATGTATGTAAAGTCCCTTTCCATCACAGCCTCATGTATGAACTTTAAAGCTGATAAATACATACTGTATATGGACTATCAGGCCCTTTAGAACCATTGACCAACTTTAAATAACATGATGCAGTATAAGCACAACTCCAAACTCTCATATTCACACAAGTTATATATTTCTATAATATTATTATAATTTGGAAGAGTGTAATATTTTACTAGTAGAATTGGAGTAATGGTCTGCATGTGCAGTAGATGTGTACCTCGTTGGATTGCCGTATATTGCGCAGAGGCATCCATAAGGTTCCCACCATGGTGTCCCAGATCAGTCCTTTGTTCCACACCTCCACTGTGAGCCCCAAATCCAAGCGGTTTATTTCACTGTTCAAAAAAAAAAAAACGAAAAAAAAAACGAAGAAGAAGTCAATACTGAGATACATATATTTAAATGGTATAAATTGAAGAAAAACAGACAGTTCAAACAGAGGATTTATAGCATAACTTCTTTTTGACATCTAGTCAAAGATGTGCACCATGCGCCAAACTGTTTATTAAATGAGTCCTTCAGCATTAACAGCGGATTATTGTATGCATTTGAAGATCAAAAACTTACTGGATGTACAAAGTTGTTGAAGCAGTTTTTTTTTTTAGAGCTAAAGCACACTTTTGACACAATCATGATGAGCTGTTATCAAAGCTGTCTTGTTTAAATTTTTCAAACAAGGCCCACTGCTGGATGAAATCATATTTTTATAATAGAGTTTTCCTAATCTGAACCTATTGATCAATCAATATTTATCAATTGATAAAGTGCCTCTTACTATAACCACTGGCCTAAATGAATCAAAACCACCTATAACTCTGGCTTTAATGTGAAAGTGCATATTTGTATTTCTTCAGGAGCAAGCAAAGTAACCAGGCTGTTCTGTTTGATTTACTTCATTGATATGTGTGCAGCATACAGCACACAGTGTTAAAATAGGTCTCCCAAACAGGAAAAACAAACAAACATCTCTGCTGTTTTTATCAGATATCCACTTATGAAGAAGTTCTGAAGTACTGAGAAATTTGAAAGGGGGAGAAATACTCTTGACTGGCTGTGGAGCAATGCTAAGATCAGCAATGTTATATTGTTTTCACACAGGAGAGAGGCTGAATGGAAGTAAGAAACCAAAAATAAATCCTTTTGGTAAATGCCACAGCTGACCCTGTTGGCCTGAATGCACGACATCTACAGTACAAACAAACACATGTGGGGACACCTCTCTTTGTGTGACATAACTGCCTTTATCATAAGGCTAATAGCTTGATATTTATGTCATTACCCCAGTTAAAAATATATTGAAACTAATATGAAGTTATTTATGGAAAGCCTGCATTATAAAGTTTTCCTTTTTTCTTTTTACAAGTTTGTTTAAAAAATGGAAGTGAATTAACATGTTTGCACCAGAAGCAAAAACAACATGACAAAAAAAAACAAAAAAACAAACAAGCAGGACGTATTTTCAGGAATATTTGACAAATTAAGTAGGAATGCACAATATCATCGGCATGGTATCGGTATTGTCAATATTAGCGTTAAAGTTCAATATCGGACATCGACCATTCCATCAAAATAACTCACCGATATAAAATATGCTGTTTTTGTATGACAACCCAGTGACAAGGATGCCTGCAGCGGCAGCACAACATGATGATGTCACACACGCCTTCCTGATCTCACGGTGGAGAGAAAAATTCAAAATGTTGGCGGTGTGGAAGTTTTTTGTTTTCGTTGAGGATGTCAGATTCCAAAGATTTTTGGCTACGATGAGCCTCGCTACATCGTCCCCAGTCGAAAATATTTTTCCGACATAACGTTACCCGAGTTACAAGCCGTCATTTCGACGTCATTGAGAAGCTAATAGCCAATAGCACGACTTGTTGGGTGAGTTTTACCACAGACATTTAAATTTCTTCTTAGCCCCGTTAGCATGATTAGTCTTACAGCACAATAGATAGACAAAAACTTTGAACTTAAAAAGGCTGTCCTTCATGCACAAGAGTGCAGAGGATCCCAAACTGCAGCTAGGAACCCAGAACAAGCCTCCACAAGTGAGACAGTATTGCAGATGACTAATGCTAATAAATAACATTTAACACTTTTCATTTAATATAAGTTAAAGTGCTATGCATATCATATGGCTGTTACTGAATATATGTCACCAGCTTTTACAGCTGTTACACCATTTTTGTAGCAAATAAGCTTAAATAAGAGGGCTACGTTCTGACAAAGGAACGCATATAAAATATCGGTATCAGTTATCAGCCAAATAAGTTTTAATATATCGGATATCGGCCAAATCCAACATCATGCATCCTTAAAATTAAGACCTAAATGTAGAAACATGCTGAAATAAAGGGATAAGCAGTAAAAGAGACACTTACAACATGAAGTCTTGCTCCCAGCAGGGCTGACTGCCACGCACAGTGATGGTTGTGCTCTTAACATTTTGCACCTTCAGGGTCACGTATGTGTTAAATTTCTCTGTAAGTAATAAAATAAAAACATCAACAGCTCACACCATTGTCCATTCACTTTAGATAACCTGATTTATTAAGTGTTCACAGCTCACCTTGGGGTCCATCAAGCTTGGCTTTTTTTACTACAAATAAACAGAAAAAAGGGATTAGTTCATTTAGCCATGGTGTTTTCAAAGATTTTATGTTGTATGTATAATTCATGATAACACGATTCTCCTATACAGTTCAGTCAATCCACTGCCAGTATTTTACGTTGATAGCATGATTTGGTGGATGACTGACAGCAGTTTGGCATTTTGGAGAGCTAGTAGGAGGCCTGCTATTCTCAGCCTGGGACTCCTCTATGCTCTTTGGGTAGAATGCCAGGCTCTTAATATGAAGGATGGCACCTGCTCAGCAGACGTCACAGTCTCTGAGTCAGTTCTTGGAGGCCAGAGGGACCGTTTGTGCAGGTCAAAGTAAACAGGTATATCAGGAAACATGCCCTGCTATCTCCAAATTATGTGTATAGATTATGTGCATGTGTGTATATCCACTTAGAGCTGCCAAAAAGAAAGAAAAAACAAAAAGTTGAACAATGCTACCATTTGTTTAAGATGATGGTAAAGACTTTGCTGATGAAATGCCACTGCCAGACCTTCATTGCAGGATTCTCTTGTAGCCCATCGATGATTTTTAAAGTCATACTGACGTCAGAAGCTTTTTTTATTATTTATTCAATCTTGCATCCCGTGGATGTCTACCGTCTCTGTTCAGCAGTGAGGTATTAATATTCAGAGCGCTGGTATTTAATCCCCGCTGATCGCATCTTTTCATTCATGATACATTCAAAGAGAAAGTAAAGAGATTGGACATAGTTATAACGAGATCTGAGAGGATGACAACAAGTTTCTTTTAGTCAGTCTAGCAAAAATGAATGAATACGATTAAAAATGGAAAAAGTGATGATGAAAACGCAACACATTCTAAGTCATCTGTGGAAAACAGGAACAGCAATCAATGTGTATATCTTTGGTTTCTTAAAATAGCATTGCCAAACCTATCAGATGATGCCTATCTCTTAAACAGTGCTTTAATTCAAGTGCCTAAGCTGCTGGCATGTGGAAGTTGAGGGATTTTACTCCCAACTTCAAAGGAAGATGCTGATATTTTAGCTGCTGACAAAGCAATCATACCAGAGGGGTAGGGAAAGTTCAATTCTTGGAAGCAATACGCATACAATTAACAAACATGCACTGAAGGCACTAATTGATAGATGCACTTTAAGTGCTTTCTTACACTGCACACATAGTGCCCTTTCCTCACCCAGTCTTCTCTCAATCACTCCCTCCTACAAGCTCCCCCCTGCCATGTGGGGAATATGCACGTGTGCTCCCTTTCTATCTCTTTCACTTGTGCTCCATTAATCTCTCTGTGGAGCCGCCGGATGCAGGCAGAGTGAGCTGCATCCCCAACACTAAAAATAACCACTCCAGCGTGACAGGGGAGGGGAGAGGGGTGCTGGCAAAGAGGGGAGAGGAGGGGGAGGGCTGTATGAGAAGGTAGAAGGAGGATTTGCTATCATGAATAGATGACTCCTGAAGACTCAAACCAATACTGCAGCATTTACCACACAGAGAAAAAGGCTGAAGGGGAGTAGGTGAACAGAAAAGGATGATACTGTCACGCAACAGAAAACGATGAGCCACGGCAATTACAAGACCTCGTTCTTTCTTTCTGTGCAGAGGAAAAATGAACAAGTGCAGCCACTCTTGATCAAAGCAGCTAATTTGATTTTTTATTTGTTGAGGTGTTAGTCAAATGTTTTTCACAGAGCTTACATTTTATACTGACATCAACAAGAACAGGATAAAGTTGCAGTTTTAAAGCAAAAAAGAAAGGAAAGAACATTTTTCTTAAAAAAAGAAGAAAAACTTAAAATCAAAACTATATTCGGTATGTATTGTATGCCTGGATTATTGAGCATGGACTTTTTTTGGTTTTGAACCAGTTTGACATGGCTGTCGACGAGGAAGAGGGCCGGCACAAGAGGAGGGTGTGTGCCAAGGACACCATCTTAGCACCAACATAACTGGTTTGTTCCACATTGGAGTAAGCTGTTTTGGGGAAGAATCAGTTTTGTGTTGTGTGTTTCCTTGACTGAAGAAGCCTTCCGGATAGAAGGTGAAACGTTTCAGCAAAAAAAGAAACTGTCCAGATGACCTGACTGAAAATTGTTGGATTGTATACCTGGATTATTGAGCATGGACTTTTTTGGTACATTCGGTATGATCATCATTTCCTTTCAAAATAGTATACATTCTTACTGGTACACACTAGGTCCAACGTTTTGTATCCAGTTTATGTTCAACTGATCATGGTATAGCTAACAGGTGCTAATGATCATAATTGTATATGCAGAGTAAAATACAGTCATTGTTTGAAACTGAAAAAGCTGTATGGGAGGTTATAAACTGGGCGAGGAACAGCCAAACTGCTGCCAAGGATAAGCTGAAGAAGAGTTTCATGTTGCAGATCAGACACCACGGCAAAACTGAAGACACTGCCAAGATACAAGAAGTTAAACTGCAGCAGCAAGGTCTCTTCCTGGCAAAGAGTTTAAAGCACAGCTGGTGTTTAAAATGTCCCCCACAAAGAAAAAGTCAATACTCAAAGGAAAAATAAATTGTTTACTTCACTGAAAAATGTCCAGTGGTGTCATCTGCTCAGAACTTGTGAGATCCAGGTCTGCGCATCTTCTATGTGAAGAGGTTTGTCTGTAGTGGATATTTATGGAGTAGCTGTGACCTAAAAGCCTCTGCCATTATAACAAGACCAAGCATCTCAAATTTGCATGAAAACGTAAAAGCCGGGGAGATTTTTTACAAGTTTGCGACTACATTTCTACAAAACAAGCTGGGAATTTGGTCAGAACTAATAACATCCTCAAGAAAATATGTATCTATCATACAATGAAAACAAATAAAAAATTAATTCTGCAGCAAACGCACAACTGATGCCTAAAAGAACAACATGTCTTCAGCATAAAGAAAAACAAAAAGTCCTGCAAGTGACGTGAAGCTCACACCGAGCCTTGATCTCAACGTTATGGAGTGTTTCTAGGATTACATGGAGACAGAAAGATCTGAGCCAGCCTGCATCCACAGATAATCTGTGCTTAGTTTCCCCAAGATGTTTGGAACAACCTGTGTGCGGTCTTCTTTCAAACATGTGTTTTAGTGTGCCTTAAAGAAATTATATTGTTTTGAAGACAAAAAGTGACACAGAAGAAGTCAAAGATGGTGTTCTGATCAATTGCTTTCATTTCTAATCTGCTTTCTGCTTGAAAAAGAAAAAATACACATTTAAATCTTTGATAACTACCGTATTTTCTGCCGTACAAGTATCTCCGGTATATAAATCGCATCAGTCCAAAAATGTCTAATAAAGTGGAAAAAAACATAAATAAGTTGCTTTGCCATATAGGTCACTTCTGTTATGCGTCACTGCAGACCCCCGGAAATGTGGGCCGGTGTTGTGCCAAAAATCGATTGGCTGCCAAATGGCGGCCGCGGGAGCGCACACTGGAGGACTTTAACAAGAAGTTAACAAGATGAACACTTAAAATTAATTATTTGTTGATCGACATTATAGCAAAGTGTATCTAAGTTTAACTTTTCCTTAATAAATGCACTTTAATGGTCAAAACAGCTTAATTACACCTGGGCGCTAGTGTTCCTCCCCGCTCCGCTGCCGGAGCGGGAACGAATGCTCTGGCCGCAAGCTCTGGGCCTTCCTCCACCCACACATCGCTGCTTCCTGGAGCCACGGAACATGCACTTTGCTGCCCCCTTCCTCCTGGCTCGTGCAGCGGAGGAAGGCTATAAAGCTTGCAGCTGGAGCCGAGACGGATGGGTGGATTGATTGGTGGATGGATGGGTGGCGCACCACCGCGGAGGAAATGCAGGAGCCAGGCAGACATGGGGGGAATGTTCCCTGCGAGGGGGGATCCTCTGCCGCCGTGCGACTGTCCCTTCCGCTGGGTTGAATCCCCCGGGCAGACTGCGCAGACCCAACCCATTTACAGACGTTCTTTCTGCTGCTCGATTACTGTTTTGGGGGCTTCATATGTATTACCTGCAGTTTGAAATCTGCATAAGATTTTCTGTTTGGGAGCATTTTACTTGTGTTAAGTTTTTCTCAGTTGTCTCTTAAGTGACCATTTGTGTGTGTGTGTGTGTGTGGGGGGGGGGGGGTAAAGGAACAACATTTGAAAGCCTAGCGGGTCCTCTAGCAGCTGCAGCTGGTAATGTTTACTGGTTCGTGTCTGAATGAATGAACATTTCAAGTGTCAGTAAAAAATTGCGTTATGAATATGGAAAAGGAAAACGTATATTAGTCGCGTCGATGTATAAGTTGCAGGAGTTGCAAATTTATGCAAAAAGGTGCAACTTATATGCTGGAAAATACGGTGCCATACATGCAGAAATACTTATGCTGGGAGGCGGTGAAAGTGGTGTTTTTCAAACATCCATGTTGTGATTTAAGGTGTGTGCCGGCATTTTACACAACGGTGCCACTGTCTGGATGTCAGAGAGCTTTAAAGATGCTTACTCAGCCTCAGTGACACAGTCCATCATTGCTCAGATTATATCTAACAGCACAAGACATGGAAGTAGATCATAAACAACTCTGAGCAGGTAAATACCACATGACTGTTGTAGCACAGGCTGAACAGTTGTCCCTTGTCTTCTTCATTTCTCCATTTCTCTCAAGCCACCTTAACATAAAGCATACTACTGATACAAACTTAGAGGCAAGCCTGTGAAAAGTCTGGAGTCTAATGAAAAACTGTAAACAGAAACTCCCATTAAAGACCACAAAGTGTTACACCAGCAAAGCTAAAGGACAGTGTCTGTTCCAGCAATGTGGCCAACGCCAACAAACGTATTCAAGACAAGTTTGCATTGAAGAAATCATTTGTTATCATGTACTTGTTTACTCTAAAAAACAAATATTGTGTTTGCAAAGTGCCTTTGACTGGGAAATCTCTCTAACTGTATATCATATACATGTATACTCATTGGGCATATCCTTAAAATAACAGTGCATTATGATATCAAGAGGGCTCAATCTAATTTCAGGGGTTGTCCTGGATACTAGTTTTAAGATGTTATAACATTTCTTTCATTTTCTACATAAGAAATGATAAGAGGTCAATTTAAAATATGTCTGACAGCCATTTATGGTACAAATATAAAAAGCTTAAAAGGGAAA
This sequence comes from Nematolebias whitei, assembly GCF_014905685.2. Lineage (NCBI taxonomy): Eukaryota > Metazoa > Chordata > Actinopteri > Cyprinodontiformes > Rivulidae > Nematolebias > Nematolebias whitei. The sequence continues at coordinate 29,193,544 of NC_056500.1, forward strand.
CTCAAGGATAAATGGCTTGTTACCAAACTCCAAATAAAGCCACAAACTTTGGATGCTGACAGTCTTTTGGATTTTGTTTACTTCAGTAAATAACATGCAGGCTGAAACACACTATCTGTGACAGAAGCAAGACATTACAGTGACAAGACCGTGCAGGAGTTGGTTCCAATTGTGACACTATCAATGCACAGACTTTTGCTCATCCACAAAGTCTATTATAACTATTATGGCATGAGAAAATTTGTTTTTATGCAACTGTAGAGACATCTATAGAGGAGGGTGGAGGTAGTCTGGTTCAATGGCCTCAGGATTTCATCTCTGCTCTTTGCAGATGATGTGGTCCTGTTGACGTCATCGTGCCGTGATCTTCAGCTCTCACTGGAGCAGTTTGCAGCCGAGTGTGAAGCAGCTGGGATGAGAATCAGCACCTCCAATTCTTAGGCCATGGTCCTCAACCAGAAAAAGGTGGATTGCTCTCTTCAGGTTGAGGATGAGGTTCTGCCTCAAGTGGAGGAGTTCAAGTATCTCAGGCTTTTGTTCATGAGTGAGGGAAGAATGGAGCGTGAGATTGACAGACGGATTGGTGCAGCGTCTGCAGTATTGCGGACTCTGTGCCAGTCCATTGGGGTGAAGAGAGAGCTGAGCTGTAAGGCAAAGTTCTCTGTTTACCAGTCAGTCTACGGTCCTACCCTCACCTATGGTCATGAGCTCTGGGTAGTGACTGAAAGTCTGAGATTGCGGATACGGGTGGTTGAAATGAGTTTCCTCTGCAGGGTAGCTGGACTCTCCCTTAGAGACAGGGTGAGAAGTTCAGTTATCCAGGAGAGACTCAAGAGTAGAACCGCTGCTCCTCCACGTTGAGAGGAGCCAGAGGTGGTTCAGGCATCTGGTAAGGATGGGTGCCTCCGTAAGGAGGTGTTTTGGGCATGTCTGACTGCCAGAAGGCCTCGGGGAAGACCCAGGACACGCTGGAGAGACCATGTCTCTCAGTTGGCCTGGGAATGCTTTGGAGTCCTCCCAGAAGAGCTGGAAGAGGTGGCTGTGGAAAGAGATGTCTGGACCTCCCTGCTCAAGCTGCTGCCTCCGAGACCTGACTTTGGAACAAGCGGAAGATAAAGGATGGATGGAAACATCTATGGAAGAGGATTAGGGCCACAGTGATTTTTACCCCTCAGATTTATGACAATAAAGTAAAAAAATAAATAAACTGAGCAAGAGAGTCAGCATTCTAGCCAGAATTCTGACATTAATTTTAGAATTCTAAGATTAAAGTTGGAATTTTGAGGAAAACAATTGTCAAAATTCTGACAAAGTCAGAGAAAATTTTCTTCTCAAAATTCTTAAAATAAAGTCTGACTTTATGAATTTGTTCTGACTTTAATTCAAGAGTCAGAATTCTGAATATAATTTCAAATTTCTCAAAACAAAGAATTCTAAAAGTCATAATCCTGACTTTAATCCCATAATTCTGAGAAAAAGAGAGAAACAAATGCCCCCAATCCTCCTCTGTAGAAATAATTTATTTTATTTTAAATCAAATAATGTTTGAGGTCTGGAATATGTCAGTGGGAGCAGTTTTAATAGAAAACAATGCTTGTTAGTATTTTTAGATAAACATTTAAGAGATACTGGGAAAAAGCCAACATTTGTGCTTGACAGAAGTTAATCTCTTCCAAAAATGAACCTATGAGCTATCAAACAATCTCAATATGTGTTTAAACTAAATTAACACTTTCTTATTATTGTGATTTAAAAAAAAATAATCAGCCATGGTTTATATGTAAAATCACAATAACCCCATTTTGACTAAACTTTCACTTATATTGGATCAACACCGAAGATAATGTATAACACTATTTTAAATTCATACACCTGGAGGAGCAAATGACTCGGAGCTCGTGCCAAGACACGCGCTGGTGGCTTCTCTTACCTCCAACACACAGCAAGGACATTTCTTACGCGCTCCTTTACTACACGGTCCAGCTTCTTCTCCAGTTTCCCACTTGGCAGAGCCAGATGTGCGAGATGCTACAGTCCGGGATGAATGACTGGGCTGGGGACAGAGAAGCAGGAACGCTGCTAACAAACACCAGGGCCCGAACCGGTTCGTGACACGCGACAAAAACTACCGTCTTCCCGCTCGGAGAGTGCGGACAACCCTCTCCGTCCTCTCGTTCTGTTTCCGCGACGAGTCTGACTGAATTTAAGACTCTTTCTGCTTCTGCCTCAGCTCTTCCGTCCCCAACCAACAGCCATCTTGTTCAGCTTCAGCACCACCAGCTGCGTGGACAGCGGTGACGTCAGAGCGCGTGTTGTTGAAGTAGGGCAGCCCGTTGTTGCATATAGTAAAACCGCATATTTACTTTTAAGTCACCAGGATTAATACGTTCTCCTGTTAAAAATTATAATTCTTTCTAGGCAAACTTGAAATAATTATATAAAAATTAGCTCCACAAATGGGATTACTTAAAAGAAAGAAGTTCAAGACGTCTAAAGATCTGTATATTTTATTGTTTACTGACATGGTCAATATCGATAATTAAACTCTTCCTAGTAAAAAAATATAATTTCAAATATCAATACAGGCATTCATTTAATGCACAGTCAGCTTTTAGATATCCCAAATATTCTTCCAAGGCCAAATAATACATTTGCTCATAGCTTCTTTCTTATTGTTTTATACTTTGTGTAAATCAAAATTGAACTATTTTAGGAGAAAGCTGCAATTCAGCCAGTTCTTTTCTCATTAGTCATAATTTTGTCTGATTTATCTTATCTTCAAAGATAATCCCTTTATATATAATTGAAAGTTTTTATTTCAGTTACTGTCTGATTTTAGCTTTTTAACTATTTTATGAATGCATAAAATTTGTACAAATTTTACTAGTTAAACGTTTTAGGGATGTTACAATTTGATTTATTTTTGCACATCTAAAATGATATTTATGAACAGTGATAATGAAATATACAAATTACATGATTTATGTCAACACTTGACATTTATGATATCTAGTTTGGGGATGGGACAAATGAAATTCACAGATAAACTGAATCATGGACATCAGTTTTGACGACTATTATATGATGTCAGCTTGTGATCTGTTTTTCATCAGTTTAATTTTTTTAAATATTTTATTAAGAAAAAGTAATAAAACCTCCCTCTCAACATAGGGAGCAACAGCCCAAATATTTATTTATAATAGTTTTTAAACTGAGTATTATGTCCTATATACCCTTAATCTGCTAGTGTTATTTGAATAATAATCAATTTATGAATTTGGATTACTTTATAGAACACATTTTAAACAAATGATTTAAAGGTGAATTATAATATGCAGCATTTTTTTAAAAAGAAAAAGCAAAAATAATGAATTTATCCATCAATTATCTATTTCCTGCTTCTTCCTTTTTGGGTCATGGGGGGTCACTGGTGCCCATATCCAGCAGTCATTGTGCAGGCGGGGGACCCCCTGGACAGGTCTCCAGTCCATCAGAGACAAACAACCATTCACTCTCTCACTCACACCTTGGGGCAATCAGCCTAACATGCATGTTTTTAGTCTGGGGGATGAAACCAAAGTAAATTATACAAGAACAATAATATATTTTTGACTCATGCTCGGACAGTCACTAAACTCAGTATTAACTTGAGTAAAGGTTTGAAAGTTCAAAAATAAACAAGTCAACAGCTCCCTCTGCTGTTACAGTGACCCTTACATTATATACCTGCATAAAAAAACAACAACAGAAAAACATTTCGCTCTTCACAAAAACAAAACTCCCACTCAAACAAAATTTGACCTTTAGTAGTCACCAAGACTTTACAAGCTGTTAAGTGATGAGACTCAAACTTTAGATAGAGCAGTTTAAGTGTGTCCCACATTGATTGAAAACAGGAAACAGGATGTTCAATGTAGTTTAATGAACATCTGTAAAAATACAAAATATAAAGCACAAATATACAATGATCTGACAACATGAGAAACAGTATATGCATCCCACAACCTGTCAATCAAATGTAAAATGAAGCATTTTCCTGTGCTCTAATCTTTTATTTTCCGCCTCATCAAAGTACTGCACACAATTATCCTCATCCTCTCCCAAACTTTTGAAAAGCTGCAAAACGGGATTCAAGTCAGATCAGATTTGTTTAAATGGTATGAGATGCCTGAACTGCTAAAAACCATCTATGCTGCAGTAGAAATTCACTTTAAAAATATGACATATTGCAATGACATATTTTACAAAACACACACATCGGTAAACAACAGGCATGGGCTGCGAGTGTTTATACCCATACCACCACATCCTGGATAGAATGGCACTGACTTGGCCTAATTCCACCAAGCCTGTGGGGTGTCTTTATGACGTATGAGAGTGGGGCATCTGGCTGGAGCCTCCTCATAACTTCTCACTGACAAAGAAAAATAAAACAAGCAAAGACAATATTCACCATCACTTTTAAATACATAAACACTGCTTCATAAGTGAAATTCCAGCCATTATCATATGTTGCTTCATGAACAACTTGCACCCATATCATTTCACATACTCCACTGTACATGCGACAAAACCCACTGTAATTTTCATGTAGTTCAGTTTTATACAAGCGTTCATAATGTTCAGGCATTTAATGTCCAAATGCAGAAAAATACTTGGTAGTTCTGGAGAGATTTAGGGTACAAACCTGGTGTTTGGCGTTTGAAATGAGAAAATCTAGACACAAAGGATTTAGTTGAATATTAGAGCTTTCCTTGTTAAATCAACAGTTAAAATGGAAAAAAAAAAGTGCCCATTAGCCATTTTGATTTAAAAAAACACACTGAAAACCTTTTTTTTTTTTTTAAATAAATGCATTAAAAATCTATTTATTCATTTAAGAAAAGCAGATCTTTCATACACTATGCTCAAGTTCTCCTGTTATAAAGTATCCCTGCTTCATCCAGTGAAGTCTTTTTCACCTGTCGAGATGAGAGAGGACCTTGTGGAGTTGGCTGAGCAGGGCACGGTGTTTATGGGGGTCTCCTTCCAGCACTCCACTGAGACGACTCAGGTATGAGTCCAGGTTGCCCAGAGATGCTGTCTCACTTGTTCCTGTTCCAGAAAAAACAAACAAAAAACAAAAAAACAATTCAATCCAAAAGTTTGTTCGATTTTCTTTTAAAAAATGTCAAAGATGTACAAAAAATATTGACAGATTTTGTATTTACAGTGAGAGATTTTTTTTTTTCATTAATTCAACCTTTATTTATACAGGTTAGTCTCAATGGGTCACGAGGACTCATTTACAACCTGTTTAAAAAACACGCACAGATGAGGTACAAACAGTCATAAAAAGCATTTAAATGAAATAAAAGTAGTTATATAAAACAAAAAACACACGCTACATTATGAAATGGGGAAAAATACTAAAAACAGGAACATGTCTGCATTGATTTTTGGATTGACCTTATCCATCCATCCATTATCTTTACCTGCTTATTCCATTTTGGGTCACGGGGGTCGCCGGTGCCCATGTCCAACAATCGCTGTGCGAGGGGCGGGGTACACCCTGGACGGGTCGCAAGTCCATCACAGGGACACATAGAGACAAACAACCATTCACTCTCTCATTCACACCTAGGAACAATTTAGAGTTACCAATCAGCCTAACATGCATGTTTTTGGTCTGTGGGAGGAAACTGGAGTACCTGGAGAAAACCCACACATGCACGGAGAGAACATGCAAACTCCACCCAGAAGGCCCCTGGACCAGGGTTTGAACCAGGGACCTGCTCGCTGAGAGGCAGCAGCTCTACCAGTTGTGCCACCGTGCTGCCGCATTGACCTTATCAATTGTTTAAAATCCCTAAGAGAGGTCAAACACAACAGCTTCAGATCTTTTTGTAAAGTGTTATTGAATTATACTCAAAAATAAGCCCCAGAAACAGGTTTATCCTAAATCAACAAAGGAATGGCACTCTGCTTCACTCTGATTGAAAACCCATCTAACCTGGCAGAGGGACTGATGACAGACTGCTGACCAATGTGTGTTTAATGGCCTGCAGGTGTTGGTGAAGAGCCTGGGTTCGCTTCTCGTCCTGCCCCAGTTCAGCCTCCAGACGCTCTTTAGCACTGTTCATATCACTGATGTGACGCTGCAGAACTGCGTTCTGCTCCTCAAACTCAACGTTTGCCTTCCGAAGCCTTCGCAGCTCGGCCTCTCGAGCTTAAAACACGAGCATAAAAAGAAAGGTTTGACAGGAAATACTGAACGAGTACTTCCAATATGCTATAAATACAGTAAACAGCATTTGTTTTTGTTAAAATAGCAGAAAGATTGTTTCCTGCTGTTTCTGCTACCTTTGTTTTGATCGAGGAATTCCTCTGTAAAAATCGGGATGTCGAATCTGCTCGAGAGGTCAGAAGCCTGAAACACACGCGGCAAGCTTAACTGACAATGCAGTTCTCTGAGGAAAACGTAAAATAACTGTGGAAAATACAGACAATGCCGTGCAGCACACCTTTGTTAAAGACAACCCTGAAGTGGAACCAACAATGACCGACGACGTGTCTTCTGAAAAAAGAAATGCATTTTAAAAAAAGCTTTTTGTTTGGTGTTGACTGTAGTGGTAATTACTGATGTTCAAGCCGATTCAAAACTCAAGCTGAAGTCATTTGTCACCTTTTTTAATTCTCTTGTCATGCAGCTTGGCACTGGTGATCTGGAAGGCTTCAGTCTGACGATATTCCTTCAGTTCCTGAGCGTACTGCACCTTCTCTCGCTCTGCCTCATCAAGGTAGCGCTGTCAATACACAAAAAAAAGTCGTGACGTATTCCAAAGGATATTTTAGCATTACAGTTTCACTGAACTAACCTTTAAAAATGAATAATTCATCAAAAGTTATAGTGACTGAAGATATAAAGTTGTGTGTGGAAGTAAATACAAACAAAGGTAAAAGAGACTTCCTTGTTATTCTTGAATATGACTGACCCCAAAAGGCTCACAATTAAAACCACTATCAAAAAGTAGGCATAAGGTTTTGTGTTGTGTTATTAAAATATATACAGTTAATAGAGCATGCACGGATAGTAAAATAAACTGTAAAAAAAAGAACCTGTTTGTCATTTGGGGCTAATCGTGTCCACTCTGCTCCTAGTCTCTTGGTGATTTCTGGAAAAGGCAGGTCAGGGTATCGGGACCTCATATGTTCTCGCCGCTCATTCAGAAAACGTACGTAACCTGTTACTGGTGCCTTGGGACCATTTGGCAGAACCTTCTTTCTTTTCTTTCCCTTTGGCCAGCCCCTCTTTTTAGGCTGCAGAGAAGAGAACAGAAATAGTCATATCCACAAACATTCACCCTCAAATACTTGTTTTCACAAGAAGCTAAGATTTGCTTTATACTATTAATTCATTCAACCCTTATTTATGCAGGTTACACTATCATTTATCAAATAATCTTGTCGAAAAATACAATCTCCTTTGTCCAACCGTTGTGTAGACGGTTAACAATCAATAATGATTGATCATTACACAGTGTCTGATATAAAATAACTAAATGCACAATAAGTCAGTGTAAAGTATTTAAATTATTAGTTGTCTCAAAACCAGCCGGTCAAAGCAGATGGCCGCTTCTCCTGAGCCTGGTTCTGTTGGAGGTTTCTTCCCCCTGAGGGAGTGTTTCCTTTCCACTGTTGCCTCTGTGCTTCCTTAGGATGGGAGACTGTGATGAAGTGAAAACTCACAGCAGTCTGCTCCTCAAATAAATATTGTTACTGACCATTTTTTATGTATGCGAATGTTTCTGTTCTGTGCCCTGAGATTACTTCTGTTGTGAATTAGACTGGATTCATTTGAAACTGTTGCAGCCTTAAACACAATTACATACTGTCATCAACAAAAATGTGCTGCAATTGAATGTCAACAATTTGTAGTTCAGCACTGTGGAAAATGCAGCACATCACATCTAAAGACCTCTTGAGTGGGTTTTGTAGTCTTATTTTATCAAGTGTTGTGGTTTTGATTTTATAAACCTTCCTAAAAACTCATTTATTGTTACCAGTAAAGATATATTTGCTCAGTCAAGTCTTGACAAATAGAAACAGCATTTATAACATGTGTTTGTTAATTACTGCGCAGTAGCACTGCAACTAACTTTTATAGTTTACTCATTCTTTTCTTGAAATACACAATGGTAGCAGCCTTCTTCCTCAAACACGTCAGCAAAACTGGAAAACTTTCCAAGGCCAGTGTGCTCAGGTCGGGGGCAGCAGCTGTACCCACCTCCTCTTGAGGTTGCTCCGCTGCATGGGAAGCTTTGGGCTGCTGCGATGCATCACTCTGCTCCTGCTTAATTCCTCCCATGTCTTTTCACGTAACACACTGCGTAAATTATGGGACGAGATGGTGATATTTAAAAAAGAGAGAGCATAACAGGCCTTAGTTACTGTACATGTCGGTGTTATTTTACCGCCAGGAAGCTAACCTGACTGCTAGTGTTAGCAGTCGGCTGTGGCTAACGTTTTCTGCTCGGGCTCGCACGCACACACACAATAAACGGGTAAAATTCACATAGACATATTACCCAAGAGGCCAAATTTTCGATGGAAAATAAATAAACATATACATAAAATGAATCTCATTTACAATAAACATTGACTATTTTCTTGTTCACAATATTTGGTCTACTTTTTTTTGGAAAAAAACGTTTAATTCTCACCAGATAATATAGTGTCCCTGGGCCAAACAGGAAGAGAAGTGTCTGTTTTCTGATTGGTCGATATGGAGACTCCCGATTGGTCGGTTAGTTAAAACGTCCCGCCTACCGAACCTTTAAAGGCTTTATGTAAACTGATGCAAAAAATTAATGCATGCGAACATTTGAAAGAAAAGGATTTGAGTTTTTATTTTTCACAGAATATAATCATGATTTACATTATATTTGACTTATCTAAAGCACCCATATATTACGCTACATTATAAACAAATGCAATTGCATTTTATGTAAAAAAAAAATCTGAGTGCATAGCTAATCTTTGTTTTTATAAGATTAATGTAAAGTTATTAGGACACCAAAATTTGTGTCACTACAGCATTTTAATTCTTGCAACTCGTCTATATTTACAAACTAGTTTTGTTTGGACAGAAGTTTTAAGTATATTAACATTTCAGCATTCATTAGTGGTTGTTTTTCACTGCATGGTAGGAAATATCTCAATTTCCAACACAATTTGAACATAACTTATTTACAAGGTGGCTCAACTTCAAAGAAAATGGGTAAACTGTTTTATATACACGTATACAGTATATACATTTTTTTAGCTGCTCCCTTCTTCAGCAATTTTTACGCCTGATGTCCTTCCTGATGCGACCACAGCCGTGTGGAGCAGAGCTGATATCTAGGGCACCCAGAGGAGCAGATGGAGGGTTTAAGGGTCTTGCTCAAGGGCCCAGAATGGGGTAAACGAGGGTGGAGGCTTTTACTTCCCCGCCCCCCACCCACATTTTGATGTCTTGTCTGCAATTGCACTTAAATCTGTAGAAAAAAAAACTATCCATTTTGAATTTGAACCTATCACTTCCCAATTTGGTTTCCTCTACTTGTGCAACTTCTTTAGCCTCAAGTTTCAACAGCCGTTCTGTTTGGATTTGCCATAACTCAAGTCTTTTTCAGACCATAAGGCACATTAAGCGAAACAAGTCAAATAAGTCAAGCTTTATTCAACTCATTCACAAAAACTCAATTGTTCAGTTGTCCCACATAAAATCAGTTGAAGGTCAGTAAACACAACCAGAATATATAAAGGTGCACTGGATTATAAAGCTGTCAATTTGAGATTTCAAGTGCACCTTTTAGTCTGAAAAATATGGTAAGAATGGGCAAGTTAAAAAAAAAAAAAAAAAAGCGCTCTGAACTAGTCTGATTTAAAGCTAAACTAAAACACTTTGCAAAAACTGACCAAAAAAGCGATACTGTTGGGGAGTCAATTACATACAAATACTGTAACCGTTCAAAGGTACAAAAAGTTTAGTTTTCATAGTACCATTTACAAGATTACATTGATCTCATCAAGTGTACGTCTGATAAAATGTAACTTTAAAAACGTGCTCCTGAAGCGTGACTTAGCTCAAACTCCTACCACAGCACAAGCATGGTGCGAGATGTCGAGCTTAAAAAAAAAAAAAAAAAGCTTTTTGGACAAGTTCAGTGGTCACCCGTGTCTTATAGCTGCAACATAAACTTTAGCAAGAAGATTAATAACAAAACGTTAATTCTCATAAAACAACACAAGCAATTCTCATTTTTAATTTTATTTTATTTATCGTTTACAATTTTTGTGGTCATTTCTTTTATTATCATCATCATCGATCCTTTGGCAAACATTGGTGCCTACTGTGTTCTGTACAGTCCGGTCCCACAGATTTAAAATTTGTTGGGTAGGGAGGAATGAGACAAGAGAGAGAGAGCCACGTGGGCTCCAGGCTTTTACAATTTGTCCAGGTAGCTGTCCAGGGCTGGAACACCTTCTTTGAGACCCTTGCGTTTACGTGTCTCAAGGACAACTATGCCAGGTTTGGATGTAGGCTCCATTGGGTTTCCAGGGAGGATCTGCCAATGGTCAAACACGCACTGTGGGAAAGCCTGGCCACCAGTGTTCGAACGAAGGTCAGCTGTGAAGCCTGGAAACAGAGGACCAAGTCAGACAAGCTATTTAACAATAACCTCCTAACAGTGCAACTACAGGAGTCAAAAAGCAACAATAAAAAAAGACGCATGTGAAAACATTTTGGTCTGCTGTCAAATAAAAACCCTGAACTTTTTTTACTTACTAAATATTGCAACTAAAATTTTTCTTTGCCCCTGCGTTTATGTACTACACCTTAGCCACTACCAGTATCTGCAACTGTGAAGGAGCCTCTTATTGGCCAAATCATGTGACATCATGTACAGCACCTCAATACAGTCTAGAATTTTTCAGCTCGCATTAACTTTGCAAAATTGATAATGTTCCGACTATTATATACTTTAATAATCCCAAGGGGATAAACCTAGGGTTGTTGTAATATTCAAAATTTCAACCCAAAACTATATATACACGCTGTATTTAAACAAGTTTTACATCATTTTCTACACCGATAATAAGTGGTAAAACCACAGGCGAGGTATTTTAAAGTCTGAAAATGTTTGCAAAATGCAAGTGAAGCTCAGTAAAGTCTGCTTGAGATCATCTACTTTGCTACTAGTGGGGAGAAGTGGCACATCAGCAACTGTGGAGTGACATTTTTACATCAACTGGAGTTCAGGTTGGAGTGGATGGTATGATGCAAACTTAAAAGCTTCTCAAAAACTAAGTGCGTATTTATGTTGAGAAGCACGCTGGTGAACATAAACATAATTAAGGCTTGGTCAAACAAACCAAAAATGTAAACGGTGTTTATTTTTACTTACCTGCTTAAAAAAAATCATGTAAAAATAACCAAAATAAAATGTTTTTAGTAAAACAAGAACTTACCAAATGACTCCATGACAGGCAGGTAGGCCTTGATGACATACATGGGTGTCCCCAAGACCCTGGACTCTTCAAACACATGACCACGTCTCCTGGTCAACACACCATAGATTCCACCCATTGCCGTTTCAGGGCACTGCAGAGAAAACAAATATGGTAAGAAAAAACAAAACAAGCAAACCAGCTTCGATACAACTATTTTAAGGCAGCAAATATAGGCACATTTGTACCCTACAAATTTAGATTGAGCAGAAACAAAAATAACCCAAGTAAGACCCACAGGTTAGCATACACATAAATTAGCATCAACAACTCTTACCTGGATCTCCACCAGATAGACTGGCTCCATCATTCTTGGCTCTGCCGTCAGCTGACAGGCATACAGAGCTCTACGGGCTGTGGGGATGATCTGACCACCACCACGGTGAATAGCATCTGTATGCAGGGTCACATCATGGATGTCAAAGCGAATGGCACGCATGTTCTCCTCACAGAGGACTCCCTGAAAAAATAAAAAAGTTAATCATGTGACAAATGTAGAAAATAACAAAACAGCTGTTTTGTATTTGGTCACCCACCTCCTTGGCTGCCCACTGGAAACCGGCCACAACACTATCCTTGATCTCATTAAGGTACTGCACTCCTTTGGTAACATCCACCAGCAAGTTGGGTCCAGTTCCATCAGGGCCGAAACACCAGATCTTCCTGGCCTCACCGACATCCCACTCATACTTGTCAGCAAGGTAACGGGCACGGGCCTTGAGCTCCTGTCGATTGGTGACGTCACCCTTCTCGATGTCTTCTGCCAGACCCTCTTCGAAGGGACGGGCCTTCATGAACAGACGGTTGTGTTTGTTCGGAGACTTTGACAAACACAACACGTTTGACTCTTCGCTGACTGTTTCTCTGTAGGACACCACAGGATCAGATTTCTGAAAAAATAAAAATCAGTTAAGTTCTTTGCAACTTAAATGAAAGCTAAAAAACCCGAGTTATGCATTTGCTTTAAATCAAACTTGAAATTTCGACATTTTACTGAAACATTTCAAATGTCCAACCTTGATTGGAATGCAAGCATGGTCCTCCTCCAAATCTTTCAGACAGATCTCCAGATGCAGCTCTCCAGCTCCTGCAACGATGTGCTCTCCAGACTCTTCAATGATGCATTGAACCATAGGATCGGACTTTGAGAGACGCTTCAGTCCCTCCACCAGCTTGGGCAGATCTGCAGGGTTCTTGGCCTCCACAGCAACTCTCACCACAGGGCTGACACTGAACTTCATCACTCTCATATTGTGCGCCTGCTCAAAGGTAGTGATTGTTCCGGTCTTGACGAGGAACTGGTCCACTCCAACCAAACCCACAATGTTGCCACAAGGCACATCTTCAATGGGCTCAACGTAACGACCCATCATCAAAATGGTCCTGATAGAAACCATAGAAAAACAACTCAAGATGTAAAAACAATAAATTTAAAAAATCCTTCACGAGAACTGACTGACACAAACCTCTGAATAGGTTTCAAGTAAAGATCCTCTTTCTTTCCAGGGACAAAGTTTGGTCCCATGATGCGAACTTTGAGGCCAGTAGACACAGATCCAGAGAACACACGACCGAATGCATAGAAGCGACCCTTGTCACTGGTAGGAACCATCTTTGAGATGTACATCATGAGGGGGGCCTTGGGGTCACAGTTCTTGATACCTGGTGGCCAAAACGTATTTACGTTAGAATTCATCATAATGAGGTCAGACCCAAAGAAAATCCATTATTTCATTTATGTATTGTACACAATCATTCATCTCACCAATTAATGCCATGCTTGTAAGTGACCCCATCTAAACTTTAAATAAAAACATAAAAGTAAACTGAATGCATACCCATGGCAGCCTCATCATCTCCAGGTCCTTCATAGAGCAGCTCACAACGATACTTCTGGGCAGTGACAGGCGAGGGGAGGTGAATGGTGATCATCTGCAGAAGGGCTTCTCCAGCAGGCAGCCAGCGGCGCATCACAGCCTTAAGGAGGGGTTTACCCTCTTTCTCCTTGTCCTCAACATCCAGCTTGATGTCCATCTTCTGGATCAGCTTGGCAGCTTCCTCCTTCCTGAAGTTCATGATGGCATCAAACACCTAAAAGAAAGTTTACTTTGTGTTATACAATTTATCACAAGCCACAGCATGATTTAGTGCAATATGCACCTGCTCAGGTTGAAGTTTATCATCACCGTTAGTCAGGTCAAAGTGAAGAATTACAAAAATCATCACTTGCAGGTATAGAGCAATGGATTAGGAAACAATGGACAAAAGCTATGATCCAATGACTTCTTTAAGCATAACTTTCTTGTTTGCAAAACATGCCATTCCATCAACGTTTACTTTAAACAGTTTTACCTTGAAAATAGGGTCCAGAACAAGAGCGCAGAAGGTGCGAGAGAACTTCTTGCCATCAGCACCAATAGCGGTCTTCACAAACTTTCCATTTTCAGTATCATAGTACCTAAAACAGAAAAATAATTGTGAAATATAATCAATATGGGTACACCAGTATACATTTCCTCCATTATACCTGGATTATTGAGCATGGACTTTGGTACATCTCCTGCAATTTATACCATCATGAGTATTTCAATAGGTAAGAGCACATTTAAGACGCACCTATCACCCCACAGCTTCTTCATCATGTCTTCCACCTTTTTGCAGCGCTCAGCTGGTGTCATCTGGGTGTTTCCTTTGGCAGCAAACTTAGCTGCATACATTTCAGCAAACTGCTTCAGAGTGAAAGCCCAACCGTGGAGTCCAGAGCCAAAGCCAACAGTACCAATGACTGGATCAACCTAGAAATTGCAGGAAAAAAAAAAATTAAAGAAAGAAGTCCACTGGTCAAATTTTTGAGTTGGAAATGTGGCATACAGAATGGTTAGTGCATTTTTTATTAATCAAATATTAAAAATAATAACAGTAGCCTGGGATGTGAAGTTATTACAATTAGTAATGTAAAAACTTGCAATACTCCATATCAAGATGTAGTTAGTAGTCATCTTTTTAATTTAAAACTAATAAAAAAAAAACTTAAAGGAACAGAAATGAATCCCATCCACATCAAGTCTCAAACTTCCCAGTCACATAGAAAATCTAGAATAAGTTTTTCTACTCACCATGATGTTACCCATTGGTCCAGTTTCATCCTCACCATAAGTGGAGATGATTACGTTGACTGACTCAACGATACGCTGGAAAGTCTGGTACAGGTCCTCGGGCTCCAACTGCAACTCCAACAAGGCACGGTCCATTTTGTTCATCATCAGGACTGGCTTGATGCGCTCACAGATGGCTTGGCGCAGCACAGTTTCTGTCTGCACACAGACCCCTGAAACAGACAATAGTTACTGATGTACACCCCAAAATGTTAACGAGTAAGGTATGAATTGTGCAAAGTGCAGAAAAACATATGTTTAACACTTCACTTGTTTAAAAAAATAAAACTACCTAGCTTTAACTGTGTGTAATAAAAAAATAAGACTACCTAGCTTTAACTGTGTGTATGCCTATGTCTACGGGAAAGAACTAAAATATTCAGGTGAAAAGATGCAACAACCAGTATTACCGGTCATGTTTAATCCTTACCAGACACGCAGTCGACTACAACAAGAGCTCCATCAGTAACACGGAGAGCAGCAGTCACTTCAGAGGAGAAGTCCACGTGCCCTGGTGAATCGATCAGGTTGATCAAGAAACCAGCACCATCCTTGCTCTGCTTGATGAAGGCCAAGTCGTTTTCAGCCAATTCATAGTACAAGGAGATTGCCCTGCAGGTTACAAATTAAATGTCACAAACATATAAAGGGAATTCTTTTAGAGATATATTTTTTGTTCATGTAAAGAAAATCAAAACAATTAAAACATGTTACATAGCGTGGTTTAAAATGCAGCAAAATACTCACGTAGACTTGATGGTGATGCAACGTTCTTGTTCATCTTTACGCGTGTCTGTGAAACGCGTCTCTCCAGCACGAGCTGAGGCAATGATGCCAGCCTTGGACACCAGGGAGTCTGTCAGAGTCGACTTTCCATGGTCTACGTGCGCAATCACAGACATGTTACGGATGTTGGCCTTTTTGTCCATGATGGCACGGATCTGGTCTACGGTGAAATTCACCTGAGGAAACACAACATACAAAAACATGAGAAAAAAAAAAAATCAAATATGTTTGTACATTATCCAAATTAAATGTCAAAATAAAAGTTTGTCCCTTTCAACTTTATGAAATTAAAAATTGCACACCCCACATAGCCATTTTGTCATCAACAGCCACCAAGAGTAACAAATTAAAACACTGGAAATGGAAAAGGTCTGCAGTTTAGCTGCAGGGGAGTTTGAAGCAGTATACACCAGTGACCATTGCTGACATGAGATAAAGCAAAATGTGCTGCAGCTCCACCCTGTGCCTTGAGTTTCCGCCATGACCAAAGATGACGTTATTGTTGTCTACGTTGAGAGCAAAACCAGTTTAGCACCTTCTATCGCGGATTTATCAACATTAGCAAGTCATACTTCCGTGTCCTAGTTATATGTAACAACCTATTCAACATATCTGAGCCAAAACAAAATGTTTAATCGGTTGTCAGCCGGCATAATATGACGGCATAAACAGGCCACGTGTACAGACTTTGAAACTATGCTAATGCTAACACTGGCGCAGCCAGTACCGGCAAGTTCATTTTTAAACGTCCAACAACTTTTAAAGTACATTTAGTTTACACAATTCACATTGTCATCGTGTTATATTTACATGAAGACGTTTTATTTCAGGTTCTACAACTCGCTCGTTTAAAACGAGACATTTTTTTCTAAAGACAACAGATAATGTTAGCACAAGAAGCGGAGATTGTTTGTGGTATTTAAAAGGCCACAGAAACGCAGCGTAAACCCGTTAATGTAAATTAATCATTTATATCCACAACTCAAATAAACCAAGCTCATCAAATGCACCAAAAAGCGTCTAGAACGGTTCAGAGTAGCTTTAAGACTGTCCCGAAGGCCTACTCGGGCTAGCGGTACATTACAAAATGGTTGCCATTTTGATCCGTGCAGTCTCAAAAAAAGTTGTCTAGAAATCTGTCAATACTTGGACAGCAACATTAATATTAGCCCCAGTGGCATCTTCTTATGTCAAAAGATTTATTGTTATGTCAAAAATGAGTAGGAACTCACCATTTTGATAGATGGTTTTGGATTCTCTTGATGGAGAAAAGAGAAGGAATATTACACTGCCCACCTCACGAGGGCATAGGCAGGGAAGAGAACGCTGACGTCAGAAAACAAGTTTTTATACCAAGTGCGTGAATCGCGTACGTCATGACGTAAGATGTAATATCTATCGATACGCTGATGGCTTCTTCCCAAAATGTTTTGTCAGTACATTAGCTGTACTTTCGAGCAAACCAGAGGAAACTATATAAACTCACCGTCTCTCCCTAGCAAATACTATAACCTTGCAATTTAGCTCATAAACACACTTTCTTCCAGTATTGCTATAACAACAAGGATATTCAGTAATTAATATATAAGATAAATATATAATATTAATATACAAGATAAAGACTTGAGACTTGCAAAACACTGTGTTATATTTTTAGGTAGCAGTAGAAACTTGGTCCCACCTATCTTAGTTACATGTTTGTTGTAATTTTATTTATTTTAATCATTTTATCTAATGCAATACAAAATGCTTTGCAGTTACTCAAAACAAAACTCACTGTGCAGCACAAAGGCTTAGTGGTTAGCACTGTTGCCTCACAGCAAAAAGGTCTTGGGTCCAATCCCCGGTTCGATCTGGCGTCTTTCAAGGCTCAAGTTCAAGGTTCTTTATTGTCATTCTCATCACATGTGGTACATGAAGTGGAATGAAATTATGTACCCAAGGTCCCAGTTACACCCCAAAATAGCAAAAATAAAGTATAAAAAGAAATGTAGTCAAGGATCTAATACATACTTTAAACACTAATAATGTAAAATAGTACAGTATATTAATTAAACAGCAGCCCAAACATGAGTCTGTAGTGACCAGATGAGTATGAATACAGCAGCTTAAAGGCAAGAAGTCAGCAGCTTGGATAATCCACAGCACAGATAAAGTGACATATCAAAATGGCATTAATATTATCATTGTGTTTTTCTGACAGTGATTTGCCTGGTTAGAAGAGTTTTGTTTTCATTGCCGGCAGTATGTTGGACCCCATTCGGGTGGGAGTTGGACTTCGCCAGGGCTGCCTGCTGTCACCGATTCTGTTCATAATGTTTTTCAATAAAATTTCTTGGTGCAGACATGGGGCGGAGGGAGTCCGATACAGTGACCTCAGGATTCCATCTTTGTTATTTGCTTGTGATGTGGGGCCATCGTGCAGTGATCTCAAGCTCTCACTTGAGCAGTTTGCAGGTTCGTTTGAAGCTGCTGTAATGAGGATCATCACCTCCAAATCGAGGTCCTTAGTTGTAAAAGGATGGATTAACCTCTTTGGGTTGGGAGTGGCTTCTTGCTTTAAGTAGAGGAGTTTAATTATCTCGGGAATTTGTTCAAGGGAAAATAAAGCAGGAACTCAACGGAGGAATTGGGTCAGTTCTATTTCATATAGGCTTCGCCCTTTAAGGCTGTCGCTTAGTGGGTTTTATCCTATTATGCGGAGCAGTATACTGAAAAATTTAGTCCACGCCCACCTGCTGTGTGTACCCCACCCAGTACGTATAAATTACATTAAGAGTGGGTAATCGGCTCCTATTTTTCTTCAGCGAGCTAATAGCACTGTCTGAAGAACGAAGAAGGAAAGTTGTGTAGTTGACCAACCTTTGTTAAGAATGCTTGGCCCGTCATGTCAACCTCCGGTCATCTCGGTGAGTTCTCCTCCCCGAGGAGAAGCTGACGAGCAGTCTTGTTTCAAGGTAAGCGCCGAGGAGTATTTCTCAGTGACAGGTCACTACACGCTGGACAACGCCATCTTGTAATTTTCCTCTTATCGCCTACCTCGGAGCGAATCGGATGGTTCCTCCGGGACAGGCGACGTCAGCAGCAGCCCCCGCTGCTCATTCCCTCCTGGAGAGCATAGTGTCGGTGGAGGGGGGCTGAGCGAATGCTCACCTCATCCCACCTCGTTTCGCATCGGCGATCACACCACTCCCAGCCGACGGCACCCTCTGGAGTTCGCCCGGCTTAACCCAGGAGGCGGCTGACATGAAGGGACCTTTTTTACGTCCCGCGCCTTTTCCCGCCAGTTTTCGGATGATCCAGCGGGAAGGTTTCTGGGCTCCACTCCGGCTTGTCATCTTGAACTCTGGCCTCGCCTTCCCAGCGGTGACGTCCTTCTGGGACCCCCAGGAGCCGAGCCTGATGGAGACTTTTCTCGGAGCAAGATGTCTAAGTTGGACCAGCGTGCCGCGCCTCCGGTTAGCGTAATCCAGACGGTGACACCGCTCTCCAACCGAGCTCACCAGTATGCATTTCCAGTTGGCCGCAGCGAACAACACGTTACACTGTTGGCGTACAGGTTCAAAGGCGGGAGCAGACGTACGCTCCTTCTGCAGGGCAACTGACATCATCCTCAACCGGTGCACCTCTTTTGCTGTCTGCTGGCCCGCATCGCAGCTGGAGGACGAGGTTTTAGAGGTTCTCCTGGCTCGTCACTCCACCTCTCTCTCGAGCGAGCTGCAGAAAGCTTTTTGTTGGAGGGCCCTCATCAACGAGAGATCACTTTCAAGATGTTCCACGGCTGCACAACACCTTCCCAGCTCTGCTACACCAGCCCTTCCCATCAGACGTCCCCAGCATCTGGAAGTTCAACTTTTCCCGGAGATCGCCAGCAGGTGGGCCCTTGGGACAACAAACCACAGAGCTCAGGGGAAGATGACCATATGTCAGTTTGTTGGATGTGTGTAAGATGACACAATGTGGGAATAAAACATCGTTTTATGATGAAGTGATTTTTAGCCAGTCTGTCAGCTCGGATGACCTGACAGCGGCTCTGTCACACACACTCCACTCGAATGAGCCGGTGGCCTTTTAAGGTTGGTTCAATCACTGCCGGCGGTGCCAACGCGCACTCCCGCGGCACTAGCAGCCTTCACCTATACGGCGCCCGCCGCTCACGTCAACGTAAACGTGAGATCGCGGCACGAGCCCAGTAACGCATTCGCTCTCGACAGGAGCGACACAGCTGAGTGAACACACGTCTCACCGCAGTGGTGTCAAACGCGCGTTCCCACAGCGTCAACAGTTTTCACACGCCTCACAGTGGCTCCGCTTCTTCATCCTCAAAGAAGGTTTTCTGAATTAACACTGCAGCTTGTGGAATCACTCAAAAGCTCACGTGATTCGCAGCCA
The DNA here is from genome assembly GCF_014905685.2 of Nematolebias whitei. Classification (NCBI taxonomy): domain Eukaryota; kingdom Metazoa; phylum Chordata; class Actinopteri; order Cyprinodontiformes; family Rivulidae; genus Nematolebias; species Nematolebias whitei. The sequence goes on from NC_056500.1 coordinate 29,213,412, forward strand.
AGAATGAACGTGTTCTGCAGACCGAGCCCAGTGATAACCTCGCCCTCAACTGACGCCACGCGCTGCTTCCTGACTGCACCAGCGTCAAACGTGCGCCCCCGCGACAATCCTCGCCTAAGACATCGCGTCAACGAAGGCGCACACACATGACTCTTCAGTGCACGTCGGCTCAAGGCACGGAGACTTTACGCACCACGTATGCTCCCGCTCCCCGAGCGTTACGTGGAGCGGCAGCACAGATATGAGCCGCAGCTTGAGCGCTGCACCCGCAGCACTCTAACCGGTTCCGCATGCTCCGGGGCACGCATTTTTCCCAATGTGAGCACTCTTCAGTGCACATCGGCTCATTCGTGCACCCACTCCCCGAGCGTTACGCGGAGCAGCAGCACCAACGTGAGCACAGCACAGAGGAGCTGCGTCCCGCAGCATCGGCAGCCTGCACACGGCCTGCATGCTCGGGGGCGCGCGTTTTTCTTTCTCCTTAAGCGCGCACCAGCTCACATCAGCATGCATGTGAGCCCACAGCATAAATGCGTGCCCGCTTTATAACTTTATAAACGAGTGCGCGCTCCAGATGGATAGGCGAACTGTTATTAGCAGAGGACTCACGCTGCAGTACAGCTCAAACCCCAGTGCGGAGGAATTCTAGTGACGTTTTCTGTCATTTCTGAACAGATCTTGTCCCATCTCGCAGAAGCTCAGAAAATCCTGATTAAAATGTAATTTCCAGGGTCTCAGAAGGAGAGGAAAACACAGGGTTCCTCTCTCGTCACTCCCGGGTCCCAACGACCCGGAAAGATGAGATTTATTCTAGATTTGTCAATTTTGAACTGTGAGAAACAACATTCCATTAAATGCGTCGAGGTGCTCTGCAGTCGCCACACAGAGCAGGGAGGAGAATTCTGCTTTATCTGGACATCTGTTGCTGCTGAGCAGTTTTTCCAAACAGATGGCAGCAGTGCAACTCACGTGAAACCGGCAGAGTGACATCAGCTGTTTTCCGTCAGCAGACCTACGTCACACATGTCAGACTTCACAGAGGCACATACATTTAATGAGCTGTGGGGGCGCTGTGGTTCTCCACACAGCAGCTCATTTAAATGTTTTTGGAGTGTTGCACAGGTTTTTGAATGTGATTCAACACTTTGCTTCTGTACTGCGGAATCATCAGGGTTTCTCATTCACACAGACAGCAAGTGACTTTTACATAGATAACCGGCAGGAGGTGTGTGCGCTCAACCCATGTGCCACATTGTGAGACAGATGCTGTGTGGGGCACACCAAATCTCTTCTCCATCAAAGTAGTGTACATCTCCTGTGTTCTGAACAGGGGATGTATGTGATGTCCAAAGATGGGTTCTGCGGTACGGGGACCGGGGACCTTCCATCCAGAGCTGATGGCTCAGATGCGGCAGAAATCCTGTGAGCGGCTGTGGACCTGTTGCAACACGAGAGAACGCTCATTGTCAACTATGGTTATCATTGAGCCCATGGGACGAACCACCGCTAGGGGTGGACGCGTCTGCTCACAGCCTGTGGTCGTAATGCTTCTTCACTTCCCTCACTCCTTCTGATATCATGGTTTTCTGAACCGAGCTCAGGAGGAGGGACTGACAGCTCTTCTGTCCCAAGCGCGTGAACGCATCATGGTCCCCAGTCCTACGACACCTGTTATTGGGGCGCTCGTGGAATCTGCCGTGGAGGGAGGACGCTCTCCTCCAGGCGGGAGGAGCGATCAGGAGTTACCCAGAATAGGCCACCACCTTTGGTCTGGCTGCTGAGCAGATCCATTTAGAGAGGATGGGTCTCTCTCAAGATGTAGCGCGTACGATTCAGGATTCACGTGCTACAACCACCACAGCGCTGTACACATCAAAGTGGACAGTTTTTCAGCACTGCTGTACAAAGAAGGTGTAGAGGCCATTTCATGTTCACTAGGTGGTGTGCCGTCCTTTCTGCAGCAGCTGATGGACAGAAATCTGGCGTTCAGCTCGAGTAAACGTTCACTGCGGCCATCTCTTCCTGTCACGAAATTTTCGAGACAGAACAGTTTTAATCATCCGCTGATGAAACGTTTTGTAAAAGGTGTACAGAGAGGTGTAGAGGCCACCTCATGTCCACTAGACAACGTGCTGTCTTTTCTGCAGCAGTCGATGGACAGAAAATTGGTGTTCAGCATGATTAACGTATGCTGCAGCCTTTTCTTCTTGTCACGAAGTTTTCGGATACAGAACAGCTTTTAATCATCCGCTGATGAAGCGTTTTGCAAAAGGTGTACAGAGAAGGCGTAGAGGCCACCTCATGTCCACTAGGCGACATGCTGTCTTTTCTGCAGCAGTCGATGGACAGAAAATTGGCGTTCAGCACGATTAACGTATGCTACAGCCATTTCTTCTTGTCACTAAGTCGTTGGAGGCAGAACAGCCTTTAATCATCCTCTGATGGAGCATTTTGTAAAGGTGTATAGAGAAGGTGTAGAGGCCACCTCATGTCCTCTAGGCGGTGTGCTGTCCTTTCTGCAGCAGCTGATGGACAGAAATCTGGCGTTCAGCACAATTAAACGTATGCTACAGCCATCTCTTCCTGTCACAAGGTTTTCAGGGTCAGAACAGCCTTTAATCATCCACTGATGAAGCGTTTTTTTAAAGGTGTTCAAAGACGCAGGCCTGTTTTCACACCCACTTGCTCCACAGTGGGATTTAACGCTGGTCATGCGAGCCCTGATCTAGCCTCCATCTGAGTTACTGAATCAGGTTCCAATTAAGTTCTTGTCTCTTAAAACAGCCCTGCTGCTGGCTTTAACATCCGCCAAGAGGGTGAGAGATCATCTGCCCTCTCTGTCGCTCCGTTGTGTCTTGGAACTCAGGCTGACGGTAGCTCAGCTGATATAAGACCGAATCCAGTTTTATGCCTAAACATCACGATCTCTTTAAATTTAGAGTGATATCGTTGGAGGGGTTTCTTCCCCCCCTCCCCACAATCAGAAGAAGAAGCATTGTTCCATCTCCTCTGTCCTGTGCGGGCATTGACGTGTTACATAGCGCGCACAGCTGAAATGCGTCAAACTCAACATTTGTTTATGCATTATAGAGATGCATCTGCAGGTCGCCCGTTATCCACCCAGCGCTTGTCACACTGGTTGTGTGAGGCCATTTCTGAAGCCTACAGAGCATCAGATTTAGAGCCTCCTGTCAACCTCAAGGTGCGCTCGACCAGAGGTATCGCATCTTCGACTGCTTTTCATAATAGTATGACAATGCAGGATATTTGCACTGCGACCGCTTAGTCAACACCCTGCTCATTTATTCATTTTATCTATGTGATGTGACGGCTCGTTCAATGACACATTCTGTCCTTATTGTTCTAACAGAATGAATATTATTGTTTCATGGAACTCCGTTTAACTCACATCTGTCTGCATGCATTACAGTGTGAGATGTGGTTATCAGTCACAAGTTGCGACTGTTATTTTGGTTCTAGGGTCATTAATCAGTTCATGACTATTGTTACCAATCAGGTCATTTGATTAATAATCAGCTCTCTGGTTTTTATTAATCTGTTCATACTGTTCAGCCGTGAACCGGTTGGTTCATGGCTCTTTTCAGCTTTTCTCCCCTCCGTTGAAATTTTTTCCGGGGCGTTCATGCATTCAGAACACATATTTACACGTCATGCGTCTGTGCATAGTACACATACTTATGCAACGCGTAATTACACACATGGAGAGCTGAGTGACAAGACATTTTTTGGGCAAGCTTCCACTTCATACGGCGTTCGAATGGACCCAGTGAGGCGAGGACCACATCTGCTTCGCCCTTAACCCACAAAGCGACAGCCTTAAAGGGCAAAGCCTATATGAAATAGAACATTGGTTACGTACTATAACCCCAGATTCTATGAATATAGATGTAGTCCTTTAAGAGTCGGGCCTCACTGGCTCCTAAATGGCTGAAGAAAAAGCTATTTTGGAGCCGATTACCTGCTCTTAACATAATTTATACGGACCGGGTGAGGCCCACACAGCAGGTGGGCGTGGACTAAATTTTTCAGTGTAATGCTCCGCATAACGGGATAAAACCCACTAAGCGACAGCCTTAAAGGGTTACGTCTATATTCATAGAATCTGGGGTTACAGTACGTAACCAACGTTTCTGCAGTATTGTGCACTCTGTGCTGGCCTATTGCAATAAAGATGGAACTGAGCTGCACAGCGTTTGTTTACCAATCAGTCTCCATTCCTACCCTCACCCATGGTCACAGACTCTGCAGAAACCGAAATAACTAGATAGTGAACAAAAGCAGTGAAAATGGAGTCCTCCCAGAGGAACTGTATGAGGGGTCTGTATATTGGGATGTCTAAGCCTCCCCGCTCAAGCTGCCAACTCTAGAAAAAGCAGAAAATAATGGATTGATAGATGTTGGCGTAAATCTTTTGTAGAACCAAATAATTTTCATTTACTCCTTAGAAATCTAAAAACACAAAATGAAATTAAGCAAAATTAAAATTGACTGACATAGTGTGGCTATGTAATAAATAAAATTTCAGCTAACAGGGTCACTTCATGACTTAATGTCTTTTATTTGATGAAAACTCAGAGGTATTATTTTGAAAGTGAAAAATTAAAGACCTCACTATTATCGCTGATATGCTATTAATCTGCCTCCTCTGCAATATAAAATCAGCATTTTGTCATCCTTATCAGGTCATTCATCTTTGGTTAGACCTCCTGACTGACTTCAACTTTGAAGATGGTAAAAAAAAAACATCCCATGTATATTAGGTGTCAAATTTTAGCATCCACATTAAGAATCATTCATATTCGTCAACTATTAAAAACAAACAAACAAACAAAAAACTTTATCAAAGTTTGAGCTGTGGCAAACATTAAACGTAAGCCTTACAGCACAGTTAGGACAGATTTGGGCAGTATTCTGTATAAAGTTGTTTTTAATGATCTATAAATATGAAATTTCAGTGGGAGGACTTTGAAAGCAAAGCAACACACAACCCTGTGAGCTCCAGCTAGTGATTCTGTGCAAACAATAAAAAGTAAAAAAATTAGTACTCTGATATCCTGATGCATGCTCAATAATCCAGGTAGAAAAATCTAAAAAAGTTAAATCTGATACTCTGATACTTGAGGACCATTTATAAGGGTAGAAATATACTTTTTTTGGTCAACAGTCTCAAAGCGAAAAACCTCCGCAGCCTCAAGGTGTCAGTGAAAATCTTAAAACACAGAAAATATCTTGACCTTTCTTGTTTTGTCATAGTTTTTTCCAATTTTTTTTTGGTGGGGGGTGCATTCCACAATTCAAATATGTGCTTGTTAAGCATGTTAATGGCTCATGTAACATTGGTCTAAACATACATATATTAAAAATTGTTTTGGTCCACTTCAACACCTTCAGTAAGTACTGGTAAAAATAGCCACCATAATTGATCGACTATTTTTAAATTCATAATTAAAAGAGTCCATACATTAAAACATTGACTGAAATTGTACAGAGAAAACCAGACATAATGATTAAATTTGACAAAAACATTTAAATAAAATAATTATTTTTTTTGTTGAATTGTCTGTGTTAAACGTGACTCAAATGTGCTGTGTGCTTAATAAGTGGGTTGTAACTTAAACAGGCAAAACTGTATGAAAAAAAATAACTTTAAATATTTGCTTTTTTGTAATTTACACTAATAAGATTTATTTGTATTACTGTAATCTGATCAACTGGAGAATCTTCTTTATTGAAGAGATTCTTCATCTCAAGTAGCTTGACTTTGTTTCCCAGCAGATGGCATCTCTGTCTTAGCTTTCAGCACTCCAGGATTTATTAAAGGTCAACAGTTGATGGATGCATTTTCCATCTGTGTTCTAACACTATTGACCCAAACCACCAAAAATGATGTTAAACTCACTTGTCGAAGCACATAACTCTCCTTTTGTAACATATTACATTTAGGACTTTATTTATTTTATATTATGGAAGACTTCCGTGTAGCTAAATAAATAAAAAAAAAGCTTTTTAGTTTAGGTATATAAGTTTTTAATAAAATACATAGGAATAAAACCTTGATGCCTCACAATTTCATAATCTTTCACACACACAAACAAGATAATTAAATTAATGAAGCAATACGCTATCTGTCTATTAGAACAAAACAAATAAGCAAAGCTTAAAAAAGCTGCATAAATCTCATGCAGCAGGCATCGCTTTAATTCTTTTTAATTACAGAATCCAACTCACATTTAATTTCCTTTTGCAAATTAAGTATAAAGTTCATGAGAAGTTGCTGTCATTTAAAATTTCAGACACATTTTTACATAAATGCTCTTTTCCTTACAGAAACTCTGCCATGCGCCATCAAAAAGTAAGCTTTTTGATGGTAAACAGCCCAATTTGTTAATTATGCAGTGCAAATTAATGAAGTTAGCATGACTTATAGTTTCTCCTATTTGGTACTTTGGAAGATAAATGCCCATAAATATGTATGCCAAAAGCCCAGGCATGGAGAATATTGTGCTGATTGATGAGCTAACGGCTAATCTGAGAGGGCCAGTGACATAGGGAATTTCTGCCATCTTAATACAAATCCAGTCTAATAAAATTTATAGCGGTTTAGGTGAACACTAATTTATAAATATTTAAACAACTATCAGTTTTGCGTTATGTGGTTGTTCATTCATTCAACCTTTATTCATACAGGTCAGTCTCATTGAGTCTCGAGGACTCTTTTACAAGAGAGACCTGTTTTAAACAAAGAGCACAGATGAGGTACACACAGCAAAAACATTAATATAAAAGCATATAAAATGAAAAGTAAATACAATAAGTGATAAACCAAAATAAAAAAAAAACATGCTACATTAAAACAGTGTAAAATACTAAAAACATGAACACGTCTGCATTGATTTTTGCATTGAACTTAACAGTTGTTTAAAATCCCTTAGAGAGGTCAAAGCCGACAGCTTAAGATCTTTTTGTAAGGTGTTCCAGGATACAGGAGCAGAGTAAGAGAAGGCCATTTTTGCCAAATTCTGTCCCTTTTGCCAAATGTCCCCTCATTTGGCCCTTTTGCCAACTGAGGGAACACTGCAGGTAATGATGTCTTGGGAGCACACATTGTAGCTGCACTGACAAAGTGACATGTAGAGGAGATATACAGGTATGAAGGCAGCAGACCAAGAAGTGATTTAATGATGAAAATGTACCAATGTGAGAGTCTGCGTGATGATAATGATGACCAGTTGACCTTTGAATACAGACAGACATTATGTTATTCTTGCAGAAAGTGCTCCAGCCAGTACTTTTTATTGCCAAAACTTAATCAAGTACTTGTATATGCATAACTTTGCACAAAGTACAACCAAAATTGTTATGAAAGAAAACAGTAAATGAAACCCCAAACAGACATTCAAAAGTAATCCTAAAACATCACTGTTTGGATGTGAGACTAAAACTTGATCACTCTCCTTATAACTCTGTAAATTCTGACGCAGCTTGAAGGCAAATTTTAACTTTTTTTTTTTTAGCTCAGCAAATGGGTAGTCTTTGGGAACTTAGGTAGGTCCTTCTACATCGTCAAAGAAGGTCTAAGAATTCACTACATTTGAAATATTATATCTCAACTTTAATTTATTATTAATTTTATAAAACATGTATTTTTTCCATGTTATTTTTTTTACTAATTCTTTTGACCACTGGTCATGTTACCATGTGATTTCCTGCGGCAACAGTGGCCATTACCAAAATGATCAAATGTCTGCACTTGGCCTTGTGGTAGACATTGACTAAATATCCCTAATTAAGGGCTGACTATGTAACAAATGCAAAAAAAAGAAAGTGTATAATATTATGGAAAAATGTCAGAAAACTGTGTGCTACAGATATAGCGACAGAAGAGAAAAGAAAAAGTCAACACATTTCCTTTCACAAGTAAGCAGATTTGATCTTATTTATACCACGTTGTGAACGTGATCCAACCTGATCTGACGCTAATAATGTAACCATTTAAATGTAGCCTGTAAGCTGATGTAATCACTTTTAATTATTGAATTGGCCAGTAAATAGTAGCTTCTGTGGTATGTAGTGCTGCATAGAGCATCAGTAATTGATTAATTACTGATTAATTATTGATAATTGATCTGAAGCTCTCGGCTTTGACCTCTAAGGGATTTTAAACAACTGTTAAATTCAACTGTACAGGCTGAATCATGTTACATTTTAGTGCAAATTATTAAATAGTAGAAGCTGGTATTGCTTCTAGTGATAATTCATTACATGCTTGCTTGCCGTGAATTCTTAAAATGTACATTTTAAGCTTAAGTAAAGATTAAACACTCACCACTGCAATTAGCAGAGCCTACACAATTTACATGTTAAAAAATGGTGCAAATTCATATTAACTAAAATCATCAGTATGGATGTAAGAAATTGTCAAAAAAATATATATAAAAGAATTACATGCATATTAATGAAATCCTTCTTTCTTTCCTCAAAATAGTTAGGTTCCTCTGTCAAACAGGTCATTGTGGCCCGTACGCACGGAGGAGATGAGAATCCTTTTTTATCTGGACAATCTGCTTCTACTGGCTCAATCCAGAGAAGAAGCAGAAGTTGAAACAAAAATAAGGTATGCTATGGTATAAAGTTTATTCATTTAAAAAAAGTACAAAAAATTCCATAACAATATAAAAAAATACATACAAGAGATTTAAAATGAAAGGCAGCAGAAAGAAGAAAAAATCTTATTATATCTACCCCTTTATATGAGTGACATATCTGTCATATCTGGGTTTCACAATGAATTGGGAATATTGTTAAATTACCCCCTCCTAGCTCATTATTTTTCTGGGAGAAGAGTTGAACTTGGTCACCATGATAGCCCGCCTCTCACTGCAGAGAAGGGAGTTCCTGAGGTCATTGCTTTAGCGTGTCAAAATTCACAGATCAGTAACAGCTCCGTCAGTCATGAGCCTGTTGGGCATGAGGTCGACGGCACACGTAATGGTCCCACTGGGCTACTGGAACAAGACTTGCCACTGTTGGAATGCTACTATGTGAGCAAGTCTAGAGAGAGGGTCGATAAGGGAAGGATTTGGAAACTATGGAAACTTTGATAACCGTTATCCAGGTTGACTCAGAAATAACGTGAAGATGTGAATGCAGCATTGCTAAGTATCCCTGCTGACACCTTCATAGAAACCAATAAATTGGTATACACTGCAGCCACAGTGATCCTTGACTTGCTCAATTAAAAGATCAAGCCAATCAATAAGGAGCATTGCCCACCATGAAGAAGGAGGGGCAGCTTGAAGAGAAATCAGCCTGCTATCAGAACAACAGAAAGGTGCAATGAATAAAAATACACCACAAAAATATTGCAATATGTTCATATCTGAATTTCTATAGACTGCCACACAACACCTCAAATTTCTGGCTACTTACCTAAAGAGATACATTCAAGAAGCAGAAGCCATTCTCCACCACACCTTAAAGTGTACTCTCATTGGCAGGGAAACAACATAAGGTTAGATCCATCTGGAGCTGAGACTGAGCAATACTGGAGAAGCATATGTGAGAAGGAAGCGTCATACAATAATCTAAGATCTCAACACATCAAGCTCCTAGAATACAAACCAGTGCTCATTACAGTGGCAGACATCCAAGACAGTGTCCCAGGAAAGAAGAGCTGGAATACACCTGGTCGTGACATAATCCACACCTACTGGCTAAAGAAACTGACTGCTCTCCATAAACTGGCTGCTCTCCATGAATGCTTAGCAGCACAGATGAACCTGAACATGAAAGACCCCCAGAAAGGGCATCCCTATCCAACTACTGGCCATTCACCTGCCTCTGTACTACATGGAAGCTCCTACCAGGCATCACAGTGGCTATGGTGCATGGGTCAACAGAAGGGAATTGGCACCAACACCAGGGGAGCCAAGCACCAACTACTGGTCAACAGAATTGCAGCCCAAAACAGTAATACCAGACACACAAACCTGTGCACTGCCTGGATTGACTCACCATGCCATGCTCCATACATGGATACTGGAGTTCTTTAAACTATACATAATCACCAGAACATTAAGAACTTGTAACGAACCCCGTATAATGGACCAAAATCACCACCACAAAAATCA